>NW_028227272.1:77535000-78135000 GCF_978045245.1 Mus caroli
GATAGCAAATAATCTTTGTATTTCCTGCTATTTTTCCAAATGTATATGTGTGTGTGTGTGTGTGTGTGTGTGTGTATTACAAAAGTTTTCAATTTTCCCTCTGATTTCTTTTTTTTCTTTTGTTTTATTGGTTAATTTATTTATTTACATTTCAAATATTATCCCACCCTTCCCTCTCCCCTGCCTCTATGAGAGTGCCCACCCACTGCCCTAGCATTCTCCTATGATGGGTCATTAAGGCACCACAGGACCAAGGGACTCTCCTACCATTAAGGCCTTGTAAGACAATCCTTTGCTACATATCCAGCATTGGCATTGATATCTATAACCATTCATCTTAAACACAGAGACATATACACACAGTAATATAATACAATACTAAGATAAATGAAGAAAATCAAAGCAAAAAGAAAAGTAGTCATCTTTTCATGATCTCTATTTAAAATGACTGTAAAAAAAATCAATGTTTTCTTCTTTATTTCTGTTTTCTTTAGCATTTTTCCAGGTATCCTACCTCTTTTATTAATTTCATAGATAGAATGTTTCTAAATTCAAGAGACACAATAAGAGATGATCAGAATTCCAAATATAATGTGTTGAAATTTTTATTTCTGGCACTCATTAGGACTACTGTATTAGTAACTTGACATGGTAAGAAAAACACCTGACATAATCAACTAAGAAAAGAAGGGTTTATTTTGGGTCATGGTTCAAGTTGAGGGTGCAATCCATCAAAGGCGGAAGTGTTTGACTTGGACTGTGAGGCAGCTGCCTACATTGAAACTGGTACCTGACAGAACAGAATGATGGTGCCTAGGGCTCAATTAGCCGACTTATTTTCTTCCTTTTACTTTGTCTGGTAGTTAAGGTAAACCTTCCCATTATAAGTAAGCTGTCTTGTATGAGGCTATGCCAGTGCCTGGCAAATACAGAAGTGGATGCTCACAGTCAGCTATAGGATGGAAACACAGGGCCCCCAATGGAGGAGCTAGAGAAAGCACCCAAGGAGCTGAAGGGGTCTGCAACTCTATAGGTGAAACAGTAATATGAACTAACCAGTACCCCCAGAGCTCGTGTCTCTAGCTGCATATGTATCAGAAGATGGCCTAGTCGGCCATCACTGGGAAAAGAGACCCCTTGGTATTGAAAACTTTATATGCCCCAGTACAGGGGAATGACAGGGCCAAGAAGGGGGAGTGGGTGGGGAGGGGAGCAGGGCGGGGGGGGGGGAGGGTATAGGAAACTTTCAGGATAGCATTTGAAATGTATATAAAGAAAATATCTAATTAAAAAAAAGTAAATAGAGAGAAGATTCCTCACAGAAATGTCCAAAGGATAAGCTGACCTAGCTAGCTCCTCAACAGTATTACCTGAGGCTTTGGTCATTGTTAATTCTATATATGTCAATTTGACTCTCAATATTAGCTAACATAGTTCCCTCTCATCAATGAAAAATCTATCACACACAATTTACTTAGTGATTAGATTACCTTACTCATTTAGCTCTTTCTTCCCTAAAGGTAGCAAATTTCCAACAAAACCTTCTCCTACATGAACTTTCTAACCTTGATTTTTTCCCAAGTCTCCTAGATAGGCTTTGTGTGTGTGTGTGTGTGTGTGTGTGTGTGTGTATGATGTACTCTCCTAGTAGATCCAAGTATTTTACAATCAATCGCCTCCTCTCCCCAAATCACTATACTAACAATGTAAATTACACACAAACACAGGCACATTTTCCACAGAAAAAGTTATTGATTGATGTTAAAACTCATTAAAATGACTAAAAGAGATTTTTATGTGACCATCACTTGACAAGTTGTTCCTTCAAGAAGTTGTAAGTAATTGATACTTATAAGCATCTAGGATCAGCCTTATAAGAAGAAAAAAATATAATCTTTATTTTGCTAGACTACAAATGTGCTTTCTTAAGGCATAATTATTTAGTTGTTTTCCTAAATCAATCAAACAAAACAAACACCATCAAAATAACTAATATTTAGTTTAAAATAATGTGTACCTTTCTGTAAAATTTATATATATCTGGGATGTGCCAACATCCATAGAGGGTATTTCTCTAACCACAGTTATAATTATATACTATATTTATATACTATATGAAAAGGAGAATCTTTAGGGGTTGTTTTTCTTTTATAAAGTAACATAATTATTGAAGTCTTTATATAACACCAGGTGTATGAGTTAAACCATTGTTAAGCATTTTACAATGTATTCTCCACAATGTACTAACCAAGAAAAACAATCTCAAAGGAAGGTAAATATATGTGAAAGGTTTGGAGTCGTGAAGGGAATTGAGTTCACTGAAGAAGCACTTAGTGTGTTTTAGTTATAAATGTCAAAGGTCAGAGTCTCAAGTGCATTCCTCCATTTGCTGGAAGTGTTCTAAATTTGAGTCAGCTTTGAAAGAAGAGAGATAGTAACTTGACATCTTATATTTGTTGCATTAATATAGTTGGTTTTTAAGGCAATAATATCTTTTTATATAGTTTCATTTAATTCATTGACAGATGCCTGTTAACAGAAAATAGCTCATATATGCGTTACTGATTAAGGTTATACTATGTGTATCAATTATAAGAGAAAGCTAAAATGCAGTATATATCTTGATGTGGAAGACATTCTGAACCAAACTCCTCTTGGAATTTCCCTTTCTGCTATTTGTCAAGGAAAATAGTGTTTCCATGCTTTCAGATCTTAGAGAAAACTGAAAAACCATGTCAATAGTTTAAGGCCATTAAAACACACACACACACACACACACACACACACACACACATACACATTATATGTTACTTACGGTAAATAAAAATAATATTCCTTATGAATTTTCAAAAATAAACGCAGCCGCTAGGAAAAAAAAAATGTGACCAAACCAGGTAAATAAAAGAATATTTATTAATTTGGTAATTATTTTCTAAAGATTCTTTAATATGTTACTTATCAATATACTTACCAAGTACTTTGTTACCAAAATACACATTTGCATATATGAATAATGAGATACAAGTTGTCAACCTGTTAATATTCATAAAACTTTAATATCTAAATAGCATATTCTGGTAAATAAAATAATTTGTTTTCAACATAACATTAACATAGATTAATTAACACTAGCATGAGTTTCTAATTAACACTAGAATGAATAAGATGTATTTATATTTACAGTTGTCTTGATACAGTCAAGCTGCTGTATTTAAAATATGTAACACAGAAGAAAGTAAGAACTATAGCAAGGCAAGAAAAGAAAACTGGAGAAAAGTAGGAAATATGAAATATACTAGACATATACAATTCATAATAATAAAAATACAGACACAATGCAATGATATAGCGTATATTTTCTGATATTACCCTGGTAGTATTGGAGTTTGTTCTATGACTGAAATGGTATCTAATGGAGACATTAACATGGTGAGTATAATATTTAGTAACTAATTCACATCAATTACCATATTGTAATACTAATTATTATTACAATGATACTGTACACTAAGGTGATTTAAAATAAATAAATAAATAAATAAACTAAGCTCTTATATTTCAGAATTTTTGTCATTAAATTCCTATTGCAGAGATGCCTGCCCATACACATATACAACCACACAGATAGTTGTAGATAATTTACAGGCAAATAGGGAAGGACTCTGGTGTGTAGGAACTATCGTTCAAACTTTGGGATACCACTTCAGTTACAAGTCATTGCATCATCACACAGAGCTGCTGGGCCTCTAACTGCATGTGTCCATCCCAGTTTTATCCTGTAAGATGCATAGAAAATAATGTACCCCTACCAAATTGTCGTGTAACTGAGAAACAGCCCAGGTCATTTCAACAGATGTCAAAAACTCTGTATATCAATTGTGATACACAGTTATTTATTTAGTGTTTTATTATCAAGTACTGGTAGTTCTTCCTGCCATGTTCTAGAAAGTTAAGGGAAGACATTGATTTGAAAGCAAGGAATTCATTTTCCAGGTAAAATACAAAGTCAAAGAAAAAGAAAGCCTTTATCACATATTTTTATCAATCTAAAAATTCAGTTTGATATGATATTTTAAGTATGTCTCTATTTAAAGATACATTATTCAGTGCATATGAATGTATGAATATTTGATTTTCAGATAAGTTTAATGTAAATCCATGCCTGAAGAAAGGCAATGAGCTAAAGTATTTCCTTTGTAAGGCATGTTGCAGTCTTTTGGTCTGTAAGGTTAAGGAGGTACCATCAGTACTATGCTTCAGAGAAACTTTAAATAAAGAAGCAGCACACAGTCCCTCTCATGTCCTTCAAAAGACATGGCTACTAATAAACCAAAAACATGTCTTTGGGTAACAACTACAAAGCCTGTGGGGAGGGGACAACTTTGGGTTGACACATAAGCTTTGGACTACTCATGTTGCTATCAGTCAATTCATGTGTGCACATAATCAAGAAAGGACAATAGATGGTGGTTTAGGAGTTATAAGTCTATTTCAGATACAGATGCCATGAATCAAATTGTGAGAATCTATTTAGTTCGTAGAAGATGAAGTTTGAGGCACAGATCCTGTTTTAAGTGTATGTTTATGTTTAAGTGTATGTGGAGGTATAATATTAGGATTTTCAGATCCTGGAATGGTAAACTGTCTTCTGAAGAATGGAAGCAATTTTCCCAAGAATCAGATAACGGCAAATAACAATGAAAAGTAAATTAATTTTGCTTATTGTTTTCCTCTTTTGCGCAAATGTTTGTAAATTTGCCATGTAAAGCCATAAAACATTATCTCATAGTCACCAACACCAAATGAAAATGCATAAGTACACAACTGTATTATAGGTTGAGAAAATTAAAATCACCCTTTACCTTAGTGGAATCAAGAATAAGTATTTGATAGGAAAAACTGTGAAAACCTACCATCCTTATTTTGAAATGGAGAATTAAGAAAAAAAAAGAGTCAGCTAGATTTATTTATTTATTTATAGAAAAAGAATATATGGAAAAGTCCAAATGATACATGAATCCTGAAGACACATGTGATTTCCTTTACAAAGAAAGCATCAGCTATTAAGAAATGCCTGTATATGGGGTGGATCCCCATATGGCTTGGTGGATCCCCATATACAGGCATTTCTTAATAGCTGATCTCAGTCACTACTAGGCAGATGCCAACAAGAGCCTGCTGACAGGAGCCTGATATAGCTGTCTCCTGTGAGGCTCTGCCAGTGCCCAGAAAATACAGAAGTGGATGCTCATATTCATCCATTGGACAGAGCACAGGGTCCCCAATGAAGGAGCCAGAGAAATACCCAGGGAGCCGAAAGGGACTGAAGCACCATAGGAGGAACATCAATATGAACTAACAAGTACCTCCAGAGCTACTTGGAACTGTACCACCAATCAAAGAAAACACATGGTGGGACTTGTGGCTCAAGCTATATATGTAGCTTTGTCGGTCATCAATGCATCAATGGGAGCAGAGGCCCTTGGTCGTGTGAAGGTTCTATGCCCCAGTATAGGGGAATACCAGAACCAGGAATCAGAGTGGGTAGGTTGGGGAGCAGAGGGAGGTGGGGAGAGATAGGGGATTTTCAGAGGGAAAACTAGGAAAGGGGATAACATTTGAAATGTAAATAAAGAAAATATCTACTAATAAAAAAAAAGAAATGCCTGTATAACAAAACCAAAATGGGGACCTAGCTCACACACATAGACACACAAACAACTTTTCATTCATGTTTAAAGAATGTAATTTTCTCACTACAAAAGAAAATCAATTAACACATAAATCTTCTCAATATTATATAAAGTATGCACATCTCCTTAATTAAGAAGAGTCAATTATGAGTAAACTCAGACTGTTTTCATGTTTTCTTATTTTATTCACTAAGGGAGACAGAGAGGCACAAATTAATCCCTTTTGTTCATGTTGAATAAGTTACTTGTTAAATTACAATTTCAGAGAGAGACATAGATGATCCAGAGTTGAAGCATAGGACCATTGCTATTATTTTAAATTTTGGAAAAAGAATGGATAAAAGAATATTCACTTCGATTAAGGAGACACACCTATATTGGCTTGTCATTTAAACCAAATACAATTTGTACACCATGTTCGACTTTTTGCACAAGTCTATGGAGACACAACTCACAAAAGTTGTGTGGTGTATTTCCTATCCCCATATTTTAGGCAGACTTGCAGAGAACTTGGATGATTATCCAGGATTAAGAGGATTTAAATTTTTGGGAAACTTTGTTACTTAAGGTCATAGTCTACCATGTCCAGATAGCTCTCCTGACTTGGTACAACATGGAGGTCTCCCTTTCCATCAGGATTTCTTCTTCTTTGACCTTATCTGGGGAGGCTGATTCCCATTCTCTGCAATGGAGGTAGGTCACATAGACCTTGAAAAACCTACGAGTTCAATTTCCTCTTTCCTGATAAGAACACACCCAGCAAGTATCTGAGATTACTGGAATTCCTCTCCATACAAATGAGGCATTCCTAGTAGTTTAAAGTTCAGCCAGTCAATAATTTGCATTCACTCTGAAAATGCCTTCCCATTCTCCAAGGTATAGCCTTTCTTCACCCCAGTGGGTATATATCTGTAAACTGATTCACTGGAGATTGTCTAAGAGGTCTGTTTTCATTGACTACTGTCTGTAAGAGAGGCAACACTAAAATCCTTGGAGAAAGTCTCCTTCTTGCACCACCCTGCACCCACTCCCAGCTGTGCTAGGTTCCTGAAGATACCACTTGCCCCCACTTCAGCTTCATCCTTCCAGCCTGGCATGTAGCTGAGCCGGGACACACTGAGGAAGGAAGCAGAATTCTGGAGCCACTGCTGGCCACCAACACACATACACATATTGAAGTGCAAATACTGTGCCATTTAGGCAAGGACACTTGGACCTTAGCAATGGGGAGCCAGGAATCATGTCATGCTGTGTTTTCTATCTCCGAGTGACAAACAACAGACCAGAAAGCCTTTGCAGAATATCCTTCTCTTACAAGGTACAGATGCTATGTTGGGCAAGTAAACAGCTCCTGTCTTACTCAGGAAATGTTTCCAGAATAGTCTATATTTCCCCTGAGCACTTTCAGTAAATGTTGAAAAAAAAAAGTGTTGAAAGGCTACCGATGAAACTTTCCTGTGGCCTTTCATAAAAATGGCAATGCTTTATTTATTATTCATTGCATAATACTATTTGCCAAGTGTTTGAACATGCCTGTAGACAAATCCATATACTCACATTCCATGGAAAGATTCCCCCAAAGAGTTCTCGTTCCAATCCTTACATAGGCACTCATACTTTCGAAGCTCCTGGTAAGTTAGAAGACTGGGAAATGTCACTGTGGGTACTTCATGGTGGCAGAGATCATTATTTGAAACACTCAATGCAGTGCCTTTGTGGACACAGATTTAGTTCTCAGGCTTCTTGAATTTGTATCTAGAATCCCTAAAGATTTGATATGAAAACCAATGTCTTCATATTAAGATCAAAATACCTTACTTCTTTGAATCTAGTTTGTGCCTTATGTACTTATCAGGTCCTGCCTAACTTTATTACTCAAAACCATTAAGTCATTTATTTTTCTCATTCGTTGTTACTAAGAGTTTTATGGAATGCCTTTTAACTTCATTCAGCTCAACACCCAGATTCTCTGAAATCCAATCTCCCTTCCTTCCTTTCAAAATTTGATGTCCTCATCTTTTGTCTTGTTTTTAAACTCACCACATACAATTCTTGCTGCCCATCTGGGGAACATGGAAGGATGAACTTTCACTGGAGCTTGGTCAGCCTCAAGAGGGCATTCTTGAAGTAAATTAACTCTACCTCCTTTGGGTCTATTAATTGTTAATCTCTGCCACAGATGCATTTTCAGTCCTACCTCCCTTCACCGTGATGGGATCCTGTCTGTACTGTGTTTGTGCAGGTCTTGGCATACTGTCTCAACTTCTATGGGTTCATATGTACAACTACCCTGCTATATCTGGAAAGCGGTGTTTCATTATAAACATCTACCACTTTCAGCTCTGACAATCTTTCTGTCTTCTCTTTCCCAATGGTCACTGGACTTTGAGATTGTGTGGTCTGATACAAACACTTCATTTAAGGCAGATAATTAGCAAGTGCTTATTTTTTTTTTGCATTTTGATGAGTTGTTTACATCTGTGTTAATCTCCACCCACTGCAAAAGAAGCTTTTCTGATGAGGATTGAAAGGCTCACTGATCTATGGGTATCTAATGATATGTCATTAGGAGTCAGTTTACTAGAATTCCATTTAGAAAAATAATAGCAATAGATCCTCCTCTCAAGCCTGTGATTTATTTGGCCACAGGCTGTTGCCCAGAAAGTAGTGACAAGTACCTTATGCATCTTGTGAAGCAAGACAAACCTCATAACAAAGTGCTTATTTATCCCCATGTTGTTCGAAACAGTTTGCACGAGTGGTATGTGTTTGCACCAGTACTCTTGTGTTTTAACTCACAGAGCTCACAACTGCTTAACATGATGGTCACCCACCTTTCCCTTAGGAAGCATCTATTATATCTCCCACAACTTCTTATTCGAAAGTTGTATTCTTTTCCATTTGCAACCAGCAGCTATAAACCCTGATGTTTTATGAGGACTGACTATTCTTTATATCCTTCTAAGTCTGTGATTTGTCTATGGATAAAGTTGTTGTCGCTCTAATATTTATATTTCTTTACTTGGAGGTGGTTAAATAATATAATATACAGATCAATAAACATGTAATGTGAACATAATATTGAAGGAAACATTTAATATATTTGACTATCAAAAGGAAACCTTTGCATAATAATACTTTAAAAAGTTAAAGGAACTCTACAAACAAAAACAATAAATAAATCCTGAGCTCATATCTCAGATAAAGAAGACAAGCAAATGAACAAGAAGTGTTAAAATACTTTTTAAAGCCACATAAGACTGAAATAGGACATAGAGAAAACAAATGAGCCATGAAAATGCATAATGATATGCTCAAAATATGATAAAGTTGTCTGATTTATTTAGACTTGCTAATCGTAAAATATCAGGAAGCATAGCAAAAATAAGGAAGGAACATTCATTAATAGGAAGAGGGAGGGTTAAGATCAAAGAAGAAGGGAGAAAAGGAAGGAAGGAAAGGAGAGAAGAGATAATGAACAAAATATTCAATCTGTATAAAATAAGGACATCTCAAAAACAGTTTAGTTTTAAGCACCTTCATTTGTTCAGTAAATTCTATGCCTTTATGTAACATTGAAAGTAGACTTCTTTAAAACAACACATTTGTATGAATCATTAAACAGTGAAATGTCCCTATATTTGACTTGCCATTAAACATGGATCTCAAGTATCCACTGAGTCCTGTCTAGATCTTAAAATTATGCTATGTCTAAAAGGTAGTATAGTGTGTGTGTGTGTGTGTGTGTGTGTGCACGCGTGTGTGTGATTTTTCTCAATCTGGTCATTATACACAGAAATTCTGCGGAAGACTATTTAACTCTGGATCCAGATAGGGTCTTTGCTCATTCATTCATTTGTATGTTCTGTTGTTATTTTATATTATTATCATTATCACCATCACCATCCTTATCCTTATCATTATTATTATTATTATTATTATTATTATTCATGTTTATATTGAGTGCTTGACCCATGATTTCAGACATTCTTGCAAATATAATGAACTTTGCTTTTCTTTAATTCTCATTGAGTTTATCAAGCAAAGTTATTATCTTGGACGACCCAGTCTATCACAACTATGGCATGCCTCGCTCTAGCATTAGAGAAATACTAGCTAATTTCAGGAATAAGTTTATATGAGCTGTCTAGCAATGCAGCAACATCACTCACACACCATGATTACTGCTCAAATATCTCACATTCAACTAAATGTGTTGGTACTTTCAGATTCATATTTCCCATTCTTACCTGTTAATACTCTACTGCTTGTGATAAGAAAAAATATTCAAATCATAATAGAAATATTCTTATTTAGGGTTGCATAGTCTAAAACATTTTATCTGTTTCTGTAAATGTTTCTAATATTTATGAAATAAAGCAGTCCAATTTAGTTTCCAAATGACACACATATTATAAAGAAATATTTGGCCATGTAGTTTCTGAATGTTTCTGTTATTATTACAAGTAAACACTGCTAAAAGTTTGTTTATAAATAATGTTAAAGATAATGAAATTAAATCAGAGTATCTTATTTAAAAATTTGATAATCTTAAGAGTTGCATTAACAAAGATTATTAATTAGTAGACCAAGACAAACTAAGAAACAGATCTCAGATCTGGCATCAGAAATGAGCAGTTACTTTCCTTCATTTTTTTCCATTCTCTTTCATGTATCTTTTCAATCTATCTCTTTATACCCTGGGAATATATGTGTATACAGACACACACACACACATACACACATACACACACATACACACACACACACACACACATACACACACACAAACACACACACACGCACACATACACTCACACACACGCACACACACAGACACACACACAGGCACACACAGACACATACACACACGCACACACAGACACACACATACACACAGACACACATATACACACACACACACATACACACACACACACATATATTTCTTACAAGACTTGTTTTTTTTCTTGTACAGAAGTGTTTAACTACATCTAAGATAGGACACTTTTGAACAGTTTTACTTAACAGACTCTTGCTTCCTTAAATCTAGATTTAATAATGACTACTTGCACATGATAGTGTCTAGGTATCTTGGTGTGTTTGAATCATATTTGCATACATAATTGGACTCCTCATAAAGATTTGTAATGTATTACTAAATGTAATAATCCTAGAAGGAATATATGCTAATCACAATGATAAAATGATAAAATTGTTTATATCTGTGGAAATGAAAAATTGTGATGAATTTTAATTACATTGTAAAATTTTATGTGAAGAATAACGAATATGTTTTCTTATAGACAATAAGTTTATGGTTCACACAAATTTGGACTTTGATGTAACATCATAAACTCAAACTCATCTCTAGAGTTAGGAATTAGTTAAAATATATCTTCATCATCTTTTTATATAGTTACACCATGTACATGAGTACATACTTCAGATTATTGGGTTTTAAATTACTGAGTTATACAGTTTTTTTAGGTAAAAGTTGACATTTCTGCTGTCTTTATCTTCTTTACTGCCACTACAAAAATTGTCAATCAATAAAGAAAAGTTTTATACCTAACAAACTCATAGAAAAACTTTCTTTTGAAATTTAATTTGATTCATTTCTTTTGTTAAGAAAATAAAACTGGAGGTAACAAAACCCAGCATTATCCTTTAATAAATAGAACCACAAATAACAATTCTCTGGTTAAATAAAATATTCAGGAAACTTCATTGGTTGAGCTTCAATTTCTAGTGATTTCTATCTTGTTTTATTCTTGGGTTGCTATGTATATTTCTCAATATTTGGAGGTAGTAATGCTTAGTTGCTATTCGAAGAAAGAGTTGTTCCTGAATCACTTAACTAAAAACAATAGGATCATAATATCACATATAATAGTATTTATAACAGATAAAGAGATATCTGAACGTAGCATTTAATAACAACAACAACAACAAAACTACTAGAAAATGTCCCAATAGATAACGGTCTTTGTTTAGAATGTTCAATAAAAGTAAATAATAGATTTATATCCTTGGTACTCTAATAGAAGGCGGGAAGGTATGCATTCTCCTAGGGAAAACTATTTCCAACATCAACTGGATATCCTATACCAAATCAGTAGCTCTGAAAACACACATATAAGTAACATTGTACAGTCTCAATAAATAGCATGTATGTACTAAGGAATATATATATTCATTTAGTGATATATATATAAATATATATATATATAAAATATATATATATATAAATATATATATATATATTTATATATATATAAAGTAATGACAATAAAGACATGAATTTAGAGAAAGAAAAATATGTGTGTAATTTTAGAGAAAGAGAAAATAAGTAGCAGGACTTTTTTGGCAAGGGATCACCTCCAAAGACCTTCTAGGTCTATATTATCAGGACAAAATGCATATAAGACCTGAATTACAGTATGTTTGGCTGGAATGCAGGAACACCCTTTGCACCTATCTTTTATCTCTGACAGTACAGGTGATGTTAGCTTATAAAAGGAAGAAGCCATTTCAAATTGAGGGGCAGACAAAGTGATGAATCAGAGAAAGGTTTGATAGGATAAGTAAGAAATAGCGACAGAGAGGTAGGAGGAGAAAGAAATGGAGGAGGAAAAGGACGAGGAGGAGGAGGAGGAGAAGTTGTTTTACTGGGACAGTTTTACAGAGACTAGTTACTGGTGAAGACAGTTTGGGAGCCAGAGAAGAGAAGAAGCCAGAAATTAGAAGAGACTGACAGAATTAGTTTGTGGCTAAGCAGAGCAATTCATTTAGTACCTGAGATCTCAATGACCTCAGCACTTTAAAACCCGAGACACATGATTCATAGTCAATCTTTTAAATAGCTAACCAAAAATGTGTCTACCAAGTCCAGTGATGTGTCCACCCTGTCCTTAAAAGAAACCAGGAAAATGATTGTGAAAAACACTTTGTATCAACCACAAGCCCCCACATGTTCCCATTCACACACATATGCATATATTCCCATACATATATATTCCTCAGACACACATGTGTATACATTACAGACATGTGTGTATGCCTGTAATGTTTCTAATTGTCATTAATAGAAAATATAAAATTTCATATTGCTAATAATTCAGTTATCATCATGTATTAGTATCTAGGTGTACACTTCATTAAAATTAAATCACTAAAATATTCTTTTATATTCTTCCATGTATGAATCTTTTTCTTGTAAAGATTAAGTCCAAATTAAAAATATATTTTCTATTTATATGTGAAATATTTGCTTTTATAAATACAATTGTGGAAATTACAGTAAAATTATGATATTACAATGTTGATATAAAGATTCTAAAGTTATATTTTTCATCAGATTTCCAGACAGAAATAGTAAATACATACATACAGATAGATAGATAGATAGATAGATAGATAGATAGATAGATAGATAGATAGATAGATGGAATTTATAGAAAAAAGGAGATACTAAAATTGTCATAGCCTTTCTTGGAATGAATCAATGGAAGAAAGGAGGAAAGAAAGGAAGAAGGGAAGAAACAAAGAAAGGAAAAAAAAGAACAAAGAAAGAAAGAAGCAAGGAGGAGGAAACAAAGGAGAAAGAAGAGTTTGATTTCTAAGATGTTTAAGTTCTGTTACCAAAGTAAAGTTTAGACAACTTTAGCAACTTTAAATTTCAGTGAAATAAATTCAAGCGACATTATTTTAATCAACAATTTAAAAGGAATGTTGCACAGACACTATGAATGGGAAGAGTTACATGGTGCCCTCATTGAATAGTGGTTACCTCAATTCAATTTCAGTTTCCAGAGTTTAAAAATTAATGTTTTATCGTGACAAATGTTCAAGCATTCAATTTTTCATTTTTTTCTTTTTTTTTTTTTTGTGCAAAGTGGTGAAGTTAGTCGTTTTAACTAAGAAGTATATGGACCATTCCAAGAGGAGTTCTTTCAGAGGACCTGACACATGAAAAGTGTTCAGTAACCGTAGCTCTCACATCATGATCATTATAACCAGGCTGACTGAGCAGTTTTTGGAGCTAAGTCCAGAATGGAAAGACGAAGCTTTCATTCAAAAAGGAGGAAAAGGAGTTTTGTAAAAACAGTCCAACATATTACTGCTTAATTTCATCTGACTTTTCTCTGACTACCATAAGTTCCTCCCAATTAGATGTATTTCCTTTCATATTCTGGGTTTAAATGTAGTTCAAGAGTATCTTTAGCATCAATATCCCACAAGGAAGCCTTTATAACTATCCACACTCATTTTAAGAGCAGTATTTTCATTTCAAATTCAAACCTATCACACACACACACACACACACACACACACACCTCCATCTTTCCAGTTTTCAAACTGAACAGCAACCACCACCTTCTTTTATCTGCAACCACGGACTTTCTTGGCTTGCATTGCAATGTCTATATGCTTCAGTCAGCAGAGTGTATGGAGAAGAATAGAATACTCACATGATATCAGATACAAAGGGACATTAGCGGCTCATGACAGATTACACAGAAATCAATCAGTGTGGTAATTATAAGTAAAGTATGGAAAATGCTTTCTTATCTGAATTTCTCAATTTGGTAGGCTTTTTTTTTTTTAAGATATTCACTAAACTTGCAACTCATTTTGAACAATTTTCTCTTGCCATTTCTTTAAGGCACATCAAGCAATTACATACGCTTGAGAAGCAATTTGAGTTGAGAATCCTCTTAGTCTGAGATATTCCTTTCTTTACATTTTCATATTTGTCCATTCTACATTTACCCTGAGAAGGTATAATAAACAAATTACCTATATAGACTTGTTTTCAATGCATAAACTTAGTTTTCATAGAAATGGCCTTATTTATTTTCATAGGCCAATTTTCAAAATTTCAAGTGGTGTGTAAATAAATTATGTAAGCTGAAGGACTGGGGTAAACAGTTTTAGAAGAAACACACCTGATGTTTGGTACACACAGTACTGAAATAAATACAACAGAAAAGAAAAGAGGAAGCAATCTGGCTGCCAAAGGCATGTGACAGACACAGACTTCAGGAAATATGTTTATCTGAGAGACTGGAAGAACTGCTTAATCTGGTGAATTTAGGAAATGGAGACTCTATAAAATAACTTACACTATACTCTTAGTTCTTTTGTAGTATATATTTTTTATTCTAAAATTTAAAGTCTTCTCTATATGGGAGGAGAAAGTGGGAAGAGACACTTTTGTTTTCTTCTTCATGCTAGACATGTAATTGAGCACTTATTTAATTCTCATAATGTTGTGATGAGCTAATCACTGAACTGATGGGTTTGAAGTCAACATTGCTTTTAAATACAGGGCAGTGCACTTGTTTGCATGAATCCAGAACTGGCAAATGCAATGGATACTGAATGTTCACAAATGAGAAGACAATACAGGAAGGGTGGCAAGAGATTTTATCATGTTATATTTGTTTGTTTGGAATGCTGTGAATTTATTCTGGGAATTTTGCAAAAGGCATGATTAATGAGTATATATTTAAACAAAAATAAGGAATTGAGAAATATCAAGCCTTAATTCTTCCATAACCAAGGAGAGTGAAGATAGTATATTATGAATGGCTATTATACAGGGGAAGGAGGAACCACAGACTGTGCTTCTGAAGAAACCATGGCCTTTCCAATATATTTTAATTCTTTTCTATAATTTTCAACATTCCTCAAAACAAAAGCTTATGAAACATCTTCTATATAGATTTTTAAAAGTTTTAAATTGTGGATATTCTTACACACATAAGTCTCACTACGTTTTAAATCTTTGTTTTTGATTACTATTATGGAATATCTCATAAGCACTAACAGAAACATGTGATTTCTTTTTAATTACATTCATTTAATATTCAGTATAATCATTCAGTATAATTATTCATATCTTTCCTTTTTCTACTGTCTTAAGAGTTCATTGGTTTATGAAACATCTGTCTTAGTACATGTACTTCTATATACATAGTTTATTAAAAAGATCTCCATGCAATATTTCCCTTTTGTATTAAATTCCATTTTGTGTAGTAGTGATTTTAAATTATTTTAATATTTTGATATTCCCTTTATTAATTGGACAGTTATTTCATGATTAAGACATCTAACTTGATCCATCTTAATCTTATTGTTCATAATCTTAGCAATACTTTTTATAAATAATACTTGTATTATTTCATTGTGATTTGATTAGTTTGAATTATTAGAATTTTAGCAATAAATAATTTAAACTCTTATGCTTATATCTAGTTTGTTCTACTTGCTTTCCTGTCACCTTTGATATTTGGTTTATCAAAGCTATTTGGTTGATTAGCCATGAAAGCTCCCTGACTCACATTGCCTCCAACAATGACATTAGAAATACTTATAGTACATGGATTATTAGCTCTTTATCATGGATATAATACACAAAACACACACACACATATATATATGTATATATATATATACATATATATGCACATACATGTACACAAATTCACACAAATACATATAATGTATGTGTGAGTGAAAGGAACAAAATAATATTCTATGTATGTAAAAGTTAATGCAGGATAACATTAAGATTTAACTATTTTGTCTACATATATTGCCAACAAATTCACCATTTGTTCATTTTATTTAGGTGAATAGCTCACATATTGGATGGTACAGTCATAGTCAATACTGCAGTGAAACGAGATGAGCTCATTCCAGGA
Organism: Mus caroli; assembly: GCF_978045245.1. Lineage (NCBI taxonomy): Eukaryota > Metazoa > Chordata > Mammalia > Rodentia > Muridae > Mus > Mus caroli. Next base: position 77,551,406 of record NW_028227272.1, read on the forward strand.
AAGATTATCTGTGTATTGCAGGGTCTCCCTGTGTTAATTGCTATAATATTTTAAAAGCTATGGCCAGTAATTTTCTTTTGATATAAGTGGCCATTTGGCAACATGATAATGCAATAAGACCATGAGTAATGGGATCAAAAGGACACTTGCCTTTGTCGACTATTACTTCATATTTAATACACATTAAATAGACTATTAGTCAGGAAACCTTGTAAAGAGGCTATGGCACTATTCCTAGCTGTAGAAAATAATTTAACTAAACTGCGGTGGGATGATTAAAAGTAAGTACTATATATAAGAAAATGTATGGTTGTAGTGTTACAGGGACTTTGTGATGGTAAAGGTGAAGATTAAAAGTCTTGAGGCCATTATGATGTGCCTAGTCTTTCTGATTGTGAAGATCAACCCTGTGAGTTTGGTTAACAGAATAAATGGCATAGATCATATGAACAAAAGTGATCATTGTAAATATGTATGCTACATTATAAACAATATATTTCAATCTAAAAGTCATAGATAAAAGGAATCCAACAACAGGTTTCAGGACACTTCCATATACTTCTTTTTTTTTTTTTTTTTTTTTTTTGGTTTTTCGAGACAGGGTTTCTCTGTATAGCTCTGGCTGTCCTGGAACTCACTTTGTAGACCAGGCTGGCCTCGAACTCAGAAATCCGCCTGCCTCTGCCTCCCGAGTGCTGGGATTAAAGGCGTGCGCCACCACGCCCGGCTTCATATACTTCTTTATTTATCAATACTTTCATGGAATGAGTGTTAGTAATTGGAAAACACATCAATGGATTTAGAAACAATGCACAATTGAGTAATTTTACTTATTTAATTCTAATAAATATGTAAAACCATTGTAATTACATCTAGCTGTGTGTATTGTGCTCAGAATTTCTGACTGTAACAATTTTCTTGGACATTCAAAGCTTTTTTTTTTTTTTTACTATGATACTATATTCTGTAAAATGCAGGCTTCTGAGGAGAAAAACAAGTCAAATTGTACCTGAAAAATACATTAAGCCAGAAGTTGACTGTGTTCAATCTATGTGATAGAAAAGGAGAGAGAGTAATGATTGCATTGCTCATATTATACACATAGTGATAGATATCATACTAGGATGTTGGAGTGATGCAATGATTAATGACAATGTCTCCACTTTGTGCTTCGGGAGCTTTGCCAGCCTTAGGAGATGAAGAAATGTGTACTAGTTAAGGTTACAAAGATGATAAATCATACTTTATTTACTATCAAAGTGTTAAAAATAGTCCCTGATGCAGATATGTATGATAAATGTATGTAAAATAACCATACATTTATATGAAATGGAAAAATAACCATGCATCCTATATTTTACATATAATTTTTAGGCTGGTGAGACATAAGCATATATGTTACATAGTTTCTTAAAGTATTCCATTTTGAGGTTTAATATTGCTGTGAGATGATTAGACATGGTATTTTTCAGAAATTATTGACCTAATAACATTTGTTTTCTCCTCAGTAAAGTATTTAAAAAGTAACAAACACCCATGCCAATAAAAGAAGAATTTTTCCATTGACAAATCTACTTCTAAGTCCCAAACTGAAACTGTGACTAGCTCAAAAATTAAAAATCAAGACATGAGAATTTATTTGTCAATTAAAGAGAAAGTAAAACAAAATTGAAACTGTGAGGTTTGATTTTTATTTCCTCTAAGATATTTCAATTGATTTATTATTAGTCTGAGATAATAGTTTACCCATGCATTGGAGAAATTTATGACAGTTAAAGAACAGAGGTCTTTAGTTTTGGCTATGAGTTTTTATTGCCTGGCATAAAATTCTAAGAAATAAAGCCACATACTAAGACTTACCAATATAGCAAAAGAAAGTCCCATATTTTCATGATGCTGAATATAATATGAGCCCAGAATACAAATTAAATCTTTGGACAGCTGTCTCATATTTTAAGAAATTTAAAACTCTAAAATTAACTTTAAAGAATTATACAGTCATCCGTTCTACACATCTTGTGTGACATCTGCAAAGAGCAAGAAATTACTCGATCACCAGCCTTAGGAATAGCCAATAATGACTTCACTACACCCTTCAGACTGTATAATGCCTATTATCATGCCTACTATGAACTACTGAAAATCAACATTTGTATGATAGTTGTCCTCTTTTCTCATTCCTTCATATGGACTAATGTGGAAATGGTCAAATAGTGCAATGATTGTTAATTTCAAAAGGAAGTTCTTTAGATATTTTTATACTTTATGCATTTTACCTTATAGTCTATAACATTATTTCATTTACATTCAGGAATGGTGAAGACTTTAGATAGTCTTGGCAATGTACAGAACACATGTTGCTTTTTTGAGGTGAACATGATTCTTTGGGAGCTAAGGTGGGATGATCCCTAAAGGCCTCTATGCTAAAGATTGGTCCTCTTCTTGGCAGAGCCGTATTGAAGGAAGGTATGTAACTTATGTAACAAGGCAATGTTCTTGAATGGTTGTTGGGACCTTAACTCCTCTTGCCTCTGTGCTTCCCAGTCTCCATGTGGTGAGTAGTAGTGCTCTATTACACACAGCTGAACACAATTTGCTGGTCGATTCTCCCCTCAAAAGTAATGGAATCAGCTGTCCATGGACTAAAACCTCTGAGATCATGTGCTGCCAAAAAAAAAAAAATCATTCTTTATATATCTCAGGCATTTTGTTGTATGTAAACCAAATTGAAATGTTATTATTCATGCGAAAATAATGTGGAGTTGAAAACAAGTCTTAAATATCATTTATCATTGGGTTTTTTATTAGATATTTTCTTTATTTACATTTCAAATTTTATCACCTTTCCTCATTTACCCTATGAATGCCCCACCCATTACTTCCTCCATTCCCCTGCTCACTAACCCACCCACTCCCGCTACTCTGTCCTGGCATTCCCCTACACTGGGACCCTTCACAAGGCCAAGGGCCTTTCCTCTCATTGATGTACAATAAGGCCATCCTCTGCAACATATGCGGCTGGAGTCTTGAGTCCCTCCATGTGTTTTCTTTGGTTGGTGGTTTAGTCCCAGGGAGCTCTGGAGATACTGGTTAGTTCATATTGTTCCTCCTATGGGGCTGCAAACCCCTTCAGCTCCTTGGGTCCTTTCTCTAGCTCCTCCACTGGGGACCCCGTGCTTAGTCCAATGGATGGCTGTCAGCATCCACTTCTGTATTAGCCAAGCATTGGCAGAGCCTCTCAAGACACAGCTATATCAGGCTCCTGTCAGCAAGCACTGTTGGCATCCACAATAGTGTCTGGATTTGGTGACTGTATATGGAATGGATCACCAGGTGGGGCAGTCACTGGATAGCCTTTCCTTCAATTTCTTCTCCAAACTTTTTCTCTGTATCTCTTCCTATGGGTATTTTGATCTCCCTTCTAAGAAGGACAAAAGTATCCACACTTTGGTCTTCCTTCTTCTTGAGCTTCATGTGGTCTGCAAATAGTATCTTGGGTATTCCAAACTTTTGGGCTAATATCCACTTATCAGTAAGTGAATACCATGTGTGTTCTTTTATGATTGGGTTATCTCACTCAGGATGAAATTTTCTAGTTCCATACATTTGCCTAAGAACTTCATGAATTCATCGTTGAGAGAACCTTATGTTGTATGGTCTGTTTCCTTATTTATAGAATGGGAATTTTTGGTGTTTTTATAAATATGTAAATTTTTCTCTAAACCTCGTGGCTTTAAATAATAACCATCAATCAATGTGTATTATGTCTCAAAAAAAGATAAAGAGATAATGACCTCCCCCCTCCCCCGTGTGTGTGTCTGTGTGCAGAGTAAAATATATATTGCTCAATATTAAGTTTGCAATATCGGTGTTCTTCAGTGGTACAGCATGCTATTTTTATGTGAGGTTTTTGTCTGATTTTTCTATGTCATTCTAGTTAAGTGATGGTAGTTGTGTTATCATTGTGGACAGTATTAAAAATAGGTACCCAGTTACTGTAATCACACAAAAATCACTAGCTTTTCTGAAGTAAAGCGAAACCCACAAAGTCTCAACTGCTTAATTGTGTAAACATAAAGACGCAGAATTCAATAGACCTACCAAAATGGACAGGAAAAGCCCATCAAACAACACAAAGAATTCTAGACTACTAAGGAATACCAAGAGCAGGAGAAACAATGAAAAACCAAGTCATGATCCTGAAGGAGAGCAAGGAGGGTTGGGAGGAAACAAGGAGAAGGGAGAAATTATAGCTCAAAATTAAAAGAAATAATTAAAAACAACCCAATGAATAACTTTGCCAATTGAAAACCAAAAAAAGGAAAGGAAATTAAAAAAAAAAAACCCACGTGGATTTGCATAAAATAAGGCAATTTTTTTAGAGAACACTTTATTTAAAACTGAATTGTTAATTCAAATTTACAAGTTTCATTTTATATATATATAATATGTAATATATATGTAATATAATGTAAATATCCCACTATTTCTCCCCGTATGTTCCTTATGATTTCGCATGCATCTTAATGTAGCATTACAAGTACTTACATACAAGTCATTTGATTCTATGACATCTCTATAAAGTAGACACTGTCATTGTTCCAATAATAGCAGTAACAAGTTTGAAGTACAAAGAGTTGATAAGATTTGCTTAAGGTCACTTAATAAGTAAAGAACAGAGTTTGGAATTTTGTCGGTACTTAGCAAAGTCTTTTTAAAAATATTTACCTTGTCTGAAATTTTTTACTTGCACACAGTCTTTTTTCACAATAAATTTGAAGTTCTCTCCATCATTCTTTTACTATGGTTGCTCATTGTCACTGCAGACCTGAATAAATTGGTGAGTAATTATCAAACTCAGAGTGAACACCTTAGTATCAAAGTTTTCAAAACAACAATAACAACAACAACAACAAGGAAAACCCAACAGAATCCCACAAGTTATTTGACAGTTTAAAATTCTGCCATTTAAAAATTCTGCTTTTGTTGGAAGAAGGGAACTGAGTGGGAGAGAGAATAGGAAAGGGAATCAGGATCAGGTGTGGTGAGGGATAGGAGAGATTGTCAGATGGGCATGAAAATGAATGGAAATCTGAAACTTATAGGAGTGGGGAGGTGGGACATCTACAAGACAGGACAGAGACCTGGGATGAGGGGATTCCCAAGAATCAAAGGGGGTAACCTTAGTTGGGACACCAACATTGGGGATATGGAACCTGAGGAAGCCACCTTGTGTTTCCAGGCAGGAACTACACTGGAGAGATAGGGACACCAACCTACCCACAAAACCTTCTAAGAAATGAAGACAGGAACAGAGATCTAGGAAATGACCAACAAATAACTGGCTCTACTTGAGACACATCTCACGAGCAAGCACCAATTCCTGACACTATTAATGATACTCTGTTATGCTTGTAGACAGGAGTCTAGCATGGCTGCCCTATGAGAAGCTCCACCCAGCAGCTAACTCAGATAGATGCAGACACCATAACCAAACAGTAGATGGAGCTTGGGGACTCATGGAAGAGGAAGGGGAAGAATTGCCAGCCAAAAGAGGATAGAAACCCACAGGAAGACTAACAGAGTCAACTAACATGGACTCTCAGAGACTGAACTTCAACGAAAGAGTATTATACATGGGCTGAATGGATGCCTCCCCACACATATGTAACAGATGTGCAGCTTGTCTGTCATGGGGGTCTTAAATGACTATCCTAAAAGCCATTTTCTCTCCATGGGATATATATCTATCTAGCTGGGCTGCCTTGTCTGGCCTCAGTAGAAGAGTATGCTCCTAGCACCACAGAGATTTGATGTGCAGTGTGGCAGTGTGGCAGTGTGTGTGTGTGTGTGTGTGTGTGTGTGTGTGTGTGTGTGTGTGTGTATACCCTCTCAGAGGAGAATCAGAGGAGAAGAGGAAGGGAGACAGAAAGATGATTATGGGAGGGTGTGATTGAGATGGGCAGTGAGTAGGATGTAAGTCAAATAAGTAAATAAGAAAATAAAAATTCTGCCCTACTCCAATTCCCAGGACACAAGCAAAATGCAGTGACATATTTTGGTAGAATAAAAGTGAATGGCTTATAGCCATGCTGCAGATAGAGTTCTTACTCCACTCTGAATCCTCAGGAGCCTACATTTCATATTTTTCTCAGTATTGCTGTCTTCTAAATATTCACAGAAATATCCTGTTCCGCCTTCCAGAGCTTTGGAGGACTAGATGTTCTCCTTCTCGTCCCACACCTAATAGCAAACCAGAACCAAAGTCTAAGAATCACATGGTCAGGTATAACAATGGCTCAACATTTTGGTATTTATTCCTATGTTGCTTGCTTCCATTATTGCTAAGAAAAACTATATAGCAAATAGCATGTAAGGAAGGCATGGTTTATTTTGGGGCACAGAGTTAGGGCATTGGTGTAGAAGGCTCTGCTTAAAGAAAGAAGTGGACAAACCAGGATTGTCAATCACAAGAGTCTATTCTTCAACAGAAAGACATGGAAATGAAAGCTCCCTAGTCATCTGGAATGCCAGAGTGAAACTGCCAATCAAGCTGGTGATTCTTTGCTATTCTTTTAAGAGCCAGATTGCACCTGGATCTTCCAAAACCATAGTTTAGGTCCTGACATTTCAGTGAATACACGCAATGAACATGCCTATTAAAGAGGCACCATCTACTTCCCATCCTCCAACAATAGAATCTGTTCTTAGGCTTATCTTTGTTCTTCTCTAAGTTCTACCTCTGAGTACTGTTTAACATCCATAGTATTCATTCTCATTGTTAAAGTCAGAGGTCACAAGTTCTATTATGTATAAAGTTCTAGGTGGAGAAGCAGATACTAGGATTGACTAGTCTTAACTTCAGAGGAGAGGATTTCAACATCAGTTGCTTGTTAAACTTTGTCTTTAAAAATAAAATGAGGACATTTTCTTGGAATGCTTAACAAGCCAGTTTCTGGAACAGTCATTTTCCCAGCCGATTATTTTTCTTTATGATCACATGGCTACATTTTAGTTGGGTATGTCAAGAGGACTCTTATTTTCATTTTGAAATGTTGACTGTAAAGAGGTTTTATTTTCCTGTGACAGTATATAATTTGTTCATTAATACCCATGGTTGTTAATAATGGAGACAGGCTTTGAGATGAAGATATAGGGAATGTATCTAGATAATATCCAATTGCTTTAATCATATACATTATATTATATAACCATGGATAACTACTATGCATAGTTTTATGAGAAATGAACAATAAAATATTCAAACTAATCTGTGTAACTCTATGATACAATTTCTGCAAGTTAGGCATTTTATATACTTCATTTCAGAATATTGAAGCATAAAACTGAAGCACAGTGAAAGTCACAAAGTTTTCTAAGAATAGGCAGCATATGAAGAACTAACATGTATTTCTTGGTGTGTATAAGCCTAAAATTCAGAGAGTCTCAAGTGTACAATTCTGTGTTTGGGGGCACAAGTTAAATACCTATGAATGTGAAGCTGATGAAATAATTATTTTCAATACAAGTAAAAACTAACCTTAGTTAAAATACTGTGATAATATATTTCTATGTCCATGTTAAGCTGTGACAGGTTAGTTGAAAATGTATCTTATTAGGTTTACTGTGATCAGTTTCTGTCTGTAGAATATGATAATAGCACCGAAATCAGGACACATTGCACTGAAATTTTGGAAGTCATTTGCATCTCCACATTTCTTTTTCCAGATATCATATATAACTTGTGGTATAGATCTTAGAAATAAGATTTATAAAATTTAAAACAAATTTTACCAGTGAAATATTTTGTTGGGCTCAAATAAAAATTAAACCCTGTGGGCATGAAATTCTACTTTCTCTCAGATATATATGATCAAAATGTAATATCGTCAGGTTAAAGTAAAATACCTCAAAACAAAGAATTAGCTTATAACAGCTTCTAAAAAGGAGACAGGATCCTCAAGCTGACATTATCTTTGCAACATTTTCAATTATTTTACTGAGATCTCAACACTTACCCACATTGATTCTCCTACCCTAACCTAATTTTCAAACACACACACACACACGCATACATCATGGTTACTCTTGGACAAAACTAATTCAAATAACTCACCTATGCTGTCATATCTTTAAGTTTATTTCAATGCTCCATAACTTGTAGGAAATAATTTAAAGCCAAAATTTAACTTTTTAATGTTTTTTGGTTCAATAAATGTAATGCTTATGAAATGAGAACTGATAATAGAAATAATTTTACAGTGAATTGTGGAAGCATAGCATTGTAGAAGCATAATACTATAGAAGCATAGAGCCATACTTTCTCATCTGTAGGGCTCAGCTAAGCAGGAAGGGCCGAGGGACACATAAGAACACATGGGTTCTTCCAGTGACAATGAATAAGCTCAAAATAGCTACTTGTGACAATGCTCATTGCCACTCTACTATCATTGAGAGATCAACTGGAAAATATTGAAACACACTCATGCAGAATTGTTTTATAATTACAAGTTTGACTTTACATATTCTATGCTAATAACTGTAGCAAAAGTCTATAGTCTTTCCCTAACACCTATTTCACTTCAAGGACAAAAGCTATACACCAAACTGAAATTACTGTTTCTATACTTAAGTATATTATTTTAACATATCTTTAAAACACTAGTATCTTTTCCAAAACCATAATTTCAAGATGATGCATATTATAGATACTAATTGTAAAAGGTCATGATTAAGGAAGGTTTTCTGAGAATATGTATTGTATAATAAACAAAAGTATTTGCACTTTTCTCTGCTAGTGACACAAAACCCTATAAATTTTAACAGAACGATTGCTGTTGACTTTCTGTCTTCTCTCATGAAACCTGAGAGGAATAAACTAGCACCTAAGAGAGTAATTAATGAGAAATGTTTCAAGTGATTCCACCTTATTCCAATAAAATATATTGTAAACAGAACGGTATCTGTATACAAATAAAAACTTAATATTGCATGATATAAAATTACAATAAGAAAATAATATTAGAAAACTAAGTCTAATATTATCTCAAATATAAGTGTATTTTTTTAAAACTGGACAAAAGTTAAAAGTTAACTCAGCATAATTCATTATGGAGAAACCATTCATTTTGTTTTCAACATATTTCATAGTCACAGAAAATTTTCCAAATTATGCAAATTAAATGTACAAAAATTTTAAAAAACAAAATGACAGAAGAAAAATTGTAATTGCAAATAAAATAGAACTACTTTTGTAGGTATCAAACTTCAAGGAGAATAGCAGCTCCTTATGCACAATAAAGGTTGACCTATATGATACTATGCACTTTGCATTCTAAGTCCCCAAATCTGACAGTTAAAACAGACAATCCTTTAATAGGCATATGTCATGTGTTTGCTTGCCGTTCTGTTTGTTTTACAACTGGCCACAATTTATATGTGTTCATTAAAATCCTTCTTCATCAAAATATTCAACTGATCATCATGCAGAAAATTGAATTATTTTTTTCTTTTCTTTCGTTCTTTTTTTTTTTTTTTTTTTTGAGAGAGACAGCGAGCACAAGAGAGACAGAGAAAGGAAAGAAAGAGCATGAAGTGGGATAGAAAAGAAGGTGAGGAAGATCTGGGAGGATGTGGGGAAGGGGAAAACATGAACACAATATATTACATAACACTTTTGAATGAAACATTTTTATGAATAAAACATTTGTATTTTTATTTACATTTTGAACTTTTGAATGAAACATTTTTATGAATAAAACATTTGTATTTTTATTTACATTTTGAACTTTATAACCTCTCGTGGTTTCCTTTCCACAAATCCCCTATCCCATCCTCTCTCCCTCTGCTTCTATGCTGCTTCTCCCCTACCCACCCACCCACTCCCACCTCACCTGGCATTTCCCTACACTGGTGCATTGAGCCTTTACAGGACCAAGGACCTCCCTTCCCATTGATGCCAGATGATGCCATCTTCTGCTACATATGTGGCTAGAGCCATGTGTAGTCTTTGGATGGTGGTTTAGTCCCTGGGAGGTCTGGGGAGGGTGTGGTTGTTAGATATTGTTGTTCTTCCTATGGGGTTGCAAACCCCTTCAGTTCCTTCAGTCCTTTAACTCCTCAGTTGGAGAATCCAATATATGGCTGTGAGTGTCTGCCTTTGTATTTGTCAGGCCATGGCAAAGCATCTCAGAAGGTAGTCATATCAGGCTTCAATCAGCAAGCATTTCTCAGCATCTGCAGTAGCATCCGGGTTTGTTGACTATATATGGGATGGATTTTTGAAGTTGCCCACTACTATTGTGTGGGGTTCAATGTGTGTTCTGAGTTTTAGTAAAGTTTCTTTTGTAAATGTGGGTGCCCTTACATTTAGAACATAGATGTTCAGAATTGAGACTCTCTCTTGGTAGATTTTCTCTTTGATGAACATGACATGTCCTTCTTCGTCATGCTTGATAACTTTTGGTTGAAAGTCTATTTTATTGAATATAAGGATGGTAACTCCAACTTGTTTCCTGAGACCATTTTCTTGGAACATCTTTTTCCATCCTTTTACTCTGAGATAGTTGTTATCTTTTGAATTGAAGTGTGTTTCTTGTGTTCAGCAAAATGCTGGATATTTGTTGCATATCCAGTCTGTTAGCTTATGTTTTTATGGATGAGTTGACTCCATTAGTATTGAGAGATATTAAAGAGAGATGACTGTTTGTTCCTGATTTGTTTGTTTTTGTAGGTGGCTTTATGTGCTTGTGGTCCTCTCCTTTGGGCTTTGCTGTGAGATGCTTACTATCTTGTCTTTTCTTTGGTGTAGGTACTTTCATTGTGTTGGAGTTTTCCTGTTAGGAGCCTCTATAAGACTGGATTGGTATATTGATATTATTTGAATTTTTTTTCCTGGAATATTTTGGTTTCTCCATTTATGTTGATTGAGAGTTTTGCTGGGTATAGTAGCCTGGGCTAACATTTGTGTTCCCTTAGAGTAGAATGGCCTCTGACCAGGCTCTTTTGGCTTTCATAGTGTCTGTTGAGAAGTTTAGTATAATTATGGTAGGCTACCTTTGTATGTTACTTGGCCCTTTTCCTATGCAGCTTTTAATATTCTCTCTCTCTCTCTCTCTTTCTTTTTTGTTGGTTTTTATTATTTTATTTTTATTAGATATTTTCTTTATTTGCATTTCAAATGCTATCCTGAAAGTTCCCTATACCCTTCCCCCACCCTGCTACCCAACCCACCCACTCCCACTTCTTGGCCCTGGCATTCCCCTGTACTGGAGCATATGATCTTCGCAGTACCAAGGACCTCTCTTCCCAATGATGGCTGACTAGGCCATCTTCTGCTACATATGCAGCTAGATGCAGGAGCTCTGGGGGTACGGGTTAGTTCATATTGTTGTTTCACCTATAGGGTTGCAAACCCCTTCAGCCCCTTGGGTGCTTTCTCTAGTTTGTCCACTGGGGACCTGTGTTCCATTCTATAGATGACTGTGAGTATCCATTTCTGTATTTGCCAGGCACTGGAATATCCTCATATGAGACAGCTATATCAGGGTCCTTTCAGCAAAATCTTGCTGGCATATGCAATAGTGTCTGGGATTGGTGGCTGATTATGGGATGGATCCCTGGGTGGGGTAGTCTCTAGATAGTCCATCTTTTCGTCTTAGCTCCAAACTTTGTCTCTGTAACTCCTTTCATGGGTGTTTTGTTCCCTATTCTAAGTCTAAGTGGATCAAAGACCTCCACATAAAACCAGAGACACTGAAATTAATAGAGGAGAAAGTCAGGAAAAGCCTTGAAGATATGGGCTCAGGGGTAAAAAAATCCTAAACAGAATAGCAATGGCTTGTACTGTAAGATCAAGAATTGACAAATGGGACCTCATGAAATTGCAAAGCTTCTGTAAGGCAAAAGACACTGTCAATAAGGCAAAAAGCCACCAACAGATTGGGAAAGGGTTTTTACCAATCCTAAATCTGATAAGGGACTAATATCCAATATATACAAAGAGCTCAAGAAGCAGGACTTCAGAAATTCAAATAACCCCATTAAAATGGGGTACAGAGCTAAACAAAGTCTTCTCAACTGAGGAATACCAAATGGCTGAGAAGCACCTGAAAAAAATTCAACATCCTTAATCATCAGGGAAATGCAAATCAAAACAAACCTGAGATTCCACCTCACACCGGTCAGAATGGCTAAGATCAAAAACTAAGGTGACAGCAGATGATGTTGAGGATGTGGAGAAATAGGAACACTCCTCCATGGTTGGTGAGATTGCAAGCTTTTACAACCACTCTGGAAGTCAGTCTGGCAGTTCCTCAGAAAATTGGACAGAGTACTACTGGAAGATCCAGCAATACCTCACCTGGGCATATACCCTTAAGATTTTCCAACTGGTAATAAGAAAACATGCTCCACTATGTTCATAGCAGCCCTATTTATGATACCCAGAAGCTGGAAAGAATGAAGATGTCCCTCAACAGAGGAATGGATACAGAAAACATGGTACATTTACACAACTACTCAACTATTAAAAACAATGAATTTATGAAATTCTTGGGCAAATGGATGGACATGGAGGGCATCATCCTTAGTGAGGTAACCCAATCACAAAAGAAGTCATTAGATATGTACTCACTGATAAGTGGATCTTAGCCCAGAAATTTAGAATGCCCAAGATACACCTTGCAAAACACAAGAAACTCAAGAAGAAAGAAGATATTCTTTCTTTTCTGTGTGTGTTTTGTGTTTTAATTATTATGTGACAAGAGGATTTTCTTTTCTGGTTCCATTTATTAGGTGTTCTATAGGCTTCATGTACTTTTATGGCCATGTTTTTCTTTAGGTTGGGGAAGTTTTCTTCCATGATTTTGTTGAAGACATTTTTAGGTCCTTTGAGCTGGGTCCTTTGTTCTCCTCCATTCCAGATATTTTTAGATCTGGTCTTTTCATTCTATCCTGAATTTCCTGGATGCTTTGGGTTAGTAGATTTTTATGTTTTGAATTTTCTTTGACAGTTGTGTCAATCTCTTCTATGGTATCATCTACACCAGAGATTCTCTCTTCTATCTCTTGCATTCTGTTGATAATACTTACATCTGTAATTCCTGACCTATTTCCTAGGTTTTCCTTTTCCAGGATTGCCTCCATTTGTGTTTTCCTTATTGTTTCTACTTCCACTGTTCGGTCTTGGGATGCTTTATTCAATTCCTTCACCTGTTTGATTGTATTATCCTGTATTTCTCTCAGTGAGTTATTTATATCCTCCTTAAAGGACTCTATTATCTTCATGAGATAGAATTTAAGTCATCTTCTTGACTTTCAGATGTGTTAGTGTATTCAGGGCTTGCTGTGGTGGGAGAACTGGGTTCTGATGATGCCAACATATATTGGCTTCTGTTGCTTATAGTCTTGTTCTTGTGTTTCTCCATTTGGTTTCCCTGGTGTTTGCTGGTCTAGGTGGCTCTGCTTTGAGTTTGTCTCTTTTGTCACTGGGCTGCTTCAGGTCTCCTGTATGCCTGCCACCCTGGCTGTAGCAGACCACCTGTGAGACCTTCCAACTCAGGACTTTTCAGAGGGGCAGAGAAACTGCTGATCTGTTGCCCTGGTTGCAGTAGATCTCCTGGGATGCCTTTAGACTGTTTGGTCTTCAGAGGAGCAATCAGACTGGTGTTCTGTGTGAAGATATTCTCCAAGGGGAGGGTGGTGCAATCTATTGATTGATTTCTGTTTCTATGTGTGCAGTAGAATTTCAGGAAGTCTTTCCGTCTGTTGAGTCAGATTCCCTGATTACCACAGAACCTCCAGGAGGTCATCAGTCTGTGGTGTCTGCTGCCCAGTTACCCTGTGTACAGAGGAGCTTCTGGGATGCCTTCAAACTGTGGAGTCTTCAAGGGAGCAGACAAGCTGGTGATCAGTTGCTCTGTTGCCTTGTATGTTGCAGATCTCCTTGGATATCTCAGGCTGTAGTGTCAGTCAGCTGTAGTGCAGTGGATCTCCTGGACTGGCTTGCAATATGGTCTCTCCAGGGGAGCAGACTAGCTAGCAGTCTGCCCCAGCAGAAAGGACTAGGCAGAAGGGGTAACAATTATTAGTTCTAAATTTATCAAAATAGTGGAAGAAAGCATACAAACAAAAATTATATACCATTCATTATGACAATTTTTTCCTCATTAGCAGTCCCATAAATACGAACAAGCTATCAATGGAAAAATAGGTCAACCTTTGTTTCAAGTTTATAAATCTCAAAAATGTGGAAATGTTTTCATCCTCAGAGAAAAACAAAAGTCAAAAATGCAAATTGATTATGATACAGAGATAATATGGTAATTCAGCAATGGCTGGAAACTAGGACTCACTGAAGAAAACTGGGGTGAATGACAGGAAGAATGGACAGACTAGGAGTTTCCAAATAGATGTCTAACATTGCCGTTTAATCATAAATCCTTTCCAAAGTGTTGAAGGGGATTCCAACCTCATAGGAAGAACAACAGTATCAACTAACTGGACTTCCCAGAGCTTCCAGGGACTGAACCAATAACCAAAGGAGGGACCCATGTTTCCAGCAGCAAATGTAACAGAGGACAGCCTTATCTAGCATCAGTGGGAGAAGAGGTATTTGGTCCTGTGGAAGCTAGGTTCCCCAGCATAGGAGGATGGTAGAGGGATGAGGTGGGAGGGGGTGGGTGGGTAGAGGAGGACCTTCATAGAGGCAAAGGAGAGAGGGGAGAGGAGGGTAAGAGGAGAGGAGAGCGGGATATGGGATTTGCTGAGTGGAGACTGAGAAGAGGGACAACATTTGAAATGTAAATAAATAAATAAATAAATAAATAAATAAATAAATAAATAAATAAAATAACCAATAAAAAGGTCAGAAAGGAAAAAAAATTAAAGAAAACAGACTGTCTAAAATTTTGGTCAAGACAAAAATTAGGCATGAAAAAGTTTACGAAAAGCAATTTGCGATTTACCCAAACTTGAGAGAAATGATGTAATTCCCCATAAACAATTCAGAGAAGGCCAGAGACACAATTTAAACAAATGATGATGCAATAGCAACAAGAATGATGCTCTTGCAGGGATCCATATACCACACATTTTCCAAACTATATTGCAACATTTAAAAACTGAAGCCTTTTTTTAAAGTTGAAATGAATATAAACAAGGTAAATATCTAGAACTAACCTTAATTCCTCAAAGTGAGAAATGTGCATTGAGAGAGCATTGTTATAAGAGATAAGAAAAGTGAGAAAGACAGCCAGAGCCAGAGGTGATAAATGACTCCTTCCAAAGAAGCAATGCCTTCTAGAACCAACAGGATTGATGCAAATAAGAACTCACAACAACTATGGTAACACTAACATACAGAGTCAGACACAGGCTCCAAAATAGCCAAAATGTTATTTTTGCTCTGTAACTGCAGGAAAAGGGAAAATAACTATTCTCCATATAGGTATAGGTAGAGATAGAGATATGTATTTATGAATACATATATATAAACATAGCACATATATTTATATGTATATGTTATATATGAAATGGGTACATAAGCATGCTCCCAGAAAGTCCTTGCACACATACATAATTGGTTAACACAAAAGAAATACTATAATGTTTAGAGAGGTGAATTTTATTTTCATTTTGTTGTATTTTGCCATTTTTATGCTTTGTGATGTCTAATGGTTAGTTTTGATTTATGTGTGTGTGTGTGTGTGTGTGTGTGTATGTGTGTGTGCATGCGTGTGTGTGTGTGTGTGTGTGTGTGTATCTGTGAAAGAGAGATGAAATATAAATTTGGCTAGAAAGAGATACTAATGAGTTGGGAAGAGTTGAAGGAAGGGAAAACACGATTAGATTTTTTGTGTAAAAATGTTTAATTACAAAAATAAGAAAAGACCCCACTGTCTAAAACTCAGGAGTCAATGACAATTACATGATAAGCATTTCATAGAACAATTTAAAATTAGGACTTCTAGATTTATTTAGAGATATTTCGGTTTTCCTGTATTTTAAGAGAAAATTAGGCTACACAACTGCAATATTTTTGATTGTACAGAAAATAGCATGCCTATATTTAGTATGCAGAATGTTAAGTTACCTTGTAGTCTCATGTAATTTCATAGATGGGATTCAAGCCTCACTGATTACTTAGGAGTTATTGGCAGTGTGGATTTGCTACAAGAAAAAATACATTATTGTTTGAAGATTTATCCAACAGTAAGTTCCCCATGTTCAGGTAGGTTGTCCCTACACCCATGCCAATATAGAGAACAGTAGCTGAGCTTAATGGATTACACACACACACACACACACACACACATATACACACACAGGCTTTACATATAAGCACATAAGCACACACACAAACACATAGTGACACATGCACAGATGCATGCACAAATACACACATGGTTGATCTTGTTTTCTAGAATTTGCCAAATTGGAATAACATTTCTAGACTATATACTTCATTTCAATAGCAGTATCCATGAGGAAAACTTCTTTATTCATACTCATATGTGCATTATATTATCATGCATAGGTATACATGCAAATATGTAGATATATGCACATACATACACATACATTTGCATTTTTAGTGTTCCTATTACTATGCATACATATGTACTTTATTTCAATTAGGACACATATCTGGAATCAACTTTTTTGGGCTAACTTCCATTTGTGTTTAATTACTGTAATATTTTTATTAGTATTATAATTATTAGAACTTATATGAAACTTAATTATACTATATTCATATATTTTCATAATATACTTTGACTTTATTCACTCCACTAGTTCCCTTTCTTTTTTCTCTGCTCTCCTATTGATGAGTCTCTCTTTTGCTTTCTTGTGTTCTATGTATATTGATAACCAACTGTGTTTCACAGTGGTTGTTATATGGAAGCATGAATGAGGGTTTTTTTTTTTTTTTTTTTTTTTTTTTTTGGAACATGGGCACCTCACCAAAGTCATAATACTGAATAATATGTCTCTCCCTCCCCATATAAAATTCTCTGCATATCAATCCTCAGGAAGGAATGCAGCCTTACTAGACTTCCTCTTTTCTAGAACAGGTGTTGAAATATCACAGCCTTATAACAGAGCCGTCCAGGTCCAAGTGATCCCTGTTGTGTGTTTAAGGTTGCAAAGCTGTGTCTACCCACGAGTAAGCACCCCATGCAGCTGGCTTTCACATTTTCCTCCTCTCCTTCGGGGGATGCCCCTGATGTTTTAGAGATGGTGCGTGAAACTGATGTCTCATTAATGAGTGGGCAATGAGAATTATTTGTTCTCAGGAGTTGGGCGAGTTAATTTTAAACTGAATAGGGATGATCTGTCTGTAGTTTTTAGGAGAGGACTGTTTTACTTTTTGTATATGGGACAGATGCAAATATATTACTGTATGAACTGGAGAGAAAATAGCTTAACATCATGACGCAAAAATTGTTCCCACTCGAATACTGCAATTTTGTCTGTTCAATTCAGGTTCTCATATGTCATAACAAAGAATATAGTATTATTGTATAGCTGTACATAGAGAAAAACCTCACAACACCTGATATTATCTACAAAATACGTTGCATTTCCCCAGTGGTACCTTTTACTTTTACTTTTACTTTTATTTATTTATTTATTTATTTATTTATTTATTTATTTATTTTTGGTTTTTCGAGACAGGGTTTCTCTGTGTAGCCCTGGCTGTCCTCGAACTCACTTTGTAGACCAGGCTGGCCTCGAACTCAGAAATCCACCTGCCTCTGCCTCTCGAGTGCTGGGATTAAAGGCATGCGCCACCACGCCCGGCTACTTTTATTTCTTATGGGAGAAAGTCTTCCTTATTGGGAGTTTTGATAATATTTTCTATATTAATAACAAAGTATACATAAATGAAGTTAAGACATTGGATTATTCTATTAATAAAATTGTACTTACAGGCTAAAAGTAGAAATGATTTTTTGGTCTTTACACATATTGCTCTCTTATAAAAACAAATAGAAGTCCCATTTACAAACTGTTTTTTTGTCCAAACATGACTGAAATTCAGTCTGATAAAACTAATGTTTAAGTGCTACATACAAATATATTGATTTGCCATATATGTGATATAAAATCTCTGTTTTAGAAAAGCCATCCTTAATCTGAGTTTTAAGTCACTGCAAACATCATTAATTTTTTTTCATTCCTATTGAAAGGCTATTAAATATATCTTTAAAATAGATGAACCCAAACATTAAGCTTTAGTGTTATGCAATTCCTTGATCCTGTAGGTATATTAAATCCAGTCAACTTTCTTGTTTTCTCTATACTTATAATCTCATAATAGAACCTTATCTCAGGTTTTTTTTTAATCCTTTGAACAAAATTACTTTTTAATCTCAGATGAGTTAGATTGCAGATCTCTTTCCCTCTTTTTTAGAAAATTTGTAATCTACATTTAAGACTTCTGGTTTTATTTTCAAAGAGTTAGTAGTTGATACACTAGCTATGCAATATACGGTAATTACCAACACATAAGTTTTTTTTTCATTCTATCTTCTTTATTTTACTTTTTAATATTTTATTTATTTATTTATTTATTTATTCATTTATTTATTTACACTCCAGATTTTATTTCCTTCCGTGTTCACCCTCAGACTGCTCCCCATCCTCCTGTTTCCAGGAGGATGTCCCTACCTCCCAACCACTACCCAACCAGATCTCTAAACTCCCTTGGACCTCCAGGCCCTTAAGGTTTAGGTGCATCATCTCTGACTAAACCCAAACCCGTAAATACTCTGGTGTATGTGTGTTGGGGGCCTCACGTCAACTGCTGTTTGCTGCCTGGTTGGTGATCCAGTAATTTGAGAGATCTCAGGGCCCAGGTTAATTGAGACTGCTGGTCCTCCTACAGGGTCGCCTTCCTCCTCAGCTTCTTCCAGCTTTCCCCCATTTCAATCACAGGGGGTCAGCTGCTTCTGTCCATTGGTTGGGTACAAATATCTGCCTCTGACTCTTTCAGCTGCTTGTTGGGTCTCTCAGGGAAGTCATGATATATCTAGACTCAGCAATAATGTCAGACATTGGGAACCGCACCCTGTCCCCCATTCCCAACCTTGAATTGGATCCCTCTTTGTGCTTGTTGCGGACCTTCTTTTCTTCAGGCTCCTCTCCATTTCTATCCCTGCAGTTCTTCTAGACAGGAACAATTATGGGTCAGAGTTTTGACTGTGGGATGGCAATTCCATCCCTCACTTGATGCCCTGTCTTTCTGCTGGAGGTGGCTCTATAAATCACCTCTTCCTACTGTAGGCCATTTCATCTAAGGTCTCTCCCTTTGAGTTATGAGAGTCTCTCACATCCAATGTCTCTGGTATGTTCTGGACCGCCCCCCCCCCACCTCCTACCTCAAGAGGTTGCCAGTTTCCATTCTTTTTGCTGGCCCTCAGGGCTTCAGTTCTTTTCCCTCACCCAATACCAGATCAGTTTTCCCTCTCTGCTCCCCACACCCACCCTGTCCTCTTTACCTCCTTGGTCTCTCTTTCCATCTCCCCTTGTGATGGTAAGGGCTCACTAATAAGTGGATATTAGCCAAAAAAAAAAAAAAAGAAAGAAAGAAAGAAAGAAAGAAAGAAAGAAAGAAAGAAAGAAAGAAAGAAAAGTACAGAATGCCCCAGACACAGTCCACACAACTCAAAAAGGTCAACAACCTGAAGGGCCCAAGTGAGCAGTCCCACTTGGGAAGGAGGAGAAAACACATACGATTTTAAAAGAAAACAACAATAACAACAACTCTCAATTCATTTTCTATAACAATGTCTTCTCTAATAATTAAACTAAAAAAATAAACTGCTTTTAATTCTAAAACTACATATCTTAACCAAGTCTAAGAAGTGCTAAGACATCAAGTTCCCTCATCCCACAGAATCTTCATTATGGTGATTTATCCAATTGTGCCATATAATCAAGAAGAAGTTCATAGCCCTAGCATCCAAACTTAGACAATCAACAATAACTTTTCAAATGCCATTTTATATCTTTCAGATGTGTGAGTAATTTACTTCCACAGAATGTCTGAGTTTTAAATGAAAAAAAAAAAAAAAAGATAACATTCCTGCAAATCACACTGTATCCTTTTATGTGAGAAAATAAACATAAGCTTCTAAGAATTAAAAATTGATGTTTATTAAAGAATTAAAAATGATAAAAGTCTTTTCTTTAGAAATAAGCAAACAAAGTCAATGAAAAGATTACATTATTTCAATGTTGAATGCTGTGTGTATTATCACAATCAAATTCCTATTGGCCAGAGTCTTAGCATTTTGATGAAAATGGAGAGGTATTTATAATGTCTAAACAAATAATTTATAATCAACTGTCTCTTTTAAAATAGAACTTCTTATAGATTAAAAATGCTGCTCACTGCAAATGGAAAATGACTTTCATACTCATTTAATAAATTTATAAGACATTCTTAATATCACCAATTTCATGTGGTACACCAAAACTACTAGTTAATTTAATGTGTCAATATTGAAGAAAAGTTTCTTTTAAACATATTTCAGCAGACTTTCTTTGTTGCTCAAAATCATGTTCTCAAAAAAATTGTGTCTGATAGAAATTGACATATTAAAAAAAATAAATCTGGTAATGAAATATTACACTGCCTAAAGAAGAACCGCTACTGTGGATTTGCCTGTTTGACACCTGCCTCATCTGATTATTTTTGTTTGTCCATTAACAAAACTGTTGTAACAAGGATCAACAGTATTGTGAGTAGGTAGTGCATAGGTTTACAGTAGGTCAGTCTTCACGTTGCCCAATTCCTCTTACATTAAAATAATATGTATAGTTTCCAGCTCTATGTACTTAACATGTTGTTTTACACATGAGTTAGAACCTTGTATATTCTGATACAGAAAAAGTCACTCCTTCCTGGTCTAGATGCCATCATTTCCCATTTACACTAAGACCCTTGAGAAGCTATTTTCTCTCTTATCTGTATTACTTCAACATGTGTCAATGCAGGGATTTCTCAGCCAAATATTGGCACTATAGACTCTCTCCTTTTTTTAATTGGATATTTTATTTATTTATATTTAATATATTATCCCATTTCCAGGTTTTCCCTCCAGAAAACCCCTATCACATCCTCTCTCCCGGTGCTTCTATTAGGGTGCTCACCCACCTACCCACTCCCTCCTCATCTGCCTTGGCATTCCCCTACACTGAGGCATCGAGCCTTCCCAGCACCAAGGGTCTCTCTTCCCACTGATGTCCAACAGGGCCATCTTCTGCTACATATGTGGCTGGAGCCATGGGTCCCTCCATGTGTACTTTTTGGTTGGTGGTTTATTTCCTGGGAGCTCTGGGTGGGGGGATGAGGTTCTGATTGGTTGATATTGTTGTTCTTCCTATGGGGTTGCAAAACTCTTCAGCTCCTTCAGTCCTTTCTCTAACTCCTCCAACTGGGGACCCTGTGCTTAGTCCAATGTTTGGCTGTGAGCATCCGACTCTCTCTTTTTATAGGACATGTTTCCTTGAGAAGAATCATCCTAAGAGAGAGCTTATAGTTCTATGCCTTATGACCAAATGCTTTCCTTTATTAAGTTATTAATGACATTATAATTAAGGTTTATTGGGTATGAATAATGTACATATAACATGATGAAGTCTCATAAACTACGATTGTTAATAGCTAAAAATGAAAACATTTGAAAATTTCCAGTGTCTCTTCGCAAAAACTGCTGAATGGTTCAATTTTAATATTTTTTTGCTATAAATAATAATGCCACTATGTATATTCTTATGCTGGAATACTTAAATGAAGTTGGCAATGTGTATATTTATTTTTATCTTTACTTTAAAAAGTTATGCTGGACTTGCAGTGTAGCCCTTACTGGCCTAATACTATGGAGCCCACAGTGGTTTGAACCCATTGGAAACCTTCTATCTTATATATCAGTGTTGTGAATCTTAAGTGTTGTGTCCGGCCAGCAGATCACAGCCTGGGTTCTAGCCTGGAAAGGCATTTTGGAAACCTGGAAGAGAAGAGGGGCTAGGCGGCGAGAGAAAAGAATGAAGCTAAGACAAGATTCTGATCAAAGCTCAATTTTACTATTTTCAGACACTCAGTTATAAAGGAAGGGGGAGGGAACCCGATTTCCCGCCAAGTAACTCAGGGTCCAGTAGCAGGACGAACACGTGTGTGCCTCCAGGCAACAAAGCGACAGGGTCCAGCAGTAGGCGTGGCAGGACGAATGAGCAGGTAGCTCCACCCTTGAGCAAGCAGGTTCAAGCAGATGGGGGAAAGGGAGACCACACTTAAGTATGTAAGAAATTATAGCTGCAAACTGAGGATTAACTTAAAGTTAAATTATATTTAATTTGTAGCATATCAATTGAAAAACATTTAACTTAGATGTGTCTAATTTTTTAAATTATCATAATTATGAGGGAATATCTAACTTTTTTATAACAGTAGGGTGGGACACTATAGCCAGAGATTTTATTTGTCACAGAGCTTCAAAACTATTACTTTGTCATCAGGTTTCAATGACAGTTCAGAGGTGCAGAATGACTCACATAGTGGGTCGTAGGAAACAAAGAGCAAGAAAGCATGTATTACAGTATATATGATTATACATATATGCATATATTATAATATATGTTTATATATGTATATATATACATATTCCTTTCTATCTCAATCTTATCTTTCAGTTCCTCATATGCATTTTTCTTGCTCTTAATCAAATTCATGATCTATGAATAGTTACATAGATATAACCTGCTCTGTCCATAAGTATGTATGTATGAATATATGTATTTATGTCTATGTCTGTGTATATATATATATATATATATATATATATATATATATATATAAAATGACATCAAGACTGACAGTTGATATTAATTAACCAATTGATGGTCTCTGTCCCAGGAATGATCGTTTCTTCTAGTCTTAGCATTCACCTGTTCCCTTAGTTCTTTGTCTAGGGTTAAAGGCTTGAGAGCATTTCTCTTTCTACTCTAGCATGTCCATTTTCTAATTTTTCCAAGGAAGCCACACTACTGAGAGTTCATGAATATAGCTCCTATGACATTTCTAAGAGACAGACTCTGACAGCCAAATTCCTCATCCTCCAGCCCTTACAATATTTTCCTTCTCTCTCCAGCAGTAGTCCCTTTGAATCTATGCTGCAGAAGTATTAAGGAGGACCAGGCATCAAATCATCTCATTTGCTTTGCATTTTGGGCAGTCATAACTTTCTGTTTTCTGCAGTGGTAAAATCATGAATTCTCTAATTAGACTTCAGACAATCTCAGCAAGATGAAAATCATAGATGCTGCTAAAAACCTAAACAACTACTAATGAAGTCATGAAAATTGATGAAAATCTACAACTGCCTCTTTACCAAAGCTGCATAATTTCAAACCATGTTATAAATATTTATCCTTATACCCACTGAAAAATTAGCAATTTTTAAATGCTTTCTACTTCTTTACATCAATCCCCTTGCATAGCAAATATTTGCTATGCATCTTTATCTCAGTCTAATTGTCTCAAAATATACTTTTACAAGGACACTAAGAAGGGTTGTACTAATTTTCCAAGATATTTTTCAATCCAACCAATCTGGAAACTGGGATTCATGACACGTTAACTTGGCACCCAGGTATCTTCTTCAACAACAGTATGTCAGATTCGAATGCACCCCTGAGAGCCTGCTTAGTACATAGTGTGAAACCCATTCACTCCATATTTAAGATTCTCAGTAGCTTTAACAGTTCTAAGCTGCCTAGAAGTCCAAGCTCAACTTTTCTTTCATACAATCCTCAATTATCACCCCTGTTTTGCTCCCAATTTTGAATGTGTTCCTTTATTGGCCAAAGTAATTGTTTTCGCAAGTGTTTCACATTTAAGTATTATTCTTAAGACTTACAGTTATTGTCATTAAAACAATAACAAAAACAGTAACTAAAAGCTGTGAATAATTACGTGACAGGCTGAATAAGAGGCTGCCTTGAAATCTCCTCCGCCAACTCAACTAGCCAATCGCCTTTAAACTCAGCTGTATACAAATGTTCAGAGCACGTACACGTCTTTGTGTGTGTGTGAGTGAGTGCGTGCACACGTGCACGTGCACATGCAGTTCGCACAGGCACGCACACTTACACACTTGCACACGCACCTGAACATTCATGGAAATAAGTCCATTTCTACAATTCAGCATGTAAAATTAATTTCCATTTGAGCCCTCATTTCCATCTGAGTTTTCGCAAGGACTCGTTAATTTTCATAATCCTAATGCTATTTTTTTTTTCTGAGCTCCCATCAAAGTAGCACCACAAGCATCTATCACTACATTCTAGTCTTTTCCTCATTTCTTCAAATGTGTCCAAACTCCTAGTATTAACCCAGTCCACATCAGTCTCATTACTCACAGCAACAGTGTAAGTCTTGGGTATCAATATCCTGAAATAGTCAAAATTTTTACTGTTGTGAACAAATTCCTCATGTAAACAATTTGAAATAAACTATTCAGGCTTCTGATTTCAGACATTTCATACCATCATGACATAGGATTAGGATTATAGAATATTATCTCCAAGAAATGAAGAACAAAGAGCCCTGTGATAGGGGCATTGGTCCGTTTCTCCATTGTATCCTGAATGAGCTTCCGACCTGGATTCAGCACTGCCAAAGGTCCATGGCGACTCCTCTGCCAACTCACTTCATACAGACTTTAGTGGGAATGCACTCACAGACTCATTGGATATTTCTCCATCCAGCAAGTTTGCAATCAAGGCATATGATTATTACCTACCGCCCCCTTTTGGTAATGCTCTGAAATGCTGAAATGAATGGATGGAGGGATGTTCTTTGTGCAGCTCTCATAATGAAATTCAACCAAATATATCTTTTACTCTTTCTGGTAGCTTTCTATTCTGTGCTGGGGAATAACTGCCTAATACTGTGTGTGTGTGTGTGTGTGTGTGTGTGTGTGTGTGTGTGTGTATGCATGCACATGAATGCACACAATATTCTTAATATTTATGTTCGACTCTGATATGAACCAAACATATGTGTTATCTCAGTTATAGATGTCATTCATTAGATTCCTATTCTTCATTCATTGTTTTTAATTCCACAGATAGCTACTGATGTATTAGATACTAAGATCACGTTAAAATATTAAAGTACTGGAATATTTTGGCTCTTCTACCCCTTTTAATATTGTGGGTGAGACTCTCAGTGCTATAATCTGAATCGTGTATCCTGACACTCTTAATTTCTAACCTCTTACATTAGCAATTTAGCTAGAAATGTGTTTATAAGTGGTTGTACATCAACATTGGTAATGTTCTCTTGCTTCTCTGGTAACAGTTAATCCCCTCTGTGATACATACAAAGTCTCCACAGTAGTCTAGAATCAGGCCTTGGGAAATCTTTATGGAAGAAGATAAGGTGGACTAGTGAGAAACCATTACTTGTATCCCTTTCTTCCCTTCTATGGCACTCACTTTTAAAGGGTCCTTTACTTCACATTTCTACTATAACACATTCTCTTCCCCACTCCAGATTCAAGACGTTACGGGTTTGGTGAGTTATTGCCGAAACCTAAGAATTTACTATATCATAAGAAAATAAAGAAGTGTTTAAAATAGCTCATCTACATCTTCAATAAAATGCAATAAGTGTTTTTAATGGGAAAGGAAAAATGTTGTGCAAGAATGCCAATAGTGATAACTTTTAGCTTAGAAAGGTCACCAAACTATAATAAATACAGAGGCAAAATCATGAAATTTAACATTAAAGTGAAATAAAATAACTTGAACAAGCTCCTGGAAAAATTGTTTCTGGCATAGAAAGTGGAAGAGTGATTTGTCTTATTGCATGATCTCAGCAGCCACTGATTCAATTTTACTAATAAAATTTTAACTGTATTTAGTATTATATGGGACCAAGTAAAATGGAGATATATAGTCATGTCCACTGAACTTTGTAAAATGTAATTCATAAGACTCTACCTAAACATAATTATTTCTGCTATTTTAGGCAGATAGAAAAACTAAATCATATGCCAATTGATTTTTAAAGTCTCCTTTTCTTGACTCAAAAATCAAGCAACTGAAATGATATGTCCCAGGAGCAGAAATTAAATAGTCTCTCAATATGGCAACAGTAAAAATAATCTTGCTAATAAATATTAATGAAATGTCATATATAATATCAGTTATAAATTAGTGTAAGGTGTTATTAAATATTTTATTGCTGGGTTTATCTTTAATGTAATGTTTTAGCTCATATATATATTCTTTACTTTTTAATTACCTATCTCCTTTACATAATGATGTATCAGGTGAATAGATACAGTCATGTGCTATTGACTTCCTGGCAAGCCCAAATGTTTCCTTTTTATTCAGTTAGAATAAAAGCAAGTCATCTAAAGAAAGGTTAAAATTTTCTATTTAAAGGTCAAAATCCCCCATTGCAGTTTCTACTAAAACTAAATTAATGGTGATTTACAGCTAGTATAGATTGTCCTAAAGTGTCCCCTGTCAATATAAATAAGGTCACCAAAGACCCAGCAGAAATTTAAGGGACTGATACCCATATCTGATACCTCTGTAGAGGGTCTTATAGCAATATTAATACTGTGGGTAGAAAGGTTGGTACATATCACATATGATTAGATACCAGTCAATCTTATGATTTTATAAAAATATTCTAAGAATAATTAATCAGGCTCACAGGTGGTAATTATTTTTCTTCTAGATTTGAGAAGACACACAGAAAAATATCAGGTTATGAAGAAAGGGTTTAGACTGGCTCACAATTCTTGGGTACAGTCCATCATGACAAGGAAGTCACGACAGCTGGAGCTTGAGTTTTACTTACAGTCATGAAACAAACAATGACGAATGAATGATAATACTTAACTTACTGTCTTCACTTAGTCTTTGCTCCCATGTAGGGAGTGGTGCCACCCACAGTAGGTAAATATTACTACCACATTTATACAATCAATATAATCATCCAAAGACATGCCCAGAAATCTATCTCACAGATAAACACCTACTACCATCACAACAGGAAAACTGTATTGAGTCATTTTCAAAGGAATGTTTCCTCTGACTTCTACTAGGTTTCACCATCGAAAGGTCAGATTGCTTCTTAACTTTGCATCATTCCTCAGATTTACCACACATGATCCCTTTCATAACAAGCAAAGTCCCCCAAACGGCATGACATTTTAAGTTTGTAAAAGCAATGTTTCAAGTAAAGAGCCTAATATACAATCTATAAATAATGACAAATTCTTGAAACATTTAATAATGCTTGATAATGCATGGATTAAATGTGTTTTGTTAATGTCCCCCTCAACTATTTACTTCATGTGTTCCAGGATTGTTGAGGCTTCATCTGTTACTATATGTTGTAATGCTAAATACTGGCCCTGAAAATTCTCTTTGTTGCCAGGGATGAGGAAAGCCTTACATAAACCAAGTGATATTATGTAACTTTTCTCCTTAATTTCAAACTATTGGTTGAATAAAGCAGGGCAGAAGAGAGGTAGTTCTGTAAGTCAGAAAAAGTAGACTGCGTACCAATACTGAAACTGTTAAACTTGGCAGCTCATGGTATCTGAGTCTACATACATATGTACATACATGAATGCATACATACATCAATGAATTGTAAGAAGTAACTGTCAGAAATTCCTGACAATGAAGTATTTGCAAGAATGATGATGTCAATCGTTATACCTATATATCAGTGCATTTTACAGTCCTCAATTCAGAAGATTCTATTTGCAGTAGACAGTGACTAACTCAGGTATCCACAAACTAGTCAAAGTGCAGAGAATAAGAGACTATGAAATGGACAGTAATAAGAGAAATTTATATATTGCCCATCATAAACCTCAAGTCTCACAGATGATTAAACAAAGAGTTTAACACCCAGACACAGTGGAATAAGCATTTGGACACAAAGGGGCAGTTCCACATATGAGCTCGCAGGGTTGGGTCAGAATGCACAAAATCTGTGAAACCTGAAGACAAAGAAAACCAGGATGAAGATGATATCTCACTCATAACTAAGCAACTATTGAACTTTTTAGTTCAACAGAGATATAGTTTTCTCTAAATTTCTAGCCTCTAGAGTGGGGGTTATTTTTCAATGGAACACCATATATCTAGTAATACTTAAGAAGCATAACTTTCTCTTGAAAAGATTAAAAATAAAGATAACAGATGTTTTTCTGTAGGTAAGGGCTAGGGGTGAATTAGCAATAGTGGGATAGGGGGTAAATATTGTAACTAATGGCTGGACTGTAAAAAAAGTAAAAGTAATAAAAAAGAAATTAACAGCTCTCAGAGAAGTAATTAAAAAAACAAATACAATTTTTTTAAATTAAAAAGTGTTAGGAAGGTTTATAGACATTTATGCTTATCCTAGCACCTTCCCTTGTCTGTCATGAAAACAGCAGCCTTTGGTTCTATAAGATACGTGTCGCTTGATCTAAAAAGAAACTATGATTGTATTCAGCCCTGAGTAGCTTGCTATTATAGAAAATGAACTAATAGAGGTCTCTAAGTGGACAATGGATTTAATATGATGACTATTTTACTTAAAGAATTCTATGAGTTAAAATGCCTATCTCAGAACATCTTGACAACAACACAAAATTATATAATTTGGTAGATATGTATACTCATTGGGCTAGCCTACTCAGCTCACGCTGTTTCTTCATTGACTCTTTACAAAGAAGACCCAATTTGATTTTATTTCCTCCTTCATATCTCTTTCTTACTTCTTTGTGTTTTACTAGGATCTGCCAGGATATCTCTACTTCAAAGAAAAATAATTTCAATAAATTTAATGAAGACATTCAAATCAACGAGGTAAGTAAATACTTGAGAATATTTAGTCACTGTCAAGTAACTTTTTCTTTCTAGATTGACTTCTTTTTCTCCTGCTTTTACTCTTTGGAACTCATTTACTCTTCACCAACAGAAAACTTAGCACATGAGTCAGTGCTACCCTCCATTGTTCACCACAACAGAAGCAGAAGAATTAAAGGAGCTTTTGTCCTTAAGGAGTCAAAACAAGAGATGCTACCAGTAGCTGTACAGCAATGGATACGCTGCTAATTACAGATTTGGCAGGCCATTGTAGAGCTGCTACTCTTCAGAAACCCTTAATCCTTCTAGTGTTTCCTTTCCCATATATTCTTAACTTTCTTCTGTTTAGTGACTTATTTCTGAGCCTGGAGAATGTTTCTAATACAGGAACATTCAAAGTTCAGCACTTCGTACCTGTTTTATTCTGTATCATCGAAGCATATAAATGCATCCTCTTAATAATTACTTTTGATCGACCCTCTTAGTACAAGATGTTTCAATTAAATGATAAAGTATGCTAAGACTAGCTGAAATATTTTTATACTTGTTTCTGCACAAAGGTGTTGAAAGACTAAGCATCTGGGGTTAATTACTGCCAATAGTAAAAGTAGTATTTTTAGTCGAACAATATTATTCCACTAAAAACTGAATTACGCTTTTGACTTGCTATGACCTTATTTGATAATGTTAAAACTAGAGGTTACTTGGCAAAATGTAATTACCAACTTTCAGAAGGGGTTTGAGACTCTTCTCCCTTAGCATCACTGAATTAACTGCTTAGCAACCTGCGTGATGATGACCAAATGCACAAACACCATGCTATGATTTCAACTAGGGCATATTAAAAACAATGATGGCTGATTCGTGGAAGAATGCATCTGAGAGAAGAGTACCATGTTTAGCTCTATACCTGGACATCGGGAGAAAAAGAAAGATGAATTATGATTAAACCATTTTTTATAATTTTCTATTTAAATATGTATTTTGAAAGTTCATTATTTCAATATTTTTTACCAGTTTTCACAATTTCTTGACAATTTGGCTTTTTCTAAAATTTAATCACTACTCTGAAACAGTCGATGTGGAATTTGGCAGGACATTGTATCTCTGAGATACTTCTTGAATCAACCTCTGTTGTGTAATGGGGACTTTAACACCCTGGGGAATGGCAGTAACCACAGTGACAGGAGAACACCTGGTTATTGGCATTTCCTCCTTTGTAATAGATGTCCAAACAGGCCCCTAGACACCTGCAGAAATTGCTAGGGTGTATCAGACTGTGACTCTTGATAAATTGTTAGCAGACACAATCTGAAAGTTAGCTCCTAAACTTAACTATCATCCTGGCAAAGGAAAAAAGAATTATCAGCCTACTAGGAAAAAATACTGGTGAAAATTCTGAAGGAAATGATGTGTATTCAGTTACCATTGCTTCATTCTGGTAAATTCAACAGAGGACAGGAAAAATAGACTACATAATATGAGAATGAATGTACATAATTTACATATATAACAAAATTACTCTTTTGAAAATGTTTAAATACTTTTAGTTTTTACACATGAGAACAAAATATACCAAGAGATAGTGTTTTCATGGGATTCCTGAGTCATGCAAATTACACACTATCTTCATAGCTCAATTAAACATTTCTTTCCCATAAAATAGGATGGGTAGCTATAAAATTAATACAGTTTTGACACACTATATAATCAACAAGACTCCACATGTTGACAGTTTGTTTCTATAAGTTCTTCCAAACTCAGATGCCCATCAAAACTCTGAGGCTTTTACAAGTATTCCAAATGGCTGGCTAAATTCGGTGTTTCTAAAATTCCTTCCTAAGCGTCTATTGTTCGACCAGATAATAAATTCAAGGAAGCATATTCCTTGTTCTACCAAGGTCTCTTACAACAAAGAGCATAACAGATACAGAAGAACCATCAGATGAATAATTGCATAAGGGAGCTCCAGAGGCTCCAACCCTGCCCCCACAATAATAGGAACAATGAATACTCATACAACACTATTCTCTTAAAACCCTGTGATCAGTATACAAACTAAGTTTTGTTCTTTAAAGAAGCAGTGGCACTTTATTTTATTACCATTGTTATAATGGCATAAAATGACAATAACATGTAGTTTATTAGTATTCTATAAAACTAGGTAATAGAAAAAAATGTAAACTGATATACAGATATTTTATTTACTGTTTCCTATTCCTACTAAATCTCACAATATAAAAATTGTCCTGGATGGATGAGCATATTATTCAAAGGACTTAATAGTACAGGGGAACACCAAGGCCAAGAAGTAGGAGTGGGTGGGTAGTGGGGCAGGGCAGGGAAGGGTATAGAGAACTTTCGGGATAGCATTTGAAATGTGAATGAAGAAAATACCTAATAAAGAAATTGAAAAATAAAGGACTTAATATAGGTAATATCTTTTGGGGGGACCTTCTCTATGTAACCCCAGCTGTCTTGGAACTTGCTTTGTCGACCAGGCTGGCCTCAGACACAAAGACCTCACTGCCCCTGCAAGCTGAGATTAAACTATTCTGACAATAAACCTAAATATAAGGAACTATTTATTGTATTCATTGGAGAATTTTGATCTGTATGTGAAAAATAAAAACCTAAGTGTAAGAACTGCTTATTTATTCCAATAATAAAACTTACCAAGGCATTTGTACACATCAGCCCAAATATTATCAAAACACAAACAAAGTTAAACAACGAAAAACAGGCTTTTGTCAGCAAGTGCTTCTTGGCATCAGAAAGAGTGTCTGGGTTTGGTATCTGCAGATAGGATGGATCTCTAGGTGGGTCAGTCTCAGGATGGCCTTTCCTTCGGTCTCTGCTCCACTCTTTGTCTCTACCTTTCCTTTAGACAGAAACCATTCTAAGTTAAAAAATTTGGAGATGGGTGGGTGGTCCTATCCCTCAATCAGGGGGCCTAACCTCTGGAAATGATTTCTATAGGTTCTCTCTCCCCTTTGTTGATTATTTCAGCTAATGCCATCCCCATTGTGTCCTGGAAGTCTCTTGCTTTCCTGGCATCTGTAATGTTCTAGTGACTAAGCCAAGCTCCCCATCATCCACTTCTACACACCACTTTTTTTTTTATTGAATAGTTTATTTATTTACATTTCAAATGTTATCCCCTTTCCCAGTTTCTTCTCTGGAAACTCTCTATCCCGTCTCCCATTCCCCTGCTTCTATGAGGGTGCTACCCCATCCACCAACTCCTAGCTCACCTCCCTGGCATTCCCCTACATATAGGCATGAGCCTTCACGGGGCCAAGGGCCTCTCCTACCATTGATGACTGTCAAGGGCATCATCTGCTACATATGTGGCTGGAGCCATAGGTCCCTCCATGTATACTCTATGGTTGGTGGTTTAGTCCCTGGGAGCTCTGTGGGATAAGAACTCATTTTGTAATTTTTCAATTATTTACAGATTTTTTTTGAGAAGTGTCAGAGGGGGAATCAGGGGAGATTGGGAGAATAAAATATGGAGTGGAAAACAATAAATTAATTAAAAAATAAAATGAAAAATCCATGATAAAAAAGGAAGTAGAAATTAAAGCACTGATTTGACTAGAGTCCAAGCAGTTATAGATCTTCACAGATTGAAAATATCTAAATATGAAAACATTGCATTCTATAGAAAAAGAATTTTAATTCAGTAACATGGCTACTCTGAAGATCTCGATCTATGTTATCAGGTAGGAATAAAGATGTGGCCTGTGAACACATCATAAATTGCTCTGGCTGGAATACAGATATGCGTTTGGCATACAACTTTAATTCTAAACAATGATATCTAATTGAGGGGCATACAAAGTGATGAGATAGAGAAAGATCTGAGAGAATAACAGAAATAGGATATGCCCAATTCTGAAGAGAACAGACAGGAAAGAAAGGCTATTGAAGAGCATTATTGGGAGACAGGTGGCATTAATTTAGTTCAGTTTGGTATAGTTCAGTTGACTGCTGTTTAGTTTATGCAGTGTAGCGTCATTCAATTCTCTTTGGTTAGAGCAGTCAGTGATGTCAGTGCAGTTCAGTACATGAAGTACAGAGGCAGTTGTTCAAAGTAGATCCATTCAGTGAGGAGCAGAGAGAAGGAAAATTGAAACAATCTGTTTAGAGAGGGATTTATGCCAGATCAGCTGAATTGAGCAAGCCAGAGTTTAGAAAGAGAAGGAAGGGTAAGTTTATTCATCTGTAAGACTAGGAGGTCTAGGTTATAAGATGGAGGATGGAAGCTGAAACCTTCAAGGTCCAGGATTGCAGAAGATTAGATTGGACATGGCTAGAAGCTTCCATTACTGGGCCTAGAGATAGGTAGAAATGCTCTGTGCTTAGCCCTGTGCCTATATTCATAAATCCAGGAAACAGCTCTCATCTTGTCCCTTTCTCTGAGGAAATAAAACCAACATTTACAGCATTTCATATATCTTACCCAACAAAGGCAGTCTGCCCCTCCTTATCTGGCTGGTCCATCTGTAACCTAGCAGACAGATTCCACCACAGAGACAACTTCATATTAAAATATACTTCAACTAAATTTCAAATGCAAAGTATCACATCAGGTTACAGAAGTTTGATTAAATAAAATTCGGTTGGAGCACAGATAATATTATTTTAAACATCTATTTTTAACTGGGATAAATCCGTTGCTTCTTTTATCTAATATACATATTAGCAAAATTTGGCAGAACTGTAAGTCTCTCCTACAGCAGTACTAATACCAACCTATTACAATGCACCTGTTTGAAGCAGCAATGAATATAGCACCAAACAATAGATCCTGATTGACTTAAACTAATCATTGGATTCCCTTTACTGTTCTTTTATTTTTTTTCAATCTACTGGTTATTACTGTAGAATTGTTCTATCCCATAAAACAGAGAAAAACTACTGTCTCTTACCTGACTGCCATGTAAATCTGTTATTAAGAAATCAAGGCATCACTATTCATAAATGATATGTTAGAATATGTAAGCAACCCCCAAAATTCTACCAGAGAACTCCTGAAGCTGAAAAATAACTTCAGTAAAGTTGTTGGATGTAAAATTAACTCAAAGACATCAGTTTATCCTTCCTTTATATAAATGTTCAATGGGCTGAGAAAGAAATCACAGAAAAAAACCTTCACAGTAGCCACCAATAAAATAGTATACCTTGGTGTAACTCTAACCAAGCAGTAAAAGTTCTGTATGAGAAGAACTTTAAGTCCCTGAAGAAAGAACTTAAAGAAGATATCAGAAGATAGAAAAAAAAATCTCCCATGGTCTTCAATATTCAGATTAACATAGTGAAAAATGGTCATCTTACCAAAAAAAAAAAAATGTATAGATTCCATGCTATCCCCATCAAAATTCCAAAATAATTCTTCACAGATATGGAAAAGCAGTTCTCATCTTCATATGTAAAAAAACAAAACAAAAAACAAAACAAAACAAAAAAACAAAAAGAAAACCAAACCAAAACAAAACAGAACCAAAAAACCCAGTATAAGGAAAACAATTCTCAATAATAAAAGAATCTCTGGGGTAATCCCCTTCCCCGACCTCAAGTTATACAGAGGCAGACAGAGCAATCAGTGGAATAGAATGGAAGACCGAGAAGTAAACCCACACAACTCTGGACACTTGATTTTTGCAAATACTTTCTTAAAATGCAAGTGCAATATGAATCTTTCAATACAGATTTGCTTTCCTCGAGAATGTACAACAAACACCAGTGTGCTCATGATGTATGCTGTTTGAATGCTGATACTAATCAAATTCTCTTGCACTGTATGCTCATACTTCCATTAGTAAAAATTATTTCTGTCAGTCGATATATTCTAAGGAAAATAGACAATCCCATTGCAAACTATAAATGATTTTGTGTCTACAAAACTAACAGTATATTTAAAGAAACGTTGCTTGGGAGACAAACAGTACATTATGTTCATAAATGACATTGAATATTCTTATGGAATTCTTTATTATAATACAATGAAGATTCTGACATTCACATACATATAAAAGTAAACATAACATACATTGAGGGGGTTTTGTAAATGTTTTTCACTCAAGCATGCCCCTTCTAACATGACCCGTCTTCTCTTCCTATATAAAAGTCTAACAAAATATACTTTTTGTGTATGAATAATGTTCCCAATAGTCCATATAATATAATAATTATATTAAAATACATTATTCTTCACATTTCATGTCAGAAGTTTACCAAATTCTTGGTTCTGTTAGTTGTTTTGCTTTATGCTTTGATGATCCTTTTCGAATTCCATTATATTTAAATAGCCAAAACCCATGCACAGACCAGGAAATCTTAAACAGGATTTTTGTGTGGAAAAACCTACGCATTCTTTTCTACCATCCCTGTATAAATCAGTATAAATCTCCATATAATGATGACAAAGTTACTACTATAACATCCCCTTCATGATTCTGGCTGTGTCTTGAATTTAGAGAGGAAACTGAGGCATCTGTTGTACTCACTTAACCAGCCCCTTTCCAACTTCCTGGAGCAGTGCTTCCTCAGTTGGTGTATGTTTTGCATGCCATGTAATATTTCTTTTTTCTAATTTAAATTTTTTTTACTTATTTTAATTGGGTACTTTATGTATTTATATTTTGAATGTTATACCCTTTCCCGATTTCCCACTCCAGAAACCACCTATCGCATCCCCCCCTCCTCCTGCTTCTATGTATGAGCATGTGCCCTCACCCACTCATGCAATCCCATCTCCCTGCCCTCATACTCCCCTACACTAGGGCATCAAGCCTTCACAGGACCAAGGGCCTCTTCTCCCATTGATGCCCAACAAAGAATTCTCAACTGAGGAAATTTGAATGGTTGAGACGCACCTAAAGAAATGATCAACATCATTAGGGCAATGCAAAGCAAAACAATCCTGAGATTCCTCCTCACATGAATCAGAATGGCTAAGATCAAAAATTCAGGTGACAGCAAATACTGGCGAGGATGTGGAGAAAGAGGAACACTCCTCCATTGTTGGTGGAATTGCAAGCTGGGACAACTACTCTGGAAATCAGTCTGGCGGTTCCTTAGAAAATTGGAAATAGTATTACCTGAGGACCCAGTGATATCACTCCTGGGCATATACCTAAAAGATGCTCCAACATATAACAAGGACACGTGCTCTACGATGTTCATAGAAGCCTTATTTATAATAGCCAGAAGCTGGAAAGAACCCAGGTGTCCTTCAACAGAGGAATGGATACAGAAAATGTGGCACATTTACACAATGATGTAAGCTATTAAATCAATTCTTGGGCATGAAATTCTTGGGCAAATGAATGGAACTAGAATATATCCTAAGTGAGGTAACCCAATCAAAAAGGAACGTACATGGTATGCACTCACTGATAAGTGGATATTAGGCCCAAAGCTTGGAATATCCAAGATACAATCCACAGACCACATGAAGCTCAAGAAGAAGAAAGACCAAAGTGTGGATGCTTCAGTACTTTTTTTTTTTTTTTTTCCGGGGGTGGGCGTGGGGATTAAAGTACTTAAGGGAGGAAATATGGAGATAAAGTGTGGAGCAGAGACTGAAGAAAAGGTCATCCAGAGACTGACTCACTTGGGGATCCATCCCATATATAGTCATCAAAGGCAGACACGATTGTGGATGCCAACAAGTGCTTGCTGACAGGAGCCTGATATAGCTGTCTCCTGAGAGGTTCTGCCAGTGCCTGACAAATACAGACGTAGATACTTCCAGCCAACCACTGGACTGAGCACAGGGTCCCCAACGGAGGACTTAGGGAAAGGACTGAAGGAGCTGAAGGGGTTTGCAACCCCATAGGGGGAGCAACAATATCAACCATCTGAACCCCCCAGAGCTCCCAGAGACTAAACCACCAGCCAAAGAGTATACATGGAGGGACTCATGGCTCCATCCGCATAAGTAGCAGAGAATGGCCTTGTCAAGAATCAATGGGACAGGAGGATTTTTGTCATATAATGTCTCAAAGCCCCAGATTAGGGGAATGCCAGGGCAGGAGGTGTGTGTGTTTTGGGGGAGAGCACCCTCATAGAAGCAGGTGAAGGGATGATGGGATGGGGGGGTTCTGGAGGAGAAACTGGGAAAGAGATTTTGAAATGTAAAGAAATAAAATACCCAATTAAAAAAGAGGAATAAAGAAAATAGAATATTACACCATAGATTATGAAAAATATTGGGAAGAAATATTTCCAATAAAACAATTCTGTCAACATATAGAAAAAAAGAAAAAAATTCTAAGCTAAAAAGTTCTTAGAATCGAGAAAGTAGTTATGAGTCTGTTCAAATTCTTATGGTTTTTTGCTGTTATTTCAAGCTGTATAGGCGCTTTTATACCTTTAATATTCCTACAGTCTTATAAAAAGAAAACAAAACCCTCTCATTTTTGTTGGTATGGATTAGACTTGGTATAATTCCTTTCTTTTTTCAAATAAATTTTTTTGTTGAACTTTAAACCACCAGAGATAAATTTTATGGCCAACTTGTTCTTCAAAGTAAACTTTTTGGTGGCTTTCTTCTGGCCATTCTGCTTCTTTAAGTTCAGATAATTCAAATTATATAGATGAGTTAAAAAGGAGAATTGTGGACTAAGTGTGGCTGTTATAACTCACAGTTACTCCTCTTTTGAGTAAAATCATTTTTAATTTCTTCAAGGACAAAATTTTAACAATATCAGAGATTATTAAATAAAGACTTAAAAACAGAAATATATCAAAGTAAAATAAGACTGAAAGCTCAATTAACTTTTCCTTTTAAAATTACTTTAAATTTTCTTGTATAAACTTCTTTGGGAGTCACACATGAGAGTGAAAAAGTAATAAATTTGTCCTGGCTGACTGCAATGTTTTTACTGTCAGAATTCAAATATACAATTCAAACAGTTGGCAGGAAAACAGCTCATTGGTTGAGTAGAGAAATGGATCCCTGCACTGAGGCACACTCAGGAGGTAGACGGTGGCTTGCTTTAATGTGCTACAGGGGGAAGAGCTGCGAAGTAGAAATAAGAAGGTCTATATATGGGGAATTTGGTAAAATATAAATTTTGTAGCTAATTATGTCTTGAACTATATGTTGCTAAAAGAATAATTTAAAGATTAGTATTATTATTCTAAGGAATTGTGCTCTTGATATTTATGAATAAAAATTCTTTGTCTAAGGCAGCATAATTGGTTTTGTGAATTAGTATTACAAACATAAAACCTTTTAAAAGTTTTTTCTAGTCTTTTAATAAAGATAATTTAAAGTTTTATAAAATTTGCAACTACTTTTCTGTTATAATGGTTTATCTTAGGGGCTCATTTTATACCACAAAGTATCTATCAGTTATGCAAGTGAGTAGTCACAGCTCATGTTTCCTTGTATACCTTGTTTGGAGCTAGAAACTGCCCCAAATAGCATGACTTGGGTATTTATAAACTTTACTCTCTTTCCCAGTCTAACCATTTTATAGTCAATATCTTATCACTGCCATACCAACCAAATATTAACTAATCAGAGTAGGGTCCTGTGGGGACCATCCCTCTGTTTTTCTTTACCTCTCTTCCATCTTTCCAGAATTTTGTTTGTTCTTACTTTTCTTCTACATATACATTTGCTCTTTTATAAAAGAGAGGGATTAAGGAATATATGTCAAAATGCTGAACAGCTTGGGTGATGCATACCTGTAACTTCAGTACAATGAGACTGAACCAGGAGTATAATGTACTTGATGTCAGCCTCAGGTGCACAGTGAGTGAGTCTAAGGACAGCTTGAGAGATATAGGAATACTATGTCTCAAAAACATTGAAAGGGGAAGAAGAAAGAGAGAGAGAAAGAGAGACAGACAGACACGGAGACAAAAAGAGTAGGTATAGTATTTTTAAGCTCTAATTATGAGCTAACACTTTTCTTGCAGCAATAAAAGACACTCTCTAGATGCAAACTAATTAATACACCCATCAACATATTTTAACCACTGGTGATATACAGAAAACTCCATTTCATCAGGTCATAAATGAAAATATTAAAACAGGATGCTAACTCAGCAAAAGGTAAAGAGTTTGTATTAGCACAAAGTGCATTATGAAAACAACAAAAGGCAAAAATAACATGAATGTGAAATTTAAAAAAAAATATTAGAAAGTCTTTCTCTGTCACAGGGGGAAGAGAGGACACTATCTATTGTTCTATTCTTTTCTGTACATGATCAATTCACAGTTCCTGTACCTACAATATCAGATAGTGACAAGGTTTTTCATTCTACATTGATAAAATGGAAGGATCAATTACAGATTTGACTAATAGCATCAGCACTTTCATGGAACTCTTAAAAAGATGGGAGATACTTCAAATTGTTAGACACTGATATCAGAACCTTGATTTCTTCTTTTAAGATTGACAATATCTAAAGGATGGCTTATCGTTATTTTAAATATGGTTTTAATATAGAAGTGAGAACTTAGTTAAAACTTAAGCTTAGGCCGTTGGCCTTTTGTAATACTTAACTTGATCATTGTCATGTAGAGTAAGTATTGTGAACAGTATTTCATGTAAGTATGTGTTCTCACCAGGAAGAACATATGGCACAAACATAATAAGGAATTTAAGGCCAGACCAATCTGCATTTAAGTCTATGAATTTTGAAATAAATTGTTTAAAGAAAGAGAAAGGATATATCTGGAAAGAGTTGGGGGAGGGAAAATCATAGTCAGAATATATGTATGACAAGCGTATTTTTTTAAATAAAAATGAGAAGATGGTGAAGTGTCGTGCCCACCTCAGCAGGCAAGGAAAACACAACACGGTCGGATTCTTCTCAACACCTTTATTGCAGGAACGCCTTGATGCTGCTACAGGGACCCCGCGGACCCAGGGAGGACTCTTTATATACACCCCAGCACAGGGAAAAGCTTTGTGTCCTCCTAGGATTGGTCAGTTAGCTAACACCTTAATTTGCATGCACCCGATTAAGAGGGGTTGGCACCAGATTCGGGGTAGGGCCTGCGCAGTGGTGTTATTTATGGCCACAGTGTACCGGAAACCAGCGCCATCTTTTAGGCGTCGGCTGCCTACAGTGAAGTAATAGTTTTTAGCATATTTAATTATGAAAATAAAAACAAGTATCCTACATGTATTCCTAATAATAATGTTATGGTTCAATAATTTTTGGTATAAATATTAATATATAGAATAAGTTGTAAGTCTCTTAAATTTTTGATAAACCATTGGCACATAGTTAACACGCTCCACTGGTAAAAATCTTGTCAGTTGTGCTTAGGTAGGGTACATAACACAATGAGCAGGGAGGACTCCTGAGGGAAGTACGAAATGTTAGAAAGAGGAGATGCATCAGTTTTCTAGGCATGCTCTGATGATTAGCCATGAATTTAATAGCTTAATAAATCAACAATATATTATCTTATAGTTCTGTGGTCAGAATTCTGGAATCGTCTCTAATGGGCTAAAATAACTATGGGAATAAAATTGCATTCATTCTACTTACTTGGAGAGGGAGTTGAGGGAGAGTGTTTCTCTGCTGACACATTTAAGATTTTTATGAGCTTTGCATAGCCACTGGTGAATGGCTTATGGTACACTTCCAGGCTGTCTTGCCTTCCTTCTGAACTTTTAAAGCCTATTTTTATTATATTTGATCCCAGTTGCTAATCCAAGATAGTTTACCCAACACCTCGTCAATAGTCATCTTAACTAATACAAATATTCATAGGTAGAAAATAGAGATAAAGGTATTTCATGTCTTGTAAAATATTTTTTAATTTTTTAGAGTATTATATAATTGCATGATTCCTTTTTCCATTTTCTACCTTCACACCCTACTATATTCTTGTGCTTTTTGCTAATATATCCCTCCTTGTCTTCTAAACTCTTGGCCTCTTTGTGTGTGTGTGTATGTGTGTGTATAGTAATGTTTCATGTTTGTATGTAACACCAGGGTCTTTTATCTTTAATGGAATTCAAGTGAGCTAGTTACTCAGCTCACTATGTACAAATGTAATAGTTTGAGTGTTTTATTGAAGTAAGTCGAAGGAAGTTTTTATAAATTTTTTTAGGTCATGGAAGCAATCAAAATGCTGATAAGTAAATTACTAAGTCAAAGCTAATGACCAGCTTTTCTCTTCAGGTTGTAGGATTGTTGCTGGCTTATCCATACCCACTAATAAGAAATTACAGTCTGCAAGCCATTCAAACCCGTCAGTTATAAGAATGTGTAATAATACTTGGAGACTAGAAACCAGTGTGAAACAGATTGACCTGGCATTCAGATGACTGACTGAAACACAAACAGTGAAACGTGATACCTCTCAATATGAGGATGGATGCAAGCTGAAAATTGTGGAAAGTAAGAAGATATATAAACGCCTTTGTCTGGAAATGTGGCTATCCTCTTAAAGTATTTCAGTGTGAATTTTCAGTCACAGTCCTGCTTTTCGATTCTGAATATGCAAACCCTGTTTAACTTTGCCATCTGTTCTCAGGAAGATTAAGCATCAGTTAATTGTGAGGGATAATTTTTAGAATGCATTGAATGCCAAGATACTGTGAGTGCTGTCCAGACCAAAATTTCTGCGTTCCTTCAAACTCTTAAAACAAGTATTAGAAAGCAGAATAATGGCATAGATGCTACTGTTGCAGCAGTTGCCATTTCTCACTTTCAACGATTTGGAAGGCAATTTTTAGAATTTTAAATGCTTCCGTGGTACACTTAGTGGCCTTGCTTCAGTGGCTTCATTTATATATCATGTGTATTCCCACCTTTGGGACATTTTACAAAATAAACATTGCTTCTCAAACACTAAGTCTCACCTCCTCTAAAAATGGTTGGTGAAGAAAAAAATAAGACTGTGCATTAAAATTGGAAGCATAATTTTTTCAAGTTTACAAGTGGGCATTTTTAAGGTTGTGTAAATAACATAAGGAAAAAAATGTAAATTATTTCAAAGGAAAAAACAGTGGACAGACCTTTTTTTTTTTTTTTTTTTTTTTTTTTTTTGCAGAGGTCTCAGGACCTGTTTGTACCTACTTGGTTGCCTGCAACCTCTAACATCAGTTCTAGGAAATCTGTTAACCTCTACTGACCTCCGTAGGCACCAGAAATGCACATGTCTAAATACATACACACATAAACACAAGAATAAGATTCAAAGCCACAAAACCAAATGAATGAACGCAAATAAAATTTTCAAAATATATAAATAAATAACAACAAGCCAAACCGTAAAATCAGCTAAACTTATTAGGAAGTGAACACATAATTTCTTTCCATGTCCCTACAGGGCAGATGCTTCTACTTTACAGACAATATAAATTCTAGGGCTTGGAAGAAGGGCACACGAGAGCAGTAACCAAAAGCACAGTGAAGATAAGAAGTGCATGATAATTTTAATATTTTAGAGTGACGGCTGCAGCAGCTTTGGGATTTTAATATGAAGTTAGATAGCTTAGGAAATATTCTAAAAATTTTGGTAAGCCAGGTCACTGTGTAACATCAAGAACACAGACAGTGGTTTCTTAAGTTCTAGTATCATCATATTCCTTGGGTTTACTTTCTTTCTATCTTTTCTTTTTTTTTTTTTTTTTTTGGTATACAAGGCATTTAATTTTGAAATGACGGCTGGATAACTGTCTGATCACCCAAGGTTGTAATCTTACTTACAGAATTTTGGACAAAACAAAAATAGAATATTTTAAATTACTGATTAATGATTAATTACTTTACCATCTCTCAGCTTATTTATCATACATAATTATTTTCTTTCTTTCTTTTTTTATAAATTGTTTTATTACGTATTTTCCTCAATTATATTTTCAATGTTATCCCAAAAGTCCCCCATACCCTCCCCACCACTCCCCTACCCACCCATTCCCACTTTTTGGCCATGGCGTTCCCCTGTACTGAGGCATATAAAGTTTGTATGTCCAATGGACCTCTCTTTCCAGTGATGGCCGACTAGGCCATCTTTTGATACATGTGCAGCTAGAGACAAGAGCTCCGGGGTACTGGTTAGTTCATCATGTTGTTGCACCTACAGGGTTGCAGATCTCTTTAGCTCCTTGGGTACTTTCTCTAGCTCCTCCATTGGGGGCCCTGTGATCCATCCAATAGCTGACTGTGAGCATCCACTTCTGTGTTTGCTAGGCCCCGGCCTTGTCTCACAAGAGACAGCTATATCAGGGTCCTTTCAGCAAACACTTGCTAGTGTATGCAATGGTGTCATCGTTTGGAGGCTAATTATGGGATGGATCCCTGGATATGGCAGTCTCTAGATGGTCCATCCTTTTGTCTCAGCTCCAAACTTTGTCTCTGTAACTCCTTCCATTGGTGATTGTTCCCAATTCTAAGAAGGGGCAAAGTGTTCACACTTTCGTCTTCGTTCTTCTTCCGTTTCATGTGTTTTGCAAATTGTATCTTATATCTTGGGTATATTAAGATTCTGGTCTAATATCCACTTATCAGTGAGTACATATCATTTGAGTTCTTTTGTGATTGTGTTACCTCACTCAGGATGATGCCCTCCAGGTCCAACCATTTGCCTAGGAATTTCATAAATTCATTCCTTTTAATAGCTGAGTAGTACTCCATTGTGTAAATGTACCACATTTTCTGTATCCATTCCTCTGTTGAGGGGCATCTGGGTTCAGAATGGCTAAGATCAAATATTCAGGTGACAGCAGATGCTGGCGAGGATGTGGAGAAAGAGGAACACTCCTCCATTGTTGGTGGGATTGCAAGCTTGTACAACCACTCTGGAAATCAGTCTGGTGGTTCCTCAGAAAATTGGACATAGTACTACAGGAGGATCCCACAATACCTCTCCTGGGCATATATCAGGAGATGTCCCAACCGGTAAGAAGGACACATGCTCCACTATGTTCATAGCAGCCTTATTTATTATAGCCAGAAGCTGGAAAGAACCCAGATGCCCCTCAAAGGGTTTACTTTCCTTTTCTCTGAATTCCCTGTCATTTGTTAAACGCATCACACCATGCCTCATCCCCACGATAGATATTATCTCATTAACTGTTATCTTCTCACCTTAGATTGAACACATAATGGTTTAGATTTATTAATTGTAAATATTACCTAGTTTTAGTTGTAAATTGCAATATATCCAACCTTCTGAAATTCTAATAAAAGCATCCATTCATTTTATAAACTAAGCATATTTTAATAAATGCTCTTTTCACCCTAACAAAAATTGTGTTTTCTTTTTTCTTAATTACTATGTAGTTCTTTCTTCACTTACATCATGGATTTTTCATATTTTAGAATATATTAATTCCTTAAAGTACTTCAAAATAAAATCTCTCCTTTGATTCCTACATGAATCATAGAAGCAGCTTAGGAAATTGCATCTGTGCTGGGAAGAAGAACAGATAATTTTGATAACTTGCATCAACAAGCCACGTAGCTTCCCAATGTAAGTTTTAGTTTGTCTTGATGTTTTGTGTTTTGAAAATTAATCCAATTACTTTCCAAGCACATTATCAACTGCGAAGATAACAGGATAGGGGTATGTAGCTTTGTATCAAATATTGCTTTTATTTTTTGAGAAAGAAATGTTATTTCAAGGAACTATATGGTACATGGGTACACGGTTCTGATTAAAAATTTTCTCATCAATTGTATTTAAATTTTTATATTTTTCCTTTAAATACTGTTTCACTTGTTATTATAAATTTTTAAATATGTGTGTGTGTGTGTGTGTGTGTGCTCATGCACACACATCTGTGTAGGGTCATAGACCATGGTGCTCGCTTTAACCCTGAAGCATATTGTTGCTTTTCACAAGGTAAAAATCACTTGATTTTACCAATAAAGACTCGGGAGTAAGATACTGGGTTGAAAGACTTTTAGCTTAGAAAGGCAGAGAAAGCAGCCAGGTGACCTTTTTCCTTAAGTGACAGCTTAAAAGCCATGTCCCTATCTCATGGTGACTCAAA
Organism: Mus caroli; assembly: GCF_978045245.1. Taxonomy (NCBI): domain Eukaryota; kingdom Metazoa; phylum Chordata; class Mammalia; order Rodentia; family Muridae; genus Mus; species Mus caroli. The sequence continues at coordinate 77,596,288 of NW_028227272.1, forward strand.
ACCACTCCTTCGAACCAATTGTCCCTACCTTCTACATCCTGTGCATCTTTCTATTATTCCTTCTGACTCCTTAATCTCTATGGGTTTTTCCAATAAACTTATGCTCACTTCCTGTCCACTGGGTGCTTGCTTCACCTTTTGACCTATGGCTGACTTTATTTAATCTTGTTTACAGTAAGGAGAAAGCTCTTAGATTAAAGGTGTGTGTTGTAGATGAGCCATGTCACAAATAGAAACAGGGATTTTTTGTTTTGTCTTGTTTTTCCTCAGTAAATAACACAATCTTGGGGTTCACAGTTTGATCAAATATCCTGTAACGGGACAACTTGAACAAATCACTTTTCTTCTCCTGTGGGTCTCACAGATTACATTCCTGTCACTGGGTTGGTGACGACTGCTCTAGCCAAATGTGCTATCTTGTATGCTCTTTAAAATGATATTTTCAATAGCATTGCTGACCAAATTTACTATTTTATTTGTTTATTGTAAATAAATTTTTAATACAGTGACAAGCAAACACACATCTAATTTCCACTCAATTTAATATACCATTAATTAATATATAGTATATATTATTATAGTATATATATAGTACATATTATTATAGTATATATATATAATTATAAATACTATATATATAATTCTGATGCAGTTGGTATCTGAAGTCATTAATCTTTACTAACTTTTGGACAATGTGTGCAAAAAAAAAAAAACCCTCATAATAATTAAAACAAAGGAAGTAATCTGTACTCTATTTTAAGATTAAAGGAAATTAAAAGCTTTCTCTGATAAGAATTTAATTAGTACCAATGCTAAGTATGTACAATATCATAAAAGGCTAAACTGAGGAAAGAAAAGCAAATAGATTTGATTAGATAATCTCAAGATTTGCTAAAGTGACTTGACTGCCTTTATTTAATTTATTTCTTTTGTTACAAAAGGAATTAAATGTAAAATACGTTCTGAAATCTGCCAAAAATAGAATAGTATCAACTCCAAAATTGCTTAAATGAATTGAAAATAATAGGATCAAAAAAGACTTTCAGGAATTTTAATAGTCTAATTTCTGGTTATAACACATGGTAATTAAAATATGGTTTAAGACCAAAACATAGAGTTAAATAAATTACACTATATATTTTAAATCTCTCAGAGAATTTTACTATTTAAATAAATCAACACTGAATACATTTTTGGGGACTGTCTTAGCATTCATAGTATTTGTGTGTGTTGAGATAATTATGCTGTGTGAAGACACTTTGTTTTTAAATATTAGAAACACTGGAAATAATCAGGGACAATTACATTTTTTTTACCAGATGATTAAGGATTGCTAGATATCAAATGATACATCATACTTTATGCTGCTAATCAAAATTACGTAAATTTGTGGTCACTTTACCTTCAATAATATATGTGCCAAAATTTGTTTGTAGATCTTGACATAACATACAGTATTTTAGGTGCTGCTTTGTTCCTGTCTGAGATTTTAGATATGTCAGTAAAAGAATTATTTATTTTATATAAAATAAATTTTACCACAATAAATGCTTTAGTTAAATGTAAAAAATAAATAAATGAATAGATAAGTTAAATATATATATATATATATATATGTAAATGTATATATGTATGTATGTATGTATATACACATCTCCCAGGGAAATAATACCCTAAAGTACTTGTATTTAGTCACTTGCATTCATAGCTTCATTTTTGATGGCTTCATCTTAAAAAATAACAATTGATCCTCAAATAAAAGCAGCATTATATCTAGTCACAGTTATTTCATTTTCTTGGGGGAAAATAAATGAAAAAAATTTCAGAAAAATTTATGAAGGTATATATCAGTCCCAATTTTAGTAGTAGGTAACTTCTTGCCCAAACTTGCATAACTTTTAGACTATTATTCGCAGGTAAACTGTGTTCACAATTTTAATTTCTTTAAATTTCTTAATCATAATAAACATATAGGTGTTTCACAATACTTGAGTGTCATGATATTTTTTCATTGATATTGTTCCTTCGTATGGCAACTTTTCCTGTGGTTTAAATATTTATTGCACTCATGTTGACCAATGTTGGTAAACCTTATATCTTCTGCTACAGTCTATGAATATTCCAAAGCAACTGTGTTATGGGTTTTTAAATATTTTTCTTTGCTGGAAACTAAATCATAAGTTTTAATATCAGAACGGGGCATCAATTATTTTCGTTATAGCACCATAGTAACTGTTGCTAACACATACCACTTAATTATATCTTACTTGAAAAATGTGTATCAATAGTATACATTTCCTTAAGTGAGAGCTGATGATGTCTCTGAATATTGAACACATGTATATTTTAGGGAATTTCTGCAGTATTTGTACATATGGATATTTAAAAATATAATGACAAAAAATTGAGTTTTAATAAGGTAAGTCAGAAGCTTAAGAAGACACATTTCATATTATTTAATATTGCCTTATATCAAATACCTTTAAAAATAATTGTAGCTTAACATGAGGTCATTGTTATAACTGTTTATCACAAAATCTTAAATAGTCAAACAAAACTTATATGAGATATCATATAGAGGAAAAGTGCTTTACATTAAATATATAATTTCTACTAAATAAAGATCATTCACTTCTACTGTCTTTTTAAATTTTTTTATTTCTAAACTCTTAGAGAATAGCTTGTAAGTACTACATTAAATCACTTCTTCTTTTGTCTAAAAGTCTTATTAAATTGAATTGGAAATTTTACTGGAAATAATAAAATCCTCAAATTAAAGATATGAATAGCAAACACGGTTACAATTCAGAACAAAGGCAGCAAATATGGTTTAAATGAATAAGGGTTTAAGTGCATTTAGCAAGTGCAAACACCCAGGAAGAAGACACTAAACCTACTTTAAAGAGGGAATTGGTGATTCCTTAATGTGTCCTGTCTCTTCCCCCTTTCATTTTTATAGCATTTTAGACACATGGAATTACTACAATACAGTGCAAGTGGATTATTGCCTTAGCTGGAGCATGGATCGGGGTTAAGTAAGATTAAAAGTGAACTAGTGGCTACCACAATGTGAACCCAGCCTTATCTTAAATGAATAGTCCAGAATCTTTGTCACATTCACAATTCACTTTCACTGAGATATATTGAGTTGTGTCTTGTAAAAAGATGGTATTGCACTGTACACAATTCATAAAGCTTGTGCCCTCATGGCCATTATGTTGCCACAGGTTTATGGCTTTGCTGCCATGATTTGATTGATGATATCCATTATTTTAATAGTGGTTCATTATTTGTACATTAAAGTTGTAACTTATTCCATCAGATGGGTACATCCATTCATCATGGAGCCTATAGACTTCAGTCTGATGCTTTCATACTCTATGACAATATAGTTCAAGCACAACAATTTATTGTGCTTTTGGATTTAATTCAGATACTGACTGGGGACATTACCTCATCTGATGGAAAATGGCACATATATGTGTTTTTCATAAGTTTTATAATCTTTGTGATTGTAACTATTCAATTTAGCAAACACCTCAATTCCCATTTTCATTTTGACTTTATAGGTCTTTACCATAAAGCTTTCCCAAGTATATAAATATTCTCTTTCCAAGATTCATGACATCGAATAACACTGAGCTGAGAAAGACTGAATGCTTTGGTTTTAGGTCTAAAAGCATGAGACTCCTTAACAGGATTTGAAGCAGCATGAGATTTGTAAGGTAGAAATCAATAGTTATAAGATTTTTATGTTGTGAAATTCTGAACACATTCTGTCTACTATAGGCTTATGGAAATTACATTAAAACATACTTTTCTGTTTTGTCCCAAAAGTCAACATTAAAAACTAAAAGATCCATTCTAATGACATTTCTTTGTTAAAGAATATTACTTTTGAATTTTTGATAAGATAATAATACTTAATCAATCACTTTATGTTTTGAGATTTAGGGCAAGTTTATTTAAAATTTTAATTTACACTCTGTGCAAATAATGTTTCATATTGTTTTTGGGAGCTCATTGGAGATGACCATAGCTATAGATTATATTCACCTAAAAGTCTAGCTGGGACTACACTCAGTTATTTGGAACTTAAGTGTAGCCCTGAGTGTCCAAAGCACAGGGGTTTTGAAGGCAAATATCTTGTCCAGGTATCTAATTCAGCAACTAAGGACATGGGAGACTTTTCAGAAATAAGTAGTTTAACTAAAGCTAAGATAAACATCTAGGAGTGGGGTCTACACAAGCAGGCAGTTGAGCAGAAGTTATGATAAGCTAGATCAAACATCTTGAGCTCAGGTCCTACAACAGTTTTGGGTAATTTTCCATGGAACTCTACATCAAAGAGATGAAATCCTGGATAGACCTGAAACTTCCTCAGCAAGAATGGAAGAAATTTTGTCAGGAATTGATCATCAAACTGTAAGAACATGAAGGACTTTTCATAATGGATAATTCTCATGTGCATATGAGTGTGTGCATATCTTATCTTTCTTTGTATTGGACAAAGTTTCAGTTTTGGGGTCAGCAAGACTGTTCTGTTTTGAAGCAAATCCTGGCAACCTGAATTTGATTTTGGGAACCAACAGGATGGAAGGAGAAAAATCAATCCTCTTAAGTTGTTCTCTGACCTCCACAGAGACACTGAGATATATGCATAGACAGACACATATTCAAACACACACACACACACACACACACACACACACACACACACACTACACACATTGAATAAGAAATAATAAATACACGTAAAACAAATTAAAGTTCTGGTTATGTTTAAACCATGCTATCTGCTTTGAGGTATTCTTAGTTTTAGTGAGATATTGTTATAACTATATTCTCATAAGAGTTTATAGAATATTAAGTCCATGCTCAATCTGTTACTTGTGTCTACAGCAAAGGACTTCCATTGTCCTGAAAACAACAGCCTGGAGTACTTTGATGTATACAAGCTCATTGTAGAATTGCATCCATTATGGCTACTGATAATTAAAATGATAATCAATTACTACACTAACACGTAATATATTAATGCAAAGAAGAAACTTTTGACTTTAGGAAGCATCTCTTTGTAGACTATTCTATTTGTTAATGTGAACTAAATGAGAAAACTCACTCACTTAGTTCACTCATAAACAAACAGAATTTGCAATCTTAATTTCATCAGTAAGTGAGCTTCAACATTATCTTAGTCTCATGTCTTTAATCCAGTCACAAATCTACCTCAAAGTTAGCAGAGGAGATTAGATTTTCCTATAATGTGAGTAAGATATTAATATGAATGTTAGAGGGCAGGAATCTTGAGAAGTATCCTGAAGTCTTAAATTTGAAAACCAGTTCAATAGCATATCCATTTAATAATAATAGTAGTAGGTTCATACCTCTGGACTGTGTACTTCTTAGTCAAATTTTATAAGTACCAAACATGTTTCCTTCTGTGTTGTGAGGCTTAAATTCAATCAGGTAGCTGTTGGGACCAAAATAAAGGGGGGAGGGGGCTGGGGAAAAGTGGGGAGGAAAAATATGCCATGTCCGGCCAGACAGAGAGTTCCCCTGTGCTCTGGGCAGGCAGATGTGGGGAGACTGCCAGGCACTTTTCCATTTGGCCCCAGGTGAGCATGCCTGACACATGCAGTAGGAGGTGGAGAAAAGGGCAGCCCCTGATTAGGGACCCTCCCCCCCACCCCCCAGCTACCTTGCTAAATCCCTAGGGTTGCAGGAGAGAGTGAATAGAGGAAGAAGTTCCCAACACTGATCAGAGTGTGCAGAGGAACTTGATGGAGCAGAGACTGGCTATGGTTTAAGAATTTTATTATAGAAAGCAAGGAGAAAGAGAGAAGGTAGGAGAGGGAGAGAGAGAGAGAGAGAGAGAGAGAGAGAGAGAGAGAGAGAGAGAGAGAGAGAGGGCTAGACAGAAAGAGAAAGAAGGAGAGAGGAGAGGAAAGAAGACAAAGAGAAAGGAAAGAGGAGAGAGAAGTGAGAGGTGAGAGGACAAAGGAGTGAGAGTAAGAGAGCGTGGTGGGGGCTTCTTTTCATGGTCTTATCTGATGCTTGGTAACTGGGGAGGAGTTTAGCCTGAAGGTCAGAAGCTTGGGCCATTGCTTATGTGACTACTGACCATGCTTCTCTTGGGCAGGCTGTGGAAGGTGATATCTTAGGCAGGGGCTGGATTTCTAGGAACATGAGTGAATGCCTACTATGTCATGTAGGTAAATTATGACCATTGTGGTTCAGACCTCAGCTCGACTGGATACCAGCCTGCAATTCCCCACAGGTAGCAATTGCCTATCCCCATCATCCAAGGCACTCATATCCATGGTCCTGCACGGTTATGCTAGACATTATAATAGTTCATAGGGTTCTCAAGTACGTAAGACTGTTGAAGACTTCTTTTCCTCATTGCAGACTACATAACTCCTTCCAACACTATAAAAAATAGGCATCAGGAAGCTTCATTTATTCCTGTCTTGTAAACAGTATGCGATCTGTCTTTAGTAGTAGGACATTAACATCAGTTCTGATTAGTGTCCAAGGGAATGGCAGTAGCATATCTTTTCTGGGCCTCACCACCAGGACATTACTCAGCATCAGATGAAGGGAAGGTATCTTCATCAGCGCCGAGCAATTCATTTGGCTCACCCTCGTTTCTGCGATGAGCATACTGTTCTGTGTTATGTCAACTACAATTTATGCTTTTATTTTAATATGAATATATGTATATGAACATTAAAAAAACCAGCAGGTTTCCATATGACTTTAAACAATGTATGCAATTAACAATAAGGAAGAAATATAATCCAAACTAAGCCAATACTGTTGTTCATTGGATTATGCTAATGAAGTATTCATTTGTTGTACTGGCTAGTTTTATGTCAACTTGACACAGACTACAGTTATCTGAAAAGAGCAAATGCCAATTGAGAAAAAGCCTCCATAATTTTTAAATGCAGGGCAAAATTAGTGATTGATGGGGGTCAGCCCACTGTTGAGTGTGTTGCTATTCCTGAGGTGGAGTTCCTAGGTTCTATAAGAAGTCAGGTTAAGCAAAACCTAGCGATCAAGTCATTAAGCAGCACCCCTACATGGTTTCTGCATCAGCTCTTGCTTGGTTCGCTGACCTGATTTCCTTTAGTGATTGAATATAGTATGGAAGGGCAAGCCAAATAAACTCTTTCTTCCCCAACCAGCTCTTAGACATGGCATTTCATCACAGCAATATAAACCATAAGACATAAGTTTATAGTACAACCTTACTGCAACTGTGATTAGACCCATAGCATCTAAGAGATAATTAAGGTTAAGTGATGCCTTATCACTGAGCTCACATCCAATTATGCAAGTGTCCTATAAAGATAGAGACAAGGTTAATGGGAGTGTTTCTGTACTAAGATAGCCATGTGAGGACATTGTAAGAGTTATCATCTGCAAGCCAGGATGAAGTTAACAAAGAAACCAACCTTATTAATACCTTGTTTGATTGAAGCTTCCACAGAAAACAGCATTATTAATACCTTGCTTATCAACTACCAATTTGCAGCACTTTGACATATAAATTTCTTTAATTTATATAGTCTGTGATTTTGTTCCTTTCTATGCCAGAAGCAATAAGGTGTTTCCTGAAGACCCATTTTATTTTTTTGTAGAATCAACAATTTTCATGAGCCTGTTGAACATGACATTTCCCTGTCAAAACCCTTACTCCTAACTAGCATCATAATGGGGTACAGAACACACTATATAATAGCTTTTGTAAAGGAATAGACACTCATACTATGTTCCTTCTGTACTTGAACAAAAAGTAAATGCTCTAAGCCCTATAGCCATTCTAACATGCAGAATTTCATCCAAGTCACTAAAGTTAAAAGAAAGACTGCAGAAGTGACGAGTCCTTCAGGGCAGTATGGGGATTTATTTGTTCATTTTTATGTCCATGTCACAGATCAATGTAAAACAAGTGTTAAAATTAAGTATATAATACATGCAACTTGATCAATACCTGAGAAGCTTAAAAACAGTCTTTAATATTTGAGAGCAAAATAAAAGCTTTCTCTATGTCTTGATTATTAAGAAACATATTTAACTACTTTCAATTTTAAACAGTGCTCTGTGTTCTGTTCTGAACACCAAGTATGCCTTGAGGTTCATGGTAAATAACAGCAAGGTGAAATTACTGCCTATTAGAAATCTCTCACTTACATTTCGGAAGAAAAAGATAAGGCTATTAAAATGAGTTGTTCATAGTTACCTGACTCGTTAATGTCAGTCCTTGGAGAGGAGTAAACTAGAATGTGCAGACACCTTATCATTCTTTGAAGAATAGAAAAAAAGTGTATATCACTCCCATCCAAAATAGAAATGTGCCTCTTGTTTCTTCTTGTTTACTTAACTGGGAAATTATATTTCCTTATCTTTCACTTACCAAGTATCCTTGCTTCCTTCCTTGACTTCGCAGGCCAAGGCTGGGTGGTATTCAGGTGGGAATAACGTTTCACATTTGCACATAATGTGTTTTCACTCTTTGCTAGCTTTTAGCTGTCACTGTCGGTGCTATGAAGGGTATAAGAAAGGTATATCACTAATAACTATTTTATGAGTTTTACTTACACATTAATGTTTTTAGTTTATTCAAATCCACTTGCTGTTTCTGTATCACACATTAGAAATGACAGAGGATCATGATGAAGCTCTTTCCTATCATCATAAACATAAGGTAGACTCGATTGAATGGTTACAAGCAGAGGAAAACTAGGTTTGAAGTTTGGCAGAAGTCTCAGCTATAAACATAAGAAAAGTTAAAGGCTTTATATTATACACAACTTGTGACCTACAAAAATACCAGGAGAGCTATAAATTCAGCTCAGTACAAATCTGTAAACTTACTTAAAATATTATGATGGATTTGTGATATTATACATATATATATATATATATATAAATATATATATATATAATAAATGGTTCTAGAACGTTCTTATAAATAATCTTAATATTTATTTATTTTAGTTGAAAAGTATGATGTAATATATTCTGATCATGCTTTTCTCCTCCTCCAAATACTTCCCACCTTCCCATCCACCAAACCCATGCCTCTTTCTTTTTTCTCTTTCTTTAACATCAAACAAAATCAAAATGAACCACACAAATAAAACAAGAAACAAAACATACACACACACACACACACACACACACACACACAGAGACATAAAAACTAACAATAACACAAAAAGAAAAGCTAACACCAAGGAAAATGAGACGAAAAGTCTACAAAAGTATAATGGAGATTTTGTGTTGTGCCTAAATACTCCTCAGCATGAGATAGGCCTGCACTGGTCTCATACAATGAAACCATTGGTGTTTACAACATCTGCTTCTCTTCTTCCTCCTCCTTCTCCCCCTCCATCTTTTTTTCTTCTTGACAGGTTATCACCATGTAGCACTGCCTGATCTGGAACGTTCTATGTGGACCATGCTAGTCCTGAGCTGAGAGACACCCAATGCCCTTACTCCCAAGTGCTGAGATTAAAGATATAAGAACATGCCAATATTGACATCTTCTTTAGTATAGACAAGGAAGAAAGAAAAACATAAAAAGCAATGGCCAATAGGTCTAGTGTATTATATTTAGTTCTGACTATAAAATTATTCATTAAAAAATGGAAAGATGAAATGCTCTTGATTTAACATACTACCATCACTCTACAGGATGTCAGCAATAAATCTCATGTTAATAGAAAAGGATAATAAACAAAACATTTTACCAGCTTTAAATGTTCATTTTTTTAATGTGTCACTATTTATTTACTCATTGATATACAGAAGTGTATTTTAATTACTTATTTCCATTTCTTGACAAATATGAATAAAGCTGTTGTAAACATTAATATTTTTTAATTTTTTCCATATTTTTATTGGGTATTTATTTCAATTACATTTCCAATGCTATCCCAAAAGTCCCTCACAAGCTCCTCCACCCACACCCACCCACTCCCACTTCTTGGCCCTGGCGTTCCCCTGTACTGAGGCATATAAAGTTTGCACGACCAATGGGCTTCTCTTTCCACTGTCCACTGATGGCCAAATAGGCCATCTTCTGATTCATATGCAGCTAGAGACAGGAGCTCAGGGGGCGGAGGGGGGGGCTTATTGGTTAGTTCATATTGTTGTTCCACCTATAGGAAGTAATGGAAGGAATGGGCATGAACTCAAAAAGGGCCACAGCTGATACAGAGGCAGTAGAGGGGTAGTACTTATGGAAATTCTTCAGATGGCTTGCCCAGCCTGCTTTCTTATACAACCCAGGACCAGTTTCCCAAGAGTAACCTCAACCCAAAGTGTGTTAAACACTCTCTCAGTAATCACTAATTAAGAAAATGCTCTACAGGTTGGCTCACAGTGGGATCCATGGAGGTATTTCGAAATCATGGTTTCCTCCTTTCAGATGACTAGAGCTGGTGTCATGTTGTTATAGATTTAGCAAGCACACCTGGAAAAAATCTGTTTCAAAACAATGTCTCACATGGGTTAGGCTATGTGAGAAGATGGTTGAGACTTGAGTTTATACCTACAATGCACATAAATTTCTCTATGTACCATGATGTGCTTTTCTGATCCCAGTTATAAACTGAAAGAGGTAGATATAGACATCCACTACAGCTTACTTTGTAACCAGCTTAAACTAAACTAATAGGCAGATCCAGGCCAAAACTAGCCACTGCCACAGACAGACAGACACACACACACACACACACACATACACACATACACACACACAAACACACACAGACATTCACACATGAAGACGAAAGAGTTAAAGTAGGAAGATGATAAAAGAAAGAAAGAAAGAAAGAAAGAAAGAAAGAAAGAAAGGAAGGAAGGAAGGAAGAAAGGAAGGAAGGAAGGAAGGGGAAGAGGAAGAGAAAGAGAAAGAAAAAGAGAGAGAGAGAAAGAGGAGAAAGAAAGAAAAAGAGAGAGAGAGAGAAAGAGAAAGAGAAAGAGAAAGAGAAAGAGAAAGAGGAAGAGAAAGAGAAAGAGGAGAAAGAGAAAGAAAGAGAGAGAAAGAAAGAAAGAGAAAGAGAGGGAGAGAGAAAGAAAGAGAGAGAGAGAGAGAGAGAGAGAGAGAAAGAGAAAGAGAAAGAGAAAGAGAAAGAGAAAGAGAAAGAGAAAGAGAAAGAGAAAGAGAAAGAGAAAGAGAAAGAGAAAGAGAAAGAGAAAAACTTATGCCCCCGGGAATATAATGCCATAAATTGATCTCAATCCCTGCAAGCCCCCCCCCCAGATGTGTACACAAACCCTCCACTCATGTGAATACACATATTACCCACAGTTTCAAGTGATATACTCATAAAGACACAAACACACACACAAACACACACATTTCATGCTATAACAAGTTCTGATATTTTGTGGTTGTGTATATACATTGCAACATGTAAATAGCAACAGGGGTTCCCACATGAATGTGGGTATAAGGACAAAAACACTGAAAATAAAGTAAAATGACTACTCAAATCTTCCAAAATAAAGCATATAGCACAAATCTGGCCGAAAGCATGAATCATGCATGACCCATAATTTCTTGAATATATATCATTGTAAAATAAAGGTCAGTTTGGCATCTAAACCAATAAAACACTGGCCATTGTGTTTACTACAATTGTAGAGTTATAATGTGTATGTGCTGGTTCACACTGGTTCACAATAAGTAAGATAGGAAATGTGAGTATGGATTTATCAGTCTCTAAATACTGTTTCTATGTTCACAGAAATAATCCTGAATTGTGAAACAGCTCAAACTGAGTTGTAGAACAGCTCAAGGAAAGCTAATGTTATTTTAAATAATACACAAAAGCTCACATTTTGAAAAGAGAGTGTTAACCAACATTTATTATGATGTTATAGGGCAGGAAATTGAGAGGAAGTATTTTTGTTTGTTTGTTTGTTTTTAACCTGTAATTGAAAAGCATCAAAAAATGAAAGGTTATGTGAAAATTATTTGTGTTGTCATTTTGATATGCAATAAAAATAATCTACATTCATTTTACACTATAGAAGAGAGTGATGTATAAAATCATAGAACAAAAATAAATTGAAAAACATGGAGCACAATTCATTGTCACTTTCAGTGCTTATGCATGTATTATTTTCACCACTCTGTGGGATTTTGTTTAAATTAATTGCAGAAAAGTATTGTGCTTGAAATCTTTATATCATGTGCTTGGATGCTATGAGGGAAGAAAAATAACATGGGATTGAGGAGGTGCTTGTTTCTGCAAACTCTCTGAAGAAACAGAATAGATTGGGTAGGTTAACCAACAGGAATGTATTTTGTTTCACAATAAAGTCCAACCTCTTTGACCCAGTCAGCTTAACTCTTCCATTTGCTTTGCAGATGACCATTTTCTATCTGAGATTTGCTGTCCTTATGTGTATACACATCTCTTAATTATCAAAGATAAGGACAAATAATGCATACTCAGGGACCATTTGGTTGCCTTACACAAAATCAATGTTTTTGCCAGAATGATTCCAACTTCAGGATACTAAAGAACCATAATCAATATATTAACTATAAGTGACTAAAAACTGCCACAAGTAAATATTACAAGTGTTAAAAGTCACATACAGTTTGACCAGGCAATAGCCTCACACAACATTTTATGTATATTAATCTGTATATAAGTCCTGTGAATAATTCTCCTACTCCCAATCAATTTTTGATACGTGAAATAAAACAGAGTACTGGAGTAGGGTAGATTTGTGATTTTTGTACACATTTTGCTATGACACTAAAATTAGCCAGCACCATGAATTTGCATAAATAAATAGTATATGAGCAAAGAAAAATATGTTGACGGAATTATGCAAGTCAAACATTACTCATATTATTAGGAAATTTGTCAGTGCTATTTCTCTTTCCTGCATTTGTGTCTTTTACCATAATCATTCTATTAATACAAAATATAATTCAGTTTTCTATCGTATACTGCAGTTTGTAGCTGGGTTGCCTCTATCTTTCTCCTTGGTAGCATGCATAGCACTTGCAGGACTATAAACAATACTTCATAGAGATAAAGATACTAAGTTTGGACCAGCAGCACTCATTTTTGTTCAGTGAGTTTTGTAGCTGTTATCTTTGGCAACATGAACTTAACCTCAGTTCGTGGAGCACAACCAATTGCCTAGGGATTATCCTGGGCTCTATAGAATGCCTATGACCCCTTTGGCCAAAACCTGGATGAATGTAACCCATTCCCAGAATGGATGATTCATTTCTTTGTGGGAAATATCTAGTTAGGCTTGTTTCCCAAGTATTTGGTAGATTTTTTCATATATAATTATTTACACATATAGGTAGGTTTGTATGTATATATATATACTTTTAAAATATTAGGTTTACAACGACTCAATTGCTCCTTAGTTTTACCTGTCCCTCTTCCTTTCTTTGTTCTCCACATTATTGATGCCCAAATTCTAGCATCAAATCCATCCATAACTATGTATTCTACTTCTCTTTGGTAAGGAGAAGCACCCTTTCCTTAAGTTATTTACTGTATAAACAAATTCTATCATTATAAAAATTTTACCTTGCTAATTAAAGACTTATATCTACATATAGACAAATAAATATCAAATTTAGTTTTAGGTTTGGATTGCCTCACTCAGGATCTTTTTTCCTAGTTCCATCCATTTTTTTTTTCTGTGTGCTTCATGATAATTTTAAACAGAGAAGTAGTATACTATGTAAACACACCATTATTTTGTCCAGTCTTCCATTGATGGGCTTGTACACTGTTAACAGTTTCCAATAATAGGCAGAAATTGCAGAAGCAATGACTATGGTTGAGGAAGTATCTCTGTAGTAGAAGGTAAAGTTATTTGCTTATATGCCCAAGAGTGTTACAACTAGATATCAACATAGGCCATTTCCCAGGTTCCTGAGGAAATTCCACACTGATTTCCATATCAGCTGTTCAGGTTTGGACTTCATCAGCAGAGGATGGGTGTTCCCTTTTCCCACTTCCTCCCCAGAATGAGCTGTCATGTATTTTCTTGTTCTTGGGTATCCTAACCATGATTAAATATCTCAACTAGCTATGATTTTCATTCCCCTAATGAAGAAAGGTGTTGAACATTTCTTTAATTACTTGACAGCCACTTGGGTTTCCTCTTTTGCTATTCCCTGTTTCTATCTACAACCCCTTTTTAAGGTGTTGTTTTCTTGATGTTCAGTTTTGTTGCTTTTTTACTCTTTAGCTATTATCCCACTACCAGATTTGAAGGTAGTAAAAATCTCTTCCCTTTCAGTAGCCTGCTGCTTTGTTAGAATGATGGTGGCTTTATTGTACAGAAGCTTTTCAGGTTCACGAGCATCCATTTATTAATCATTTTTCTCAGTGACTGTACAGTCGGTATTCTGTTTACAAAATCTTTCTGTGCCTTTAAGTTCATGACTACTTCTTACTTTCTTTTTTATCATATCCAATGTGGCTGGCCTGATATTGAGGGATATTTTGTGTGTGTGTGTGTGTGTGTGTTTCAGACAGAGTTGTACTTTGTACAGAGCTATATTATGAATGCATTTGTGTTCTTTTTTTTTAATTGGGTATTTATTTCATTTACATTTCCAATGCTGTTCCAAAAGTCCCCCACACGCTCCCCCACCCACCCACTCCCACTTCTTGGCCCTGGCGTTCCCCTGTACTGAGGCATATAAAGTTTGCATGACCAATGGGCCTCTTTCCACCGATGGCCGACTAGGCCATCTTCTGATTCATATGCAGCTAGAGACATGAGCTCCGGGGGGCGGGGGGTTACTGTCTTCTACTTTTAGTTAAGTTTGATCACACCCATGACTGAGGCAATTGAACAAAGAGTTCATTTGGTAGAAAAAAAAAGTTTATTTGGACTTATGGGCCAAGATGTAGAAAAGTACTTCATCATTCTGAGTCATAGCACTAACAGGTAAGCATGCATGTGGCATGACCAGGAAACCTTCAGCTTACATGTTCATTCACAAACATGAGGCAGAGAGAAGAAACCACATGTGTGGTGAAGCTTTAAACTAAGTTGGATTCTAGTAAACAGTCCCTCCAAAAAGCCAACCTTACTTAGATCACCTGAAACAGTGCCTCCAGCTCTGCCATCAAGAGTTCAGATGCTCTAGACTCCTCAACTGCCACAGCCCTGTGTAGAAAGGCATTGCCTCTGCCTAAAAGTAGCCGACCGTTCATTATTTTTCTGTTGTTTTTCAGGGAAACATATCTTATGTTGGGATCCTCAGTCAATTTGGAGTTGAGGTATTGTTGCTGTTGTTGATGTTATTGTTGTTGTTGTTGAGAAAGATGAGAGGAAAGGAGCTAGTTTCATTCTTTCTTCATGTTGAAATTCAGTTTAACAATGAACATTTGTTAGATATTTTCTGTTTTCTCCAACGTTTGTGTTTGGCATGTTTGCCAAAAATTAGGTAACTTCAGTTAGGTGGGATCATATCTGGATCCTCAACTACACTCAATAGAGTGATATTTCTCTCTTTGTGCAATAGCATCAAGTGTTATTACTATGCGTTTGTAATATACTTTCAAATTGGACATCGAGACACCTCTTTTTATACAAATATTGCTTAGGTTAACCTCTGATTTTGAATTAAACTAAAATTTGAAGTCTCAGTTTGCAGGTGTGTTCTGAATGTTGGCCAAAGACAAACTGTTTCTTGGAAATACATGGGAACAAAGGGCAGGTGTAATGCTTCCATGCCAGGGCATAAGGAAGAGCTCTCGACTCAATAAGCAAGTAAGGAGAGCTGTGTATGGCATAAGAGCTACACTCCTAGCAGGTCAACACTGGCCTTATTCTTGAAGGCTCAAGGGGAAGAAAAAAGAGTAGGCTCTTACACTGAGCCAAGTGTTTCTGTAACTATAAATAAGTTATATCTCTCAGGCCAATTTTAGATATTTGGTAGTCTCTCAGCAACCTACCCCACTGCCCTAGGGCAGGGCAGATCTGACACTGAGCTTATAAATATGCATCTTATAAAATTCAAAATTAATTCCTGAGTATGTATAATATCTCAAAGCTATATAAAATTCATTGGACATTAGTCTAGAGACATAGAAATTCATATATTAATACATAGGGAATAAAAAGAAGTGGTAGGTTTCCTCAGCTAAATAACACTATGTATTTTCATGGTCTCCTTTGACACTTGGCATCTATCAAACCATGGTTAATTATTTATACAATCCTTCAGGTGTGCCAGTTCTATCAAAATTTTAATGAGAAGGGCAATTCATATATGGAAGTAAAAATAATACAGTAGCATTTGCTTATTAAAATTACCATAAAATCTTGGAAATGTTTTATAATAATTATGCCAGAGGGAAATTTGACTTCCATATAAATCACTGCTTTCTGCATCATGACGTGACTATAAACATTTTTGAAAAGATAAGACTAAGACTGCATAACAGAGCTTGAACGGCATGTTGAAAGTGGGTTCATCTGATCCTTCTATAGAAAAGGATAAAAGAATATTAACATTTATCATATTAAGTTTAAACCTTTTACTTGTCACTTTTAAATGGCCATCAGAATGGAAAGTAGCTTATCTTACAAAATCTAAAAATTATAATTTCTCTCATCTTTGACCAGAAAGATAAAAAGAAAAAATAGAGTAAAGCATTGGTTAATCATAAAATTTTATATTAAATCTGAAGTGGCTAAAACTTGAGTTAGCATTATGATTACATTTTGCATTATATATAATGAATAGAATCTTTCAAAAGTAATAATAATTTCTCACTTTAATTCTAATATTTCCTTTATGTTTTGTGATATAATATAATTACATCACTTTCCTTTCTTCCTTTCAATTTTTCAACAGACTTTTCCTTGCTGGATTTCAAGTGAATTGTTTTTTTTTGTTTTGTTTTGTTTTTCATTAATAAATGCTACAATACTCTCCCACACCTTAAGTTTCAGAGAACATTGTAGAAAAGGGTTCTAAAAGATTTTAAGAGCCAGAGACTCTGGGAGTTCACTGTACTATTGTGTCTCTAGGCAGTGTCAGAGCCATCCACCTGGCTGCCTAAACATAAGCTGAACTGGAACATTATATTTTTGAAGGAAAAATTGAAAAGGAGAAAGAAATGATTCAAAATTTAAAATAAAATTAATTTTATGACACTAAATTACTGGATGTAACCCATACGTGTGTATGTGCTTGTGTTTGTGTGTGTGTGTGTGTGTGTGTGTGTGTTAATGCCTGATAATTTCATTTCCAAGGTTTCGAGTCTATGAAGGTGGTTCAAAGTCATGGAGGTGTGATCAGCTAAGAGCACATATCTTGATCTGTATGATAAGAGTCAAAGAAAGGCACATTGGGAATGCTCTCCTCATTTGATAAGTCAAAGCCTGCCTGCCACTCTCACCTAGCAGCCAAGCCCTGAGACACATTTTTTTACCATCAAGATCACATTCCTCTCCCTTTCCAAGTGGATCAACCAACTGAGAACCAAATATTTGAACATATGTGTCTATAAGAGCCATTCTCATTGAAACCACCACTGTGTACAAAATATTATAGAAAACTAGCTCCAGAAAATAGATTATTTATTATTAGTAGTAGTAGTAGTAATAGTAGTAGTAGTAGTTTCATACAATACATCCCACCCACAGTTTTACCTCCCTCCACTCCTTCAAGATCCATTCCATCTTCTCTCTACCCCAGATCCACTTCCACTCTGTTTCCCTTAAAAAAGAGAACTCTCGCAAGAGCTGACAGCCCAACAGGACACAGATAAGGCAAAAGTCCTCAGTGATAAACCCAATTCCAGTGTTAGGAGTCCCACAAAAATATCAAGTAAATGAACATAATATATATGCACACACACAGGCCCTGTGCTTGACACTTTATTCTCTGTGAGTTCTTATGAGCCCCGCTTCACTTATTGGATGGACCATGATCTCCTCATATCCGCCATTCCTTGTAATGTCTACATTCTTTGCTTTTCTCTTCAGCTAGGTTCCCAGATTTTTCAGGGGCAGGACACAGATAAAGACCTCCAACAAGCATGGGCTTAATCTGTGTCCTGTGGTGTGTTCCTCAAGTTAAAGCAAACATTCGTTGGCCACTTCCACAAGTTCTGTGCCATTTCTCCAGAAAACCTTGCAGGCAGGGCAGATTGTAGTCATGGGACAACCAGATCCTGGGTGGGGGGCACTATTTAGAATTTTAATACATAGTAGTACTATACAGACACCCTATATGTTACGACCAAATATTTTTAAGTAAATAAAAATTTTTCGTCTTTTAATTATTCTGTAATCCTCTTGTTCTTTATTGCCAGTTCAGACATAGAAGTAAGATTTAAAATATAGTATGATTAGCACACTATTTTATCTGCCATTGGAAACATTTCTTAATTTATATGATTGACACAGATCATATTATTTAAGTAATTGTGGGAATTATGATGACTGATAAATTAATAAAAACAAGATCATTTGGTTTAATAATGGGAATGTGTTTGAAAAAAATATAAATCGATGACTTAATTAAGGATTTCATTAATTTCACGACTTGGTGGAAGAATCAGTCATATTCCCTTGCAAATACACAGCTGGAAGAGCAAGGAATTGCCTCTAGCTGGGATAAAATAAAGTTCTTCCTCACTGTTTCTCACCTCAAGGGAATTCAAAGGTAAATTTCTAGGCTGAGCAAAGCAACTTTGTCGAACCATCAGAGAGTCCAGTCCTTCCTTCTATCTGATTCATCATTTTCAGTCTGTGCTATATATGCAAAAGGTTAAATAGTAGATAATGGAGCTGCAAACTTTGATCCTGAAGGTCAAGTGATTGTGAATAGAGGACAGATAAAAGGAAGATGAAGTTTAAAGGGGAATTTTCTAGTTAGTAGCTGACTCAGCCACTCTCCAGGGACTTCCTGGAAATCACCTTCAAAGGTATTTTTTCCCTACTTTTCTTCAGTCAAGTATGGAATAAAGATGAGTTAAACATGAAATAATGTTGCTATGGATATGCACTGACACTTTATACAAAGTCAAGAGTTTGGTACCTAGGAGGGGGAAAAAGTATAAATAATGGTTACTAGGATTGCACATGAAAACACAGATTGACAGACTGAAAAATCTTTGTAAAGAATTACCCCCTTTTTAGCAGGTTTTTGAAAAACCTGCATGAAGAATGAATTCATGAAAGCATTCTGCTAGAAATACACAAGTATAGCAAGAAATATATATCCCGTTCTAACCCAACTTTAGTGCATTTTTATTTTTTGGTAAAAGTACCATTCTGTGGCATATAAAAATGGGACATTTAACAATACCTGTCAATGCATCTGTAAGTAGATGTGACCCTAAAAATCATGACATTATAATGAGATCATGGAATAAGCTCAAAAATCTCACTTTTGTGTGCTTTGGTGACAGGCCTTAATTTTATGCTATTTTTTTCAATTATAGAAGACTTTAACAATTTACATAATAATATGTTCTATACTATTCACAGAGAGTTCACAGAACCTAGAAAGTGCTTCAGGTTATCATCTCCCTATATTCTATATCAGCTTGTGATGGTAGAATAGTCTATCATATTTTGCTTTTTTCATGCTTGTTCTTTGCTTATATTTGTCAACTACCTGCTTGCTATGTGTTTCAAACTTTAGAGTTAAATAATACTATGCATAACCCCTATACATTGTTAATACCAATTTCAACTAAACTCTATGTCCAGTGTTTTTTTAAATAAGGCTCTTAAATGAATATCCTATATAAAGACTTTAATCATTATTTTAATCATTGTTACAATACATTTAAAAATGGAAAAATTATTTATTATCTGGGATCTATGTTTACATTGATTTTCATCCAGAAAAATATATCCTTTTTTTGAAAAATTAAAACAAGATGGAAAGGCTATAGGGTGAGCATGGTTAATCATCCTGTATTCATCTACTTGTTAATTTCCTGTCAGATAATCAATATTGTACAAATAATGATGAGCAACGGGAAGTGCTTTCCTCTTTAAAGCTTAGGTTTTAGCCACATGAGGAAAACAGAATAAATAATCAAATATGAGACAAAAGTAACTCCATTATTGAAGACAGATGTAATAAAATAATCCAAGTTACCCTGGAGTTCTTTAGGTTGAGCTAGGATGAAGGCCTCATTATAGCTTAGCATCTAATTTAAAAGATGCTGCATTTAAAAGCCAGGAGTAGGCCTGTTAAAAAAACAGAAAATACAGAACACATGAATTTAGGAAGCTATTCTATGGTTTCTGTTTGCATAACCAAAGTTAAACCTGTTTGTTAAAATATAAGTAAGGACAGAATTAAGATACAAGGTGAAGGCGTAATGGTTCTTTGACTGTGAAACCATTCCATATGAAAATTAATATCCATAATGACTGTTAGCATATGCCCCATGCACCTACCCCGTGCCCTGTGTTGAGGAACTGTGCATTTGTTGTATGAGAACACAGGGCTCTCTTTCGTGAGTCCTATGTTTTATAGACACAGGAGGCAGAATTAAAATGCTCTTTAAGTGGCTGCATTAGGCCACAGTTTTCAATGAAAGTAAAAATGACCAGTGTCATGTTCCCCTGTACCATCCCCACTCCCCTCCATGCTACCCACTTTCCCTCCCAGGTCTCTCTCTCCCTCCTTACTTGTGATTGCTTTCTTCTCTCTCCCAAATGGGACTGAGGTGTCCTCACTTGGTGTCCTCAGTTGTGAATTCTCGGTTTAGGTCTATACCCCATTTTTGAATTGGATTGTTTGCCATACACTCCGGTCGAGTCAGCTTGACAGGCTTTTAAGCCATTCACAAGACAGAGAGTTTCACGGAAACTCACCTCCTGGAGTCTGGCGTCCTCTCTAACCCATACATTAATACTCCATTCCCGCATTAGTCTGGTGTATGGATCCACGTGCTCTCTTTTAGTATTATCCTTTTATAAGTGCCTTTTAAAATTGAATTCTGACATAGCCAAGCCTTCACCAGTTTTCAAATGTCCTAGAAAGTCCTTGATCTGACCATGGACTTGGAATTCAGGAAGAATGTTGCCTATTTAGTGACATTCAGAATTGCCTCTGGCATTACGCTATCACTTTGAATAAAAGCTAGGTCACTGCCCTACACAGGAATTCACCATCTTCTAAGAAGAAGGAAGTTTGAGACCTAAAGAGGAACAAGAATAGATACTTAGAACTATAGATATCTGAGTTACACCCATACACACGCATTTACAATGGCCTAGGGGAAAGGTGGACTATACAATAGACTAAAATAGGAACTATGGAAAGGACAAGAAGCCCTTGACCCTGGCTTCTAAGATTAAGTGAATCTTAGGTGGAGCTCTTGTTGATCCCAGTTGTTAACAATGAATTCTATCCCAGGTGGTTTCTGTTAGACCTTCTGTGTTTGTATTCCTCTGTTTTGTGTAAGAATCCAGTAATCTCTTTGTACCTTGCTGGTGTGTCACCCAACTTCCCTATTTTCTTCTGTATAAAAAGTCTGATGCTCGATTTGACAAATTACATTCAGATTCTACACAACCTCTCCTGTGTGCATCTGTCCATCATTCCATCTGACACTTTGCCTACCTGCCCCAGAGACCGGTTCCAGGCAGACAAAGGGGCCCAGAGGGTCTGCGGCAGATTGTTTGTTTATTTGGTGGTTAACTTCTTGAGTTAATTATATATTTTGGATATTAGCCCTCTATCATGCTTTGCTACCTGGCTAACACATTGATAGAGACCATGACTGTACAGGAGGTAGAAGGTCTTGAAAGAGCTGCTTGAGTAAGCATTTTGTACCCTTGCCTAACAGTGGTAGTTTGTAGAGAGTGTGTCTTCCCAAAATTATAGAAATACAATGCCAATTTTGAAAGGCTATACTACAGAGCAATTATGATAAAAACTGCATGATACTGGTACAGCGACAGACAGGTAGATCAATGGAATAGAATTGAGGACCCAGAAATTAACCTACACACCTATGGTCACTTGATCTTTGACAAGGGAGCTAAAACCATCCAGTGAAAAAAAAGACAGCATTTTCAACAAATGGTACTGGCACAACTGGCAGTTTTCATGTAGAAGAATGCGAATTGAACCATTCTTATCTCTTTGTATAAATCTCAAGTCTAAGTGAACCAAGGAATTCCACATAAAACCAAGACACTGAAACATATAGAGGAGAAAGTGGGTAAAAGCCTCAAAAATATGGGCATAAGGGAAACATTTCTGAACAGAAGAGCAATGGCTTGTGCTGTAAGATCAAGAATCAACAAATGTGACCTCATAAAATTGCAATGTTCTGTTAGGCAAAAAGGCCACCAACTGATTGGGGAAAGGTCTCTACCAATCCTAAATCAGATAGGGGACTAATATCTAATATATATATATATAAAACTCAAGAAGTTGGACTCCAGAAAACTAAATAACTCTATTGAAAATGGAGTATTATTCAGCAATTAAAAACAATGAATTTATGAAATCATTAGGGAAATGGATGGATCTGGAGGGTATTATCCTGAGTGAGGTAACACAATCATAATAGAACTCACATGACATTCACACACTGATAAGTGTATATTAGCCCAGAAACTTAGAATACCCAAGATACAATTTGCACAACACAAATGAAACTCTAGAAGAAGGAAGAACAAAATGTGGATACTTCGTTTCTTCTTAGAATGGGGAACAAAATACCCATTGGAGGAGTTACAGTTCAGAGCAGAGCCTGAAGAAACAACCATTCAGAGACTGCCCCACTTGGGATTCCACCCCATAAACAACCACCAAACCCAGTAACTAGGCAGATGCCAACAAGAGCCTGCTGACAGGTGCCTGATATAGCTGTCTCCTGCTCAGTTCTGCTAGTGCCTGCAAATACAGAAGTGGATGCTTACGGTCATCCATTGGATGCAGCACAAGGTCCCCAATGAAGGTGCCAGAGATATACCCAGGGAGCTGAGGGGGACTGAAGCCCCATAGGAGCAACATCAATATGAACTAACCAGTAACCCCAGAGCTCCTTGGAACTATACCACCAATCAAAGAAAACATGTAGTGTAACTTGTGGCTCTAGCTATATATGTGGCAGAGGATGGCCTAATTGGTCATCAGTGGAAGGAGAGTCCCTTGGTCCTGTGAAGGTTCTATAGCCCAGTATAGGAGAATGCCAGAACCAGGAATGGGAGTGGATGGGTTGAGGAGCAGGGGTAAGGGGGAGGGGATAGGGGGGTTTTCGGAAGGGAAACTAGGAAAAGGGAATAACATTTAAATGTAAATAACGAAAATATCTAATAAAAAGATTAATTTCATTTTCTCATAAATTCAGTAGCAATGCTAGAAAGAAGGAAAATCTAAAATATATTGTATAATTTATGTCTGTTTTTTTCCTCACAGACTCATGCTTCCAGAAATAAGACTCAGATTTGATCTTTTACAATTATCTTAGCCATATAGCTAGGCCCTTCTCTGAGTATATTATCACATAAATTAACCCATTAATTCTAATCTATATTTGCTGTTCACCAGTGCTCAGCAATCTTACGTTCATCTTGTCACATCTTCCCTTGAGAATTTCCCCAGGTTTGCCCTCTCCCAGAATTTTGTATCCTGGATGCCCACCTTATATTCTATCCTTTCCCGTTTGCTAGGTTTTTAATTGGCAAGTGATGCAGCCACACAATACACACGATATTCTTTCAGCAAAAATATAAATGTGTTTTGTTCTTGACCATGGATTACTTATGAAACCATTATATTTGTATGTTTCATTGAGATGTGGCAATGATACAGTGATAAGTGACAAGAGAAACTGAGGAAGGAAAAAATTGATTGATGTTGACACAATAAATGATTATAGAATGTTCCAAAACCTAAATTTCATAAAATAACTTTCTCTGGACTGGTTTTAGAAGAGTGGAGAAAGTCTATGTATCTTCCATGACCACTTCTGGCAATAAGTTTACATGCTTGCCTTCAGCATTTATCAAAAATTACAAAGATTGATGGCTTACTTTATATGAGAAGCAGTACAGATAAAAGTTGAATGATTTATAACACTAAGGTACAAATGTAAGGTTCTTGCATATTTCTAGGAAACAAAAATTTAGGTTCTACAATCATGTGATGTATACTAAGAGAAAACTATTTGATGGGCACTAATGAGAGCTCAGATAAAAGCATTACTTTGATCAAGATAAAAAATGCAAAGCTTCATTATATGTGACATGAAAAATGAGCACTGTAGAAAAGGCTAGAATCATACAGAAAGCATGGGTACAACAGCTATTCCTAAAGAATTCCACTATATTTACAAGTAAGAGACGTATTGATTGGCTGCAGACAGTGTTATACAGTACACTATCCTTTCTCAGGATTCAGACCAACTATCCCTGATGTCATATTCTCTGGGACACAGTCTTGTTGCTGCCACACACAAGTGTTCGAAAGCCCAAGCCCTCCACATTGCAACTGCAAATTTAAGTCCTCCTTATTTCCTGGGTCTTTGGCACAAAGAATAGAACAAACTAAGTCATGTGATATGGACCTTGGTATCTTGAGAAGTAAGAAATTAATAGAATGTTTTGTTGGTTTGTTTCCAGGGAAAAGTGAACAGTCTACTTCTCCTTTCTGAACCCCACCCTTATAGTGTTATACATGACAACTCTCTTCTACTCTCTCATAGCAAGCTATCGCACATACCTAACGATGCTTTCTTCCAGGTTGAAAGGAAAACAGTCTTCTTTGGGAAATCACTCTGTCGTTTCTGTATGATGCTCTCCCTCTCCTAACTGTTCTTCCACATCAAGACTTAATTATGCCCTAATCCTCCGATGGGTCCCAAGATCTACTCAGAAATCTCATTCTGAGAAATCATTTCGTATTATCTTTCCCAAACCAATGCACTAATCTATTCTGTGTTTCTTTCATAACAACAATTATAAAAATGATTGTGAGTAATAATTAATGTACCTTCTGGCATGAAGACGATACATCCAGAGTGAGAATCTGGAGAACAGTCCATACACCCTTGGTGAAATATTTGAAACAAAATCTAGGAGCTATTTTAGAAACAAGTGGGGTATGCACAAGCGTTAGAGCTAAATATGAAAAATAATGCAGGATGCAATTTTTCATCAGTGAGGAGAAAAAAGACTGTACCAGAACACCACTCTCAGTAGCCTAGCTTTTGCTACATCAATTCAGGTCAACTCAGGCTGTGTGGGTTTGGTAGCATAAAAATTTGAATGCTTGCTATTTTATGAAGCAGAACTGGAGATTTTTCTAGAGGTAGTTTAATATACATTTATGCATGAAGGCAATGAGAAGGAGAAAGTCTCAGAACAAGGTAAGACACACTCAAGAGTATGTGTATAGGTTTCTCAAAAGATAAGATGGAGCTAAAGATTTTAAAAAATAGTTGTATGGAATATTTGTGGGTTTGAAGCTCTGAGAAACACAAATGGGATCACTGGGTATTACTGAGAGGCAACTGGCAGAGTAAGTTATTGCAATACTGACCAATACAACACACACACACACACACAAACACACACACATACACACACATGCACACACACACATGCACACACACACTCATGCATACACAAATACATACATACACACACATGCACACACACACACGCACACACACACACATATGCATGCACATACATACACACACTCATGCATGCACGCATGCAAACACATACACACACACACACACACACACACACACTCAGCCATAATTAACAAGATTTAGGGAATTTACCTGTGACAAAAACAATCCAAATTTCTATTGTTTTATATAGTTCACTGAATGGTTTGTCCTTACTGTCTAGCCTGCTACCTCAACCAGAATATTAATGAGCTTTCCTGTTTCTATAAGCTGAAAAGGCTCCTTTTCTAACCATTGCCCCTTCCCTGGACTACCATTAAAAACTATGAAATATTTCTAAAGCCAATCACATAATTTGTGATCACTCAGTGTAGACAAAAAATATTTTATGATGTTACTTTTTTATATGGATATGTGTGAACGTACACACATAATAATTATATCTTGTGGTATTAATGCTAATTTTTCACTTTAATATCACTGCTAGGAAATTATATTTTTCTATAGTTTTTCTGTTTCACAAATTAATATTGTTCATTATGTGATCCTTCACCATCTTTCATATATCCCACTCTGCTTATTTCTTAAAATTGTTTGCATATCATTTAGAAATATACTTGTCCTGTTATTAAAAATTCACCACACAGACATTTTAGATTGCTTTCAGTTATTTATGAAAGAATTATTTATTTATATATGATCTCTTTACCTGTGTGTGTGTGTGTGTGTTTATGTACCTAGGCATATCACTTAGAGTGGAGTTGGATGTTGAAAGCTATCCAGTATTACTACTGGAAACCAAACCCAGGTCCTTTGTAAAAGCAGTAAGTGTTCTTTACTATTGAGACCCTTCTCCAGGCTGCAGATTTTTGAAGTGTAAGCTCCATCAGTCCCTGGGCCATAGTTTGCACAATACATCCTATAATTATCACAGGTGCAATAGTGTCAACTAAACTGTCTAGCCATTTATTGCTATTTGTCTGCATTTGCATCTCTAGATCTTTCCTAATTAGCCATCATGAAGTTTCTTCCATTCACCTGCCACTATCATGGTCTGTGGCTCGGCTACAAAAAGCCATTGGTAGAAAACATTTTTACTCTTCTCAATGACTATTGATTTGTAGACAAAACCCAAAACATTCCATTGAGTTTATTGTGATCAATTTTTTTTATTGATACTTAGGTTTTCATTGTTTTAAATATTTGCCCATGAAAACATTGTTATTTTGTGTTCCAGAATATATGGTGTATCAGTTAGACTAAATAACATTTTTAAAGACATGCATTTCCATCCCTTGGATGAAATATTCATTGTCAGAGTGGTTGAACTCATTTAATATTCACTGGAAGATTGTACAGCCAGAAATGTTCTGATAAAGGTCAAAAGGTTGTTTCCCATTCACAAATACTCAAACTTCACTCTAAACTAAAAGAGTCACTGCTCAGAGTAATCTGCTACCCACATTTTTAGTTTCTGATGAATGAAAAACAAAAGTACTAAAGCATGAATTGACATCTAACTTTAAGGTTCACACTGCTTTCATGGTCAGAATATTGAAATAGGGATTCTCGGACATTACTATGACTGGTGTGATGTTTCTAGAGACAACACAAATGACTAAGAGCCAGATTGAGCACATGGCAGAGAATCAGTCATCTCTGAGCCCAGGAGAGGTGAAAGGAAGCCAAGTCTTTATAATCACAGTCAAGGAAGAAACAATTACAATATCAACACCTTCAGGCAACTGTGGCCCTTATCATCAACATTCCCAGTAGTTCTGACAATGCTAAACATTGGCCTGTGCTTCAGAATAAACTGGTCAGTTTAAAACCTCATCGTTTTTTGTTTCCTGTTTAATAACTGACTGTAGCACAACAAGACAGCAACACAGCAACACACACACACACAGAGCCATACTTCAACAAGGCTTAGGGAATTTACCTATGACAAGGACAATCCAAATTTCTATTATTTTATATAGTTCACTGAATGGTTTGTCCTTACTGTCTGGCCTGCTACCTCAACCAGAATATTGTTAAGCTTTCCTGTTTCCATATGCGGATGATATTCTCTCTTCATCCAGTAAGTGCTCATTGCTGTAGCACTGTTGTTTAATGCCACTTCTCTATAGGAGTTCATGTACATCCTTCATATCAAGTAAAAATCATTCTCCCATTAAATGTTTGAGTTAATCAAGTTTCATAGAAGGAAAAGAACAAAAAGGAACCGAAGAAAAAGGATGCACACTCCTTATGGTAAACATACATTTTTTTTTACTTTCCTGTAATGTTGGTGTGTTATATGTATAATATATGTTTATAGAGTAGTTTATGTATATATTAAATGTGTGTGTGTGTGTGTGTGTGTGTGTGTGTGTGTGTTATGTGGATATGGCCTTGTCATAAGTAAATTTTCTGAACCTTACAGAAGTATTGTGGTTGAGGGTAGTTTTATTTATTTTATTATTTAATTTAGTGTTATTGCTGTTGATGTTATAATCAGTCATTATAAAAACACAAAGAATCGAAATGTTCTGCCTAAAACTTTATGCTGAATATGTATATTATAAACTATGCAGTTTGTTGTTAAATATACATGGTCATATACAATTATAGGAGGGTATTGGGTTGTCCTACAGGATTGGAAGCTAAATCATCTAACCATTGTGTTCTATCCACGGGAGAGTTAGAGATCCCAGCAAGCTATAAACCAACTGACAAACAGACTGAAAAGAAAAGTGTAGTATCAGTTCAAAACTGAAGGACTGGAGGATCCCAGAATTGTCTTTGAGTCCAGCCTAAATTTGGAGTCTAAAGAAGGTGAGGTATAATGAACACAAGTATTGTAATTAGTAAGATTGACCTGAATATGCTCTGGTGAGGCACATACTCCCAGGAACAATTGTAATATACTATCTAGAGTCCAGTGCTGAGTGAAGTCATTTCCAACATTAATTCTTAAGCAGTTTGCAAAACATTCCTCACACTATTTAATGTGGCCATCTGTGTATACCTGGTCAGTCCTAGTTGATTTCTCTATGCCTTGTATCCAAAGGGAGTGGTTTCTTCAATAATGGGAATATTGTAATCTAGCTATGATGGACAACCTCGAATAATGGTAGTAAGCTTTGTTGTTCCTGTTTCTTATGGGGTTTCTCTGCTAACAGCTCATAGGGAGGTACTCTGATACTGGAACTGAATTTTTAATTTAGGAAACCCCTTCTATTGCAAGAATCCTAATGTAGGATAAAGAGTTTTCTTTGTTGTGATGGTTTGTATATCCTTGGACCAGGGAGTGGCACCATCTGAAGGTGTGGCCTTGTTGGAATAGGTGTGACCTGGTTGGAATGGGTGTGTCACTGTGGGTGTGGGTATAAGATCCTCACCCTAGTTGCCTGGAAGTCAGTCTTCCACTAGCAGCCTTTGGATGAAGACATAGAACTCTCAGCTCCTCCTGCGCCATGCCTGCCTGGATACTGCCATGCTCCCACCTTGATGATAATGGACTGAACCTCTGAACCTGTAAGCCAGCCCCAATTAAATGTTGTTTTTTTATAAGACTTGCCTTGGTCATAGTGTCTGTTCACAGCAGTAAAACCCTAACTAATACATTTGTTAAAATCAAGATTAGGTTTTTCTTAAAGGTATACACCCGTGTAGCACATTGGAGAATACAATCAGAAGCTTCTTTTGATTTGAATGCTAATAAATTACAATTCTTCTCATATCTCTAGTTTTTGAGTATCAGAGAAATGGGTGTAGCAGGTTATAATTGAGCAACCTTGAGATTCTTTCACCATCCCAATGTCATTGGCCTCCAGCTCAAAATGTTCTTTAAATTATCAGATCAAAATGAGCTTTAAATTGATTTTTCTAAAATTATTTTTTTATTATTCTCTCTGTACCTGATAGTTTTCTTGTGAAAGAGAGACTCATCAAAAGGAAAGGTGAGATTTTTCTAAAAACAAATCATTGAAAGAAGAAAAGCTGAACTCTCCATGAACTCTTCAGCTCAGGGTCCTCTTACCCCTCCCATCTGGAGATTGTTCCCGGAACACACCTGAACTTTTTACCCCAAGGTACCCCCTCCCAATTGGAAACTGCTCCGGGAACATTTTTTAGATAAGGGGTCTCCTGGAACAAACCTAGTCCTACCCCTCCTAACTGAAGACTGTTCCAAGAACATTTTTGAGATAGGGGCCTCCTGGTACTACCCCAGAATGTTCCAATAGATCGAGTACATTGCCAAAATATAGGACACGACCCCTTGGTTATGTAAAGCCCCTTGGCAAAGCCCCTTGGTGACGTAAAACTTGTACTTTTCCCCTTACCCTTCTCCTATAAAAGCCTGTGACAAGTCTGGGCCAATTGCCGAATCTCCTCTGCACCTTGCTGGCTGCATGAGTTTCGACCCCAGATATCTGGTATATGTGCTTTTTATGTGCTTTCTTGTCATTGCTGTATTAAATCTTACTCTCTATACATCTTAAGTTCGGTCTCAGTGTCTTCTTGGGTGCGCGGCTGTCCCGAGGCTTGAGTAAGTGCCTCCTTTTGGGAGTTTTGGAGTCTTTCATCATCTGTAAATGGAGGGGAAAAAATGTCATCAAGCTGATAAACTGCTACATACACACCTTAGAATATAAGAATTAAAACCATTTCCCTGGATCTGGCTTTTATTGCTTTATTGTCATTATTAACTCTCTACCTAGGCTTTATTCATTTATTTATTTATTTATTTGGATGTCAGCATCTGTTATATGTAAAATTACATGGAATTTTAAGTATTTTTTCCAAAATGATGGTACATATGATAGATGTTGTGACTAATGGATTTGGATTTAAAGAATGCCATGCGACTTAATTTCTATCAATCTACAGATATTATTTTTAAAAATCTTATATAAGGCAATTTGATAATAGATTTACAATGCTATTTGATCAACCAAGTTATTTCTTAGCCCTATAATTGTCTTTGATCATACAAGCATTGTTCTTGATAATTTGTGAATTCTATTTATAAAGTTAAATATAATGTGAATACTAGAAAACGTGTTAAAGCATATTAACCTGTACAAGAAAAAAGATATTTCTAAACGTCCAATTTTGACAGGTATACATTATCTACAGACAAATGTCAGACATGTGGTGTTTCATGCTGATAATTACTTTAAAAGACCAAGGACTTGAACATTTTTTAGTAAGAAATATTTGTCACACTAAGCTTAAATTTTATAGATGATGAACAGATATAGAATAGAGTTGGACAGAATGTTTAAAATTGTTACAGGTAAAAGAGACAAAATAGGTGATTTTTCTACTGTTTGCTGTTGCTGCTATAAAATATGCAGATGGACACTTTGCCCCTTCTTAGAATTGGGAACAAAACACCCAAGGAAGGAGTTACAGAGACAAAGTTTGGAGCTGAGATGAAAGGATGGACCATCTAGAGACTGCCATATCCGGGGATCCATCCCATAATCAACTTCCAAACGCTGACACCATTGCATACACTAGCAAGAATTTGCAGAAAGGACCCTGATATAGCTGTCTCTTGTGAGACTAAGCCGGGGCCTAGCAAACGCAGACATGGATGCTCACAGTCAGCTATTGGATGGATCACAGGGCCCCCAATGGAAGAGCTAGAGAAAGTACCCAAGAAGCTAAAGAGATCTGCAATCCTATAGGTAGAACAACAATATGAACTGAACAGTACTGCCCCCCCTCCCGGAGCTCGTGTCTCTAGATGCATATGAATCAGAAGATGGCCTAATTCGCCATCAGTGGAAAAAGAGGCCCATTGGTCTAGCAAACTTTATATGCCTCAGAACAGGGGAATGCCAGGGCCAAGAAGTGGGAGTGGGTGGGTGGGGAAGCGTGTGGTGAGACTTTTGGGATAGCATTGGAAATGTAAATGAAATAAATACCCAATAAAAAAAAGAGGAAAAAATATGCAGATGAAAGCAAGTTAGAAAACAAGTTAGGTTTGTTTTATTTCACCATTCCTGTCTAATGTCCAGAACTGTGGGGGAAATCGAGGCAGTCAGAACATGGCAGGAGATAAGAGCATCCACAGGCAGGAGAATGCAGAAAGTCTTTGCTCAACTCACTTTCTCCACATTCATACATCTGGGCCACACACTCAGACAACAGTGCCACCGAGTTGTAAAGGTTGTCTTCTTAAATCAATTAACATAATTGCATTAAAGACAATCCTCTAATGTCCTGCCCACAGGCCCGCACAATCATTCTACTTCTTCACTGACATTCTCCCATGTGATTCAATTCTACATTGTGTCAGTTTGAAAATTAAAATTAAACTCGTCTGTTGTCTAAAGGAAGGTTGTGCCAGACTATGAAGGATGAAAAGTTGTTGCTGGGAGAAGTTGAATCAAGATTCACGCAACTACCTTGTGTGGGCAGTGTTCAGACACTTAGACTTGTATGTGTGGGGCTTTACAAAATGGCTTCATAAGAAATTCAAGAAAAATATACAGGCAAAATACACAATATGGACACTGAAAAATAAAAACTACTAAAAAAGGGTATACAAATTAGAAGTCAGGTGTCTACGCCCACTATATTTCAGAGTTCTCTTTGTCAACTCCGTCGATTGTGACTATGTTTGTCAATTAAGTTGAGGCAAGATAAAATCTTCAAAAGGGAGAGAGAAAAGCATTTGTCCCTTAAGGTCTACTCTATGAAAGAATATATTATGTCAGGAAGAAAAAGGATGGTTCAAGGGCTGACCTTTTCGATGTGTATTAATATTTCTTAGAGATATTCAGGTAGAGGAAAAATAGTTTTATTCAATCACAATAGAGCCAAGCTTTTGAAATTCATTCTTTGTTCTTCACAATACGGACTTGAGTCATGTACAGAGTTCTTTCAGAAGCCTGCAAACAGAAGATGATCTTGCTGTACACATGTTTCTTTTAACTGACAGCCCTTCTCCTCCACCCCTTTCCTGATGGAGAGCCGTTCCAGATGTCACAAAATGAAGATTTAATCCCTGCAACAATTGACTGCCAATTCTCACTGTGGTTAGAAAACATATCTCAAAATGTATGTGAACCTTGGCCCCACGAGTATAGCAGAATTTAGCTGAATATAATTTATTGGTTTTGGTTACTGTGAAAATATTAGAAGAAATTGTATTTTCTATGAATGTGTATCACATTCACTTTATTCAGAGCTATTCAATTTATAAGTTGTTTCAAGGCACAAATGTTTTAAACGAATTTGTAGCTGTGCATATTACTCCACAATGATGATTTATTTGCCTTGTGTTAAAAACAATCACTGATCAAAAGTAAGAGCTATGACAACCTTGTATGTTCTTCTAATCTTACTTGCTTATTTTGGGTTTATTTTTCTTTCATTAATTTCATTATTTTTACTAATTTAAATTCTGAGAATAATATATTTTTGTTGATATTTTCCTTTCTTAAAAAATTATTTTATTAGTTTACATTCCAGCTGTTGTGCTCCTCCTAGTTGCCCTTATCCTATTCCTCCTCCCCTTGCCTTGGAGAAGGTGCTACCCCTCTGTTCCCTCAGGCACCACCCATACCTGGGGCCCCAAGTCTCTTGATGATTCTCCCACTGAGGCCAGACCAGGCAGTCCTCTGCTGTATGTGTACCAGGATGCCTTTGACTATCCTGGGTATGCAGCCAGGTTGGAGGCTTTTAACGGACAGCTCTTTCTCCTCTGCCCTTTTCCTGATGGAGAGTGTTCTGGGATCTCCCACAGGTCCCAGCAAGTTGAGAATGCTGGTATTTCTATGGGGTGACCCCCCCTTCAGCTTCTTCAATCTTTCCCCTAATTCAAACCTAGGGGTACTCAAGTTCATTCCAATTGTAAGGTGTAATTATTTACATCTGTGTCTGTCAGCTGCTGGTAGAGCCTCTTACTGGACAGCCATGCTAGGCTCCTATTTCTAAGCACATCATAACATTAGTAATGGTTTCAGGCCTTGGTGGTTCTACCTGAAGAGTCAGCTATACCACTCCTGGGCACATACCCAAAAGATGCCCCCACCATAACCAAGGACATGTGATCCACTATCTTCATAGCAACCTTTTTGTAATAGGCAGAAACTTGGAAACATCCCAGATGTCCCTCAACAGAAAAACGGAATGGGTTCATTTATACAATAGAATACTTTTCAGGTATTTGAAATGAGAACATCATTAACTTTGCAGGCAAATGGATAGTGATAGAAAATATCACCCTAGTGTGGTAACCCAGACCCCGAAGGACATTCTTTTTTTTTTTCATTCATAAGTGGATATCAGCCAAAGATGTAAAGAATACCTAGGATACAATCCATAGACTGCAAGAAGTTTAACAAGCCAGGTGAGAGTGCTTTAATCACACTTAGAAGGGGGAAGAAAATAATCACAGGAGGCAAAGGAAAGGTGTAATCTGCATAAAAGAGAGGAGGCAGAGGGGAAACGATAAACAGAATCAGGTATTGGAGCAAGGGGTATGAGAAGCCCAGAGTGCCAGGAAAATGAATGGAAATATTCAGGCTCTGGGGGTGGAAGATGGGGGAATCCTCTAGAATGAACCAGAGACCTGGGAGGGGAGAGCCTCTCAGGACTCGAGGAGGTAACCATAGTCAAAATGCTCAACAGCAAGAAGAGGGAACTTGAAGATTCCACCTCCAGTAAATAGACAGGACCTCAAGTGGAGGGATGTGTTACCAACCCATAGTCAACATTTCTGACCCAGAATTATTTCTATCTAAAAGAACTGCAGGGACAAAAATGAAGAAGAGTGTGATGGAAAGGCTGTGCAAACAGTAGCCCAACTTGGGATCCACATCCATTCATCTTTGTGAAATACAGTACACTACCAATGTTGAAAAGTATAAAGAGAATTCTTTAGTTTTTCCACTTGTAATAGTAGACTCTAAATTGAGATATGTACCTAATCACAAAGAGTAATATGATTTTGGATTTTGGATTTAAGCATAGTGTTGCAGCTGCAGTGTCATAACTTACTGAGAGATATGTCTACTAGGTAAGCAATTACTACATTGAAAGATGCTAACAATAAAAGATGCTGAGAGGGAACATCAGGGATTGAGATTATGTTCTGAGGGAAGATAGAATACTCGTAAACACTACATCCAAATGTCTGAGCAAATAACACACACTTGGCCAAGGAAAATAGTAACACAAGGAGCATCTTTGTTAGTTCATGGAGTAGTACTCATCAAAACTATAGACAAGATAAATAGAAATAAGTTTTTTAATACTCAATCTGACATTATAAGTGATGCACAAGATTGAAAACAAAGATCTATCACATGTTGATGACTATTTGATTAATTGTTGAGTCAAAGTAATAACGTAGTGACATGTGCAACAGCATAAAAAAAAAAAAACACTTTGAACACTGTAAGATAAATGTCTAAGGTAACCAAGTCATTGGGGTTAGAAAACAGGTTTGCCTCTTGCCTAGTACTAAGCACAAGGCATAGGTGACTTGTTTCAGGTGAGCCTGAGTGCCAGGTTTTAACATTGCCTGTGTTGGTTACTGGTGATGACAAAAGTTGCTGACACATTTTGAAATTAAATTATGAGTGATTTTTTAATATAACTTTCTTGTACCCTAAAGCTTGATTAATTTTTATACAACACTCTTTGCATTTTTCTAGTAAAAATATTATAATAAAGCTGTCTAAAATTATCTTCAAGGAGAGCAATTTTAGGTGAATAATGCAAGAAAAATACTAATATTTAGCCAAATGAAATATTTACCCGAATCCACATCTAAAAACACAGATAACTATTGAAAATGCCTTTGGGATTGGATTAAAATGGGAAAAAAGATGTGAATCATGAAAATACTATTATTTGTATAAATAATATATTCTTCTAAAACATGGACCAGAATACAATAGAAGTAGTATGGGCTGTAATCATAAATTTGAGAGGAATGCACAAAAAATATATTGTTGGTCCCAGTCTACTGTGTATATGGCACCAGCAAATGATGTAAACTGAAGTTCCTTAAATGTAGATCCAGAGAATAATCTTGTTTGTTGTCTTGAAACACACTCATAGCTACAGGGAGTTGCAGAAATCACTGTGTAGCTTAAGGTTATCTCAAACTTGAAGGTCTTTTACTACAGTTGCCCAAGTACTGTTCTGTGTGCTGGAACCTGGAAAAGTATATCATTACAATAAGAGAAATTGGGTGACAGAGGCAGCTTGTCAATCAAGTAAGTACAAGGCCTTAGGAAAAGAGCAAATATGGTGATTGAGGACAGAGCAGAGATGGCTGGTGTGGACAGAGAGATATGGAGATAGACACACATACACACATGGAGAGAGACAGAGACAGAGAGAGAGAGACAGTCAGAGATAGAGAGAGACAGACAGAGATAGAGAGAGACAAGGAGATATTTATTTTTGCTTATTTTTCTGTCACATGGAAGTTAAGTGCATAGTAGGATAAAAAGCTATTCAACCCAAATAAACCCATCAAATTCACATTTAGAATCCATGTTATGCATAAGAAACTTTAGACATCTTAGCTATCTGTAGTCACAAGGAGCTGTGCTTATAAAATTCAGCTTACCAACAAAAACACACCTTGATTTATCACTGTCTCCAGGTGATTAATTACTTGAGGTAAACATCCAGATGAGTAGCAGAGTCATAGATGTACTCACTAGAATTTTGGAAATATGTTGTGAGATCAAATGAGATGAAAGTATATGCTCACAGAAAGAATAAAGGCAAGGATGTAGGCTACATTCAAAAATTTGGAATATATATTAGTGTGCATATGCATGTGATATGTATGCTTATATATTATGTATAATTAATAAATATATAGAACTATATAAATATTGTTAGTATTAAATTAAAACTATGTGTGTATAGTTATAAGTGCTGTAGCTTTGGCTTAGAAGTATATAGATTTTGACAAATTTTTGAAAGTGGCTTAACACTTGTGAATCAAAACCTAAGTTGAGCAATCTTAAAAGGCTGAATAGGGAAAGAAATAAAGTGAACCTAAGGAAACTATCCAAGTACTAAGCCTAAAATATAGGAAACGTGGAAATAAATGGTGCAGAGCTGGTGACAAGATGGTCTCTCTGCTGAGTCATGTTTTGAGGCAATGAATGGTTGTTTTCCTGTGTCATGGAAGGGTAATGGCTTAAAATCCCTGATAAGCAGTGGCTGAGGTTATGTGAACAGATTATCTTCACATCTGTAGATGAGGTAGCTGAAACCTGAGTATCTACTCAACATGGCTGATAGAGTGGCTGTACCTTTCATAATCCGGGCTTAAAAAGCCATCTACTGCATAGCACTTGTGACTCTGGTTACAACAAGACTGTGTGTGGCCAATATAGTTAGCTTAATATTCCATTCACAAAAGGTTTTAGGAATTCTACTGAGTGAAGCACAATGATTAATGGAATCAACTCGCTGAGTTATGAAGATAGATTGTAGAAGTCGAAAATGTATTGTTTAGTTAAGCATCAGTTGTCTAAAGAAATGATAATCGTCCCCAAGTAATTGAAACATGAAAATAATGTGCTTTCTTTCACAAGTAAATTTAATTCCTTAGCCCACTATCAGAACACACATATGCTTATTTTTCTTCATGATAAGAGCAGGATTTAATAAATTTATGCTACTTCATCAGATCCCTTTTAGGATCAATAGGGCTCATATAATGAGCCCAGATTAATGATTCTATTTGTAAATGGAAACTATTCCCAACAGTCTAATTTTAATAATGAGCCAAGCATTTTATGATAATACATGTTACTCCCACACATATCAACTCTTCAATTCTCTCTTCTGACATCAAATGAGGTCAAATAATCTAATTTCTGACACTGTTTGCTTGGTGTTTGTCACATTGCAGAAGATAAAGATTCTTAGTCTTATGAAGACACACTTCATTTGCTTTAATCACCAGACATGGATCTGGATCGAATCATAATTCCTAAGTCTGATATTTAGACCATAGAATTGTCAGTGGAAGCATTTTATTTTTAACTATTTTAGGTTTTAAATTACTTAGGATCAGAGCTGAAGACAAGGTCTTGCTTATAGTTATAGTAATGCATACAACTCAGGAACAAAAAAAAAAAAGGAAGGAAGGAAGGGAGGAAGGAAGGAAGGAAGGAAGAAGGAAAGAAAAAGAAGAAAGAAAAATTTAAAAATATATGGGGAGAAACATAGGCACGAGTTCATGAAAGTTCTATCTCTGCTTTAAGTACTCTATATTCCAACACATCCAATATCTGTGTCTGCAGAAAATCTTCCATCTCTGCTATTTAGGTGTTTCTGGAATTGTCTTTGACTACTAGTGCCCCACACTTTTCCTTACTTTATCCTTCTTTTTCTTAGTCCATGTATAATGGGAATGGAGACAGACTCTATGGAAATATCTCTCTGATAATACTGTGATATTTGGAGAGATGCAGGAGATCTATAGACTCAGGAATGTACTGATATGAGCTAGTAACCCTTCACTCTACTAGAACAATTTTTGACATTACTTCTCCAAGATATTGAAATAAACCATTAAAAAAAACCCTACTTATTCTTAGTAGGGGAGATGTTTCCATGAAGTCCTTGAGAGAGAGAGAGAGGAAAAAAAAAAAAAACTATGATTCAATCATCCCTTAAAGGAATATCCTTATGTTCTTTGATCAATTTCTTCAAAATCTCCACTCAGTAACTCTGCTGGCATCCAGAGGCAACATTCCACTCTCTACTTCTGTAAAATCAATCACATGCAATTTTAATATGTTGGTGCATTTTGTTGCTCCTTTAAAAAGTAGTTTCAAACTTGCTAGAATAAAGCTATGTACCTAGAAATTAAGTATGTTAATTTAATAAATACATTTCTGAAATGGTTCAATTAATAACAATAAAAAACTTTGAGAAGCCTTTAAAATTCAGAAGCAAGAAAAATCACACTTACTTTTGAGTTCTTTTTATTATAAAAAGTTCTGGAAAACAATTATGTCCAAGCAAATATATTTCATTAGATGAGAAACCCATGTTGTTACTTCTTTATTTAGGAAAGCAATTATATACCACTTCTATCAGAGCAGTAATTTTATAAAAGCAGCAGAAAAATTAGAATGCTCAGTTCTAATGGACAAAACAATTAAAACAATCCCTTTTATTTGTTCTGATGCCTTTTGTTCTTTTACATAATAATATGTAGGAGGGAAAACTCACAGTGAAGCAAAATTCTACAGAATGCTCAACGGATCATTCCAAAGTGTGGTCTGGCTATGGCACATGTAGCTCTATTAAAAGAGGGACTTGACTTGGTTGATCTGTCTAACTACCTACATATTATCTAAGTTATCCTTTGATTCCGCTGCCAAAGAGAACAGTACTTTCTGTAAAAACAAACTCAAATTAATGTACTCAAATCCATGGCTGCTGTTGTCAAGAGTGCACAATAATTTTTCATTATAGTTTCATCAACAATTTGGAATTTTAAATTTAATAGAAGTAATTCTTCTGGGTGTTAATTTATACTTTTGTAGATTATCTTTAAGATCAAAAATACAATCAGACTTTAACTAAGAGATATTTTACGTTTAGGTTATATCTTTGATACTGAAAAATGTTTCTTAAACAAGAACATTAGAAGGGAGTATGGAGAGAAAGATATCAAGAACACGTAAGCAGTTGGAGTACTTATTGTTCTTGAAGAGGACCAGTTTGTCTCCCAATGCATACCTGAATCTCACAGGTGCTCACCACTCAAGTTCCAGTAATGAACAGTAAAAACAAATGCTACAGTTTTTCAGGTTCAAAGTCCATTCCTCTTGTCAAAGCATTATGGTTTAAATATGAATTTATTAAATTTAAATATATAAGAAATAATGTTGAAATGGAATATTAGGAAATACTAGGAAAATAAAATATGGATATAAAATTGATGTAGCACATGATTAGAATAATCTGGCTTTGAGAATTTTGGAACATAGGTATAAGATACATATTATATTCACTAGGAAAGTGAATTAGCAATAGGCCATTTCACATAAAAATTATTTCTGGAAGACTTTTATCAGCTTTGTATTGGTAAATGATTTTTTGAGAGCATGTGATAAAATATAGCTAAATTAGCTTTGTAGCAATAAAATATTAAAATGTATTAAACATCACTTGGAACTCTTAATTATATAAAAACTAAACTAAAAGAATATATGTATTACTTTTTAATGAAACAATAGAGAAATAGAATTTGGAAGGCATATAGAAATAACATAATTTAATATGTTTTTCTGTCAACAGTATTAGGAATCTCAGATTCTGAGTACATTTTTCTTAGGAACTTGATATATCAATATTCTTCTATCCTTCGAATTGTGGTTTGCATATATCCTAGAGAGATATTGGTAAGAAACATAACCCGAGATTCTGTCCTAAAATATGAGAGTGGCTTGAATCCTTCAGACAGATGGCCATTTTGTTTTATAGGAATGCAAGACGTGGACTCTAAGGGGGTAGGACAACATAGATTACATTTTCTCCTTTAAAACAGAGTTTTGATTTTTGCCATGTGTAGTTTAGATCCAGAGTCCAGCTCCATATACCTTAGGACAGACCATCTAGAGCCAAACCTACCCTAGAACAGGTGTTAGGAGCTGTTTATTCTGTCACTGCAGGAGTAAGATGAAATAGGAGAATGTGCACCCGAGCAAAGACTTCTGTTAATAGATGTCTTCGAGTAAACGTATTTGAAATGCTTACTCTTAACTGTGTAAGTGACTTGTGTCAACATGCAGTGGTGTGCCTTGGGAACACAGTTTTAATTTTCTCAAATATCTGAGGATTTCCACTTTTGGATATTTGCTGCTTAACAAAGCTTTACAGTTTTTTTTTTCCTCAGAAGGTATTTCTTAAGGTTACATCATCTTAATCCCCAAAACTGTTTATTAGACATATTTAGAATCAAAGATAGTAAGGTCGTGGTCCTTTAAAAATCATTTTGCTTCTACTCTCTGGAAACTGCCATGCTTCCAATTGGATGTTGATTTATACAGATGGACTAAACTCGAATGAAAGAGTAAATATAGGCACTTTTATAAATGAGAATGACACAAATATAAATATATTCGATAAAGTGTTTTTGAGCCAAGAAGTTGTCATTCTTGTTTATCTGCTTTCCATATCTAATCTCTTTAGCCGAGTCTGTGTTCTCCACATCTAGATTCTTTCAGACACTATTCCATCACCATTCCTTCCTGAATAATGTGGTCTATCTATATTCAAACACAGCTTTAGTAGTAAACTGTATGTAGTCAGTGCCCAGGATGTACCTATGCATCTGTCCCTCAAGAAAGACTTTCTTTGAAAAGAGCCATGTAAATTCTCTGCAGGGGATTTCCTTTGTAATGGAAAATAAAGCTTAAAGAATACTTCCAAAGCATGTGCCTAGATGAGGTAAGTTGATGGGGTTGCAATCCCACAGTCAAAACTCTGACCCATATTGTTCCTGTTTGAAAGAACTGCGAGGACAAAAGTGGAAAATAGCCTAAAGAAAAGAAGGTCTAAGTAACAGGCCCAAAGTGGTATCCAGCTCAAGGGGAGGTCCCAAGGCCTGATATTTACTGAGCATATGGAGCGCTCATAAAAAGGGACCTATCATGACTGCCCTCCGAAAGACCCAACAAGCAACTGAAAGACTCTGATACAAACATTTACACCCATGTGATGGACAGATGCTGCTGACCCCTGTTGTTGAATTAGGGAAAAGCTGGAAGAAGCTGAAGAGGAAGGTGATCCTGTAGGAGGACCAGCAGTCTCAATTAACCTGAAATCTCTCACACACTGGATCACCATGTAGGCAGCACACACCAGCTGATAAGAGACTCCTAACACATATAGAGCAGAGGACTGCTGGGACTGGGTTCAGTCACAGAAGACACACCTAATCTTCCAGAGACTGGAGGCCCCAGGGAATGGGGAGATCTGGTGGGGTGGGTGTGGGTGGGGACATCCTCTTGGAGAAAGGAGGTAAGGAGGAAGTATGGGATGTGGAATAGTCTGAGGGTGGACCAGAAGGGGAATAAAATCTGGAGTGTAAAAATATAAAATAATAATAATAATTAATAATAATAACAATAATCATAGATACTGGGGAAAAAACGACACATTCTCGGGCTTCATTAGTTTCAATGGTCTGGCTTTGTTGATGCAATTTTTACTCACTATACATTCCAAGGTTCTATCTTTTTCAATCGTTGATTTATGTGCTAGCTGTAATTTAGAAAACATGGCTATAGCTGTTTCCCTGATGGATTTGCAGAGAATTTTACCAGCATTACAAGGTTAACCATTTCTTCCGAGATACAGTTCTAATATCTTGGAGAGCACAGCAAACTTTGCATTGGAGAGAAATGACTAGGCCTCTGTTTCCCTGGCTGTCTGATGATGTTCCCATCTTCCTCACACTGCCTCACTATTCTAACTTCCAGATCCAACCCCACTCCATCAGGTTTAAATGGAGTATACTACTCGGGCTATTTCTAAACAAGGAAGTAATACATATCTTTATTCTGAGACTCCAAAGGGCTGTATCCACATTTCCAGTAGTGTCATTTCTTTCAGAAAGTTCTTGCAATTATTTTACTTTAACTGAGGTGCTGCTGCTTTTCTGTATCTTCTTAGCATGAAGCTTACAGAAATCATGGCATAACTTCATTATAATGACATTTCTCGTCTCCTTATGTGATGGTCCAAATCATGGTGACTGATTTAAAGTAACAATTAAGCTCCATAAATAAATCACATAATATTTCATGAGTATACTTTATATGGGTTAGTTATACAATGTCTATTAATAAGTCCATTTTTATGTGCATATACATGTGGTTTTGGCCTGTGAAAATATGTAGACCCTAAACATAAGAGTTCATAAATAATATATAATCAAACATTATTATTATTATTATTACATATATATATTTTCTCCAAGACAAACCATGTTGTTAAAATTTGGCAACATATATACTAAAATATTTATCTAAGGGGCAAATAATGACATAATTGAAGTATGAAATTTGGGCTGTACTTGATATATACTGCGTTGTACATAGGATAGTAGGCAACGTTGTGAACTGACATGTTTATTTGCTTAGGAGTATTTCTGATTATTAAAGCAATCTGTTTTTGAAACATCTATGTAGTTTATGTACTATATTAATTTGTTTGTTTATTAGTGTGTGTTTGTGTACATGTCTTTGTTTGTGCACGTGTGTGTGTGTTTGTATGTGTGTGAGTGTGTGTGTGTATGTGTGTGTGCATGTACATTGCACGGGCATGTGTATGAGCATTCAACCCACAGGGCACATGTGGTTATCTTAGGACATCTAGCTCGATGTCCATTTCATTTTCCATCATGAGAGTTCTGGAGTTTGAACTCAGGGCATCAGGCTTGGCAGCAAGTGCCCTTTACATATGAAATCATCTCAACAGCCTCATTTAAGCTTTCTGCTTCACAGGATATGATGGGCTTCACCTGATCACTGGCAGCATTCTTATCAAAATCCTGATGCGCAGCTCTCAGACAGGGATTATATTTAGAAATATGGCCTTAAAAGAAATGGGCTATATTAGCATAATTGCAACAGCATAGATCCTAATTGAATTAGACTAGTCTCTTTCTAAGAAATTTGTGCCC
This sequence comes from Mus caroli, assembly GCF_978045245.1. Taxonomy (NCBI): domain Eukaryota; kingdom Metazoa; phylum Chordata; class Mammalia; order Rodentia; family Muridae; genus Mus; species Mus caroli. The sequence goes on from NW_028227272.1 coordinate 77,639,638, forward strand.
ATGGAGAAACACTCATAAAGAAAATAAATTTATCACTTGGGATAAAGCATGAACTTACATATCTGTAAGTCTGTAAGTCAAGAACAGAGTCTGAAAAACAAATAAATCAACAAACAAACAAGAACCACACTTTCTTAAACCTAATGCTCAAAAACTAGGGCTCTAGAGTGAAGAAAACAAATTATTCTATTTAAACCATTCAGTCTGTTTTCTCAGCCTTTGCAAAAAAAAAAAAAAAAAAGTCTCCTGATGAGGAAATGATTTCAAAATTTTGATAGACAGAATAGCATGCATCTTCCAAGATGTCCAAATTCTAATATTTGGAATGGATATAAGCTCTTGAATGGCAATAAAGGGGTTCTTACAGGTAAGGGGGCGGACCTTGAGGAGGTGGTCTATAATGATGGGCTCAATCCAATTATGTGAGGAAATGTTTTGTGGCCAAGTCTGAGAGAAGGAAATGTGAAGACGAGAACAAAGAGGAGGATAATGAGAAGTGCAGATGAGAGAGGTGCAGGTTATCTGACAGGAGAGGAATACAACTCATTTTACTGTCTTTGAAGAAGGAAATGAAAAAAAATACCATGAATAGAGTGACTCAGGAAAATACTTATTAGGAATTGAACAAAGTAAGCCAATATCAGACCATTAAGCACAGAAATCTGAATTTTGCCAAAAATCCATAAAAGAATAATGAAAACGTAATTCTTCTCTGGAGCTCTTGTAATAGGACATAGGGCTTCATACGTCCTTACTTTAATCTGTACGTGATGACTGGTGACCAACAACTATTAAAACATGAATTTGCATTAACTTAACTGTTAGATTTCCCAGTAAATCTGCTATAATACCAGTAGAATATCAATAAAATGGTCTCTTCCTGCAAAGTGTCTTCAGAACAGGTATTCACGGAGTCCATAATGTGTCCTAAAGCTATAGATTGTCTTCATCTTTTTTGTTTTAGGGAGAAACTCACTGGCATCTTTTACAGAATGCTTAATGTGCTCGTCATACAACCATTCCTCTGTGAATACGCTATAATTCACCATTATCCTGTTGACAAGGCTATGATTCATTTCACACATCATTGTTCATTAAAACAATATGGACCTGAGACTTAGTTCCCTCCAATTTCAAAGACCAACTGGGAACAAGTTTACAGTCAATTAATTCTTTTCCTTTCTGGTGTATAGAAAGCAGTTGAAAATTATACCAGTTATCTACACCTGCAATCCTTTTATTTTATGAAATTTAGAAACTACAAAACAATATTAGCCTAAAGTTTTATAAAACTTTTTTTTTCAATTATTTTCAGTTTTGTAATATCCACCCTTATGTGAGAAGAGAAAGAAAAATATTTAAATATTTGTTACGTTCAAATATATTCCCTTTAAAATGTACTCATTTCAAAACTATAAATACATAATTATTTAACACAGTAGTCAACTTAAAATACAAAATAGATAGCATAATTACTTTTTAATTATTGATTTTTTTGCTTTGATTGTTTTTTTCATTGCTTCCAAATGTATTTCTAATATTTATTGATTTTTAAAGATTTTTGACCATTTTTAATTATGCAGGTGCAAATATCCATGCATGAGCTGCGCAAGGGAGTGAAAGGACCCATAGACACTAGAAGAACTGAGCCACACTGGAGCTGTAGGTAAAGGTAATCTGAGAGACTTGGCTATTGAGAACTGTCCTCTGTCCTCTGGAATAGCACTATACCCGTTTTATTCTGCTCTGATTTTGGATTCCTATATCAATATATGTATTTTTTTTGGAATGAAACTCACGCAAAGTGTTAGCTCTTATTAGTAAAACCATGGTGCTATTTATCTAATATTTATAAACTTATTGAACTTATTTAAATTGATTAGCAATTATATATCCATACACTCCAAGAGAAGGAGCTAGGCCTATGCCTATGTCCCATGCTAAGCTATTTTGAACTGAAATCAGTCCTCACTAATAGTATTTAGCAGTAGTATCTAGAGGACATTTAACTACCTTGACAGCAGGTGGTGTCAAATAGAGCTAAAAATAAGCCACAAAGATTTCTAACTTGTGGAGGGGTCAATTACATTGTCTAATCCAAAGAGTTTAAGAAAAGGAAGCTATTTAAACGTATATTTTATAACCATGCAAAAATTGCTTAAAATGTGAGGGAAAAAATCAAATAAATAAGATCATGGGTACAAAGGAATTTTAAACTTCATACTTTATGAAGGAGTATAAAGCAAAACACTGCATTTCAAGAAAATGCCTTCAGGGAGAAGGGAAAAAGACAGGCAAAAGGGGACTAGGAAGGAAGCAGACACTGATAGTCTGAATAGAGTGTGTGATATTCCAAGAAACCAGTAAGGCAAAAAGAGCAAGGAGTTTTCATTTAAAAGTAAAATCACAAAGTTTGAAAATCATGCTTAAACCGAATAGCAGAAATTTGCAACCTAAAGGAAACGACCTCTTAATAAACTATTGAGTCTTAGCAAGTGTTCTTCTGTTCTCCCATGGTTTTATTTAGGAAATACAGGACAGGAAGGAAAGAAAGAAAAAGAGAGAGAGAGAGAGAGAGAGAGAGAGAGAGAGAGAGAGAGAGAGAGAGAGAGAGAGAGGGAGGGGAGGGGAGGGGAGGGGAGGGGAGGGGAGGGGAGGGGAGAAGAGAAGAGAAGAGAAGAGAAGAGAAGAGAAGAGAAGAGAAGAGAAGAGAAGAGAAGAGAAGAGAAGAGAAGAGAAGAGAAGAGAAGAGAAGAGAAGAGAAGAGAAGAGAAGAGAAGAGAAGAGAAGGAAATTTAAAAACTGTCTTTGGAAGCTGCCTCTCTGCTTATCTTTCAAGACAAAAAAATAGTGTATAGTTAAGTTGTGGTCATGTTGTGGTGGATCTTCTAATTTTTCATCTTTGGGAGAAGAATACACAAGGCAAGAAATTATTATAGTCAGAAAATGCTATAAAGTATTTTAAGTAATAATAACTTCTTTATTATCATGTAAACTGAGTATAGAATGCTATTAGTACATATTAATACTTTCCTATACATATTGGTAAGAGTATTTCAATAACAAAACATAGACCATATAAAGTATGTAAGAATGATGCTATATATAATTTGAAAATTATAATCTCTAGTATGCATTTTTCATAGTTCACACTCTTTTGTTTACATATTCATAATGGATGCTTATTTTTTCCATTAGTACTGTGGCAGCTTGGTATTAAGTCTAATAAATAGAATTTTCTTCATTATATTTTAAAATCTTGTTTGCAGCTTTCCAGTCTTTCATAAAGCATTACAAAATGTCTCTGTACTCAGAAAGATAAAATAATCTTGTGTGAGTCTGAGACAATCCATCACAAACTGAAAGGAAGTAGAAGCTAAGATGATGGGCTGCCAATTAGCTCACTTCAGAGCAGGCAGGTGTATCCTGGCTCTTCCACAGCCTCGGGGTTTGGTTTTTCTTGGACTCCATATGAAAAAAAAAATAGATGAATGTGGATTCCTGTTCACTAGCATTCTCAAATGTACATGAATATCTGATTTTTATAGGTGAAGGTTTATATTTCAAATGATGAATGCATACGCATACGTTTAAGCAAAAAAAGACAGGTCAAATTTCAGAAGATCGGAGTTAAGTTGTTTGGGGTTTGTCTTTTGAAAGAAATTATATATTTTCTTTTGCCATTATTTATTAATAAAGAAGGAAGTTGAGAGGGTAGGCATTTTTTAAGTGCATTTATGTAGAGTAATGGAATGATGTGGAAAAATTCTCTCAACAAATTTTGTTGAATATTATTGTTAACAACTAAAACACTGTTGCCAGTCATACTGCAACAGCATAAAACAGAAGTATATTTTCTGTACTTGGCATCTGACTATAAAAATCACCTCCTTTAAAATAATGATGACTATTCCAAAGAGTATGATTTGTTTTTTATGCCTATAGTTCATCTGATCACTATCATATACATCTTTTATTATTTACTAACGTATGATATTTTTAAAACTGAATAAATTCCTACATTCCAGACTTTAATGTAAATTGATAACTAGCATTTTAATTATATTTTATTCAACCCAAAACATGATATAGTTATAAGTCAATACTTATTACATATGAGAATATTTGCACATCCAAATGAGAAGTCTTGATTGTCCAATGGCATTTCACTGTGGATATTAATATTTTGTTTCAGTAACAAACATTTTATTGGTGCTTGCCCCTAGCTCTTTTATGATTACATTTGGCATTTTCTTTTACTAATGTGAAATGTGCAGATAATGGAGACAAGGGAGGCATTTTTACTTTCTTTCTTTTTTTAAGAATCTTTTTATTTATTCATTATTTTCTTTATATACATTTCAAATGTTCTAGAAGAGGATCTGGGTCTGTAACCAGTAGATAATATGTTTGCAAGCATAATATAAGATCCTACATGCTATCATTATAAATCCATAAACTATGTATGGTAGAGATACCCTCCCATTTCAGCATGTTGCAGCAGAAGAATCAGATGTTTAAAGTCACCCTTGTGTACATATCAATTGCAAAAGAAGTCTGGGCTATCTAAGGCCCTGTCTCAAAGGCAAAGTCAAGAATAATGGCAGTGAGATTTGCATTTATCAATGAAAGGGGCTCCTTGGAATCAGCAATTTCATTTCTATATCAGCCTACTGATGTTGACACTGGAGGACTAATTCTTTGTTTCATCCTATTCATGTGGCTTCTTACAAACTCTGAACAACCTTGTGAAGGTTGTAAGTGTTGAAAAGAGATTGTGGATACAATAAGAAACAAGAAATCTAGTTAGTAATTGACCTTGTTGCATTTGGTAGACAATCCTTAGTTATTACAATGCTTAGTTAGTACAACACTCATGGTCATTAAAGTCATGGTCTTTAAACAAAAACAAAACAAAACAAAACAAACAAACAACAACAAAAAAAAACCCAAACACAGACCATACAACAACCCCATAGTTAGATTTTTTTTCAGCATAACTATTAAATTTGTGTCTTCACTTTCATTTATTATCTGTGTCAGTAGAGTTATAAATTACTTGTCAATTTTCACATGCTTAAATGACCACAAATTGTGGGATGCTGGGACTCATTTCATTCTATAACCAAATACAATTCTATATTAAAATACATGCAGGCATATATTGTCAGAATATGGCACTCAGTAGCTAGAAGTTGTTATAATACATATAACTACAATATTCTTTTGCTAGATGAGATAAAAGAGTTCTTTCAGGATAATTGCATTGATGGTACTGACACTGGACAATATTCTGAACTCTAACAATTTTACATATATATAGTGTACACATATATACAAGAAAATGAAATAAGGTAATTGAAGTAATTATTCTACTAAATGTTTACTCATAATCCAAGTAGGAAATTTATATGCAAGCCTGCACATACATTGGTGTGCACACACACACACACACACACACACACACACATACACAAACACACATGCATACATTATATTTTACATCTATTTCTTTTGGTAACAATACAAAGTGAAAAGATGCTTTTTGTTAGAAACAATCTTCAGAATAAACAATGAACAAATAAATATAACACAAAAAAGAATGATGGGATTATTCAAAAACCACTGTGTCAGTTCTTTGCAATAATTACTAAAAGAGGGTCCGGACTGAAGTAAGACAAGAAAGCCGACTGGACATACAACAGATGTTTATGGTGACTAAGATATTAAAATGTGGGTCTGTGCATTGACACAGACAGTAAATGATAGTGAAGAAACAACTCCAATGTCTATGCTGGAAAAAAGAAAAAGAAAAGCTAATTAGAAGGTCCTTGTTGGGTCCTTGTTTTTTTTTTGTTTTTTGTTTTTTGTTTTTTTTTTAAAGACCATGACTTAATGACCATGAGTGTTGATCTACATCTGTAGGTTCTACTTATAGGTGCATAAATAATAAAGAAAATTCAAAACAGAGAGAGGTGTGTAGGGTATAACCGAAGTGAAGGGCCCAATTAAGGAGTTGGAACATCTTGGAAAAATAAGTGGTTAAAGGACACATGTAAGGAAATGTAGATAAAAAGGACAGGATGCTGTATAATTGAGAAAATAAATTTCCAGCAGTACTTCCAGGAGATCAAGTGTCTCATTCACACAAATTGTACGTACAAAAGAGAAAGTAATTTCAGTACAGAGATCTCAATTTACATACGTATTTAGAAATTTATGAATTACTTTGCTTACAAAAATTGATCTGGGTTCAAGCTGCTGGCCACAAATTTTTAGTAATGATGGCAACACTGTAGAAATGCTCAGACAATAATTTATAAATAAATTTTAAGAAATCACTAAAAGAGGAAAACATAATATTTTAATGGATTAATAAAACATAGGTATTACTCTTACCTGGAAAAGTTGTAGTGAACGTGGCACCAGTAAATACATTGGAAATTTTCTGTAATGTTATGAAATGTTTAAGTCAAAGGGATATAAAGTGTCATTTAAAGCATAGGAGATATTTAACAATTAAAAATTTTAAAGTCATTACCAAAAAATGACATTTTAAGTGGAGAAGGTGACTTTTTCAAACCTGTTAAAATAACTAAAAAGTTTAAGGAATTGATTCACATGAGAAGTTGGGGATTCTCTCAAAAGGTTTAAAATCAAGGGACATTCAGCACTAAGCTGAAGCTTCATGGCAGATGTCTGTGAGGTACAGAGGGGACAGTGATTATGGTAATCGGCACAGCACTGTCCTTTAAGGTGCACTTGGCAGTTCCTGGAATCACTTAACACATAAAGGAGACCTGATAAAATGCTTTCTATCTCTTGTATTAATGCTATTCCTGTGTTAGGGAGGAGAAAAAAAAACTGGCAAAATGAAGTGATAAAATTGCTCATATTCACAGAAAAATTAACCTGTTTGGCAATTCTACTACATGGTAAATTAGCAGCAATGGAACTATAATGAATCAGATATATGTCAAAAGAACGATATAAATGAAACATTAATTGACATAAACCATTAGCATTTGCATAAATAATGTATGACTTTTTTTTTTTTAATTTAACATGGTAGATGAGCTATTCTTACAAAGCAGATGCCTAGTAGAAAGACTGTGGTGTGAAGCTTAGAATAGTTTGCACCTTTGCCTCAGATGAGCTTGCCTGGTCTCTATGCCTCTTCACTTCCTTGCTTATCTGTACATTCACATGCAAAATTGCTCTGCATTGCCAGGCCACACATGGTCTCCCATACATAGCAGTCTCTTACTTTAAAATGTATGAGACTTCTTGTTGAGCCTCATATGGTGTATAAGTTGTATCATGGGTATGCTGAACTTGTTAGATAATATCCAATTATCAGTGAGTATATACCATGTGGGTTCTTTTGGGTCTGGGTTACCACACTCAGGAAGGTGTTTTCTAGTTCATCCACTCACACGCAAAATTCAAGATGTTCTTGTTTTTAAAAGTTAGAAGAAGAAGGAGGAGGAGGAGGAGGAGGAGGAGGAGGAAGGGGAGGAGGGAGGGGATGGGGTGCTCATATGGGGGGAGGGCTGTACAAGGAAGGGAGATAATATTTGAAATGTAAATAAAATAATTGATAAAAATAATGTGTATGAGACTTCAAACTCTACAAAAACTCAAAAATTACGAATAGGTATAGATTTAGAGATTGTCCTAAACATGTAGTCTGGCAATGATAAGAGATGGTAGGCACAGAGTATGCAAATAAAAGGGGCCAGATGTATTCAGATCGTTCCCATGAATTTATGGCATGGATGAGCATCTGTCTAAGTCATCTTTCTGTGATACAAATGGTATGAGCTGCTTTCTGATGCATACAGAGATTGCTTCCCAGGGTGGAAACCACCTTTGTGACATATGAGTACCGACATGTTGTCATATTCTGAAAGATGTAAATAAGATGGCTAATCTTTACAAAGAGCTTGATCAGTGGTCTTGTGTGTGAGTGTGTGTATGTGTTGTATATGTTATTTATATATGTTTGTGTTTATGCAGTATGTGTGTATGTATGGTGTATATCTCTGTGTATGTGTTTGTAAGTAGCATATGTATGTCTGTGTTCTTGCTCTCTGTATTATGGTGTGTCTGTCTGTGCATGGGTGCATGCATAAGTTCATTGTGTGTCTCTCTTTGTGTACAGATGTGCATGCATGTGTTTGTGTGTGTCTGTGTGTATATGTATGTCTCTCTATGTGTGAATTCACCTGTGTGTATGTGGTGTGTGTGTGTGTGTGTGTGTGTGTGTGTGTGTGTGTGTGTGTGTGTGTGTATGTCCAGTACTGGAGCCTGAACATAGAGTCTCATGAATACATGACATTTTCCTCACCTCTGAAATACATCCGAACTATTTTGTGTTCCAGATAGACAAAACCCTCTTGATGGGAGTAGTTTGCTTCAGGCCTCCTATGAAAAGGAGAAAAGAAACATTGTTGCTCTTATGGTTTTTCCTTGTTGATTTGTTGCTCACTTCAGATCATTAAGACAATGTCTCCCATTAAAGCCCATACCAAACCAAAGCCCAATATATAGGCATAGATAGCCATGAACCGAACTGATAGCCATTCTCCTGGCTCAAAGGCCTGAAATCTCAGGTCTATCGAGAATACATATTTGAGTCACCATACCTGTTTTCAGAAAAATCCTACTTTAAAATGTAAAGAAATTAGCCTAAAGCCAGATTTTGAAAGAAAATAGTACACAACTAAAATGATACAAAGGTAGTAGGGCTAGATATGCCTGTACTGAGATAAAAACTTACACTTACCAAAGCCTTTCCCCGTAAGTAACTACTTATTGGCACTCATAGTTAAGCCTGCTGGTTTCCTGAGATCTATAATTTAGGAACCATATCTTTTTCTCTGCTCTGCTTTTTATTTCTATATCAAGAGGGAATTGTTTGCCATCTTCTACTGTTAAGTCTGCTTATTTTCTAGATCTTACTTCACAAACTAACTCTCTCTGAAACTGGAACCGTTCAACTCTCCTTTCATTTTTTTAAAAATGTTTTTTAACATCTTTTCTGAAGTAATTTGAAAAATCAGATCTATGTGGACAAATTTCAAACCACATGGTCTAGTGGAGACAATGTCTTTAACTTTTTATTCCTGGCCGTGGCATTCCCCTATACTGGGGCATAGAACTTTCACAGGACCAAGAGCCTCTCCTCCCATTGATGACTGACTAGGCTATCCTCTGCTACATATGCAGCTATAGCCATGAATCCTACTATGTGGGGTTTTTTGTTTGTTTGGTTGGTTGATGGTTTAGTCCCAGAGAGCTCTTGGGGGTACTGGTAAGTTCATATTATTGTTCCCCCTAGGGGGCTGCAAACCCCTTAGATTCCTTGGGTACTTTCTCTAGCTCTTTCACTAGGGGCCCTATGCTCAGTTCAATGGATGGCTGTGAGCATCCACTTCTGTATTTATCAGGCACTGGCAGAGCCTCTCAGGAGACAGCTATGTCAGGCTCCTGTCAACAAGGTATTGCTGGCATCGACAATAGTGTCTGGGTTTGGTGGAATTTATGAGTGTAACATCTGACATTATATATGTGTAAAACCATACAACAAACCCAACAATTCTCTGGTTCTTAACAACTTTCCATGCCCACTTCTACAATGATGCCCAAGTCTAAGTTTTGGAGTTGTTTTATTTTTTTATTTTTTTTTTATTGAGAATTTTCCTCAATTACATTTCCAATGCTATCCCAAAAGTCCCCCATACCACCCCCCACTTCCCTACCCACCCATTCCCATTCTTTTGGCCCTGGCATTCCCCTGTATTGGGGCATATAAAGTTTGCAAGTCCAATGGGCCTCTCTTTGAAGTGATGGCCGACTAGGCCATCTTTTGATACATATGCAGCTAGAGACAAGAGCTCCGGGGTACTGGTTAGTTCATCATGTTGTTCCAACTATAGGGTTGCAGATCCCTTTAGCTCCTTGGGTACTTTCTCTAGCTTCTCCATTGGGAGCCCTGTGATCCACCCAATAGCTGACAGTGAGCATCCACTTCTGTGTTTGTTTGGCCCCGGCATAGTTTCACAAGAGAGAGCTATATCTGGGTTGGAGTTGTTTTATAAATGTAGACATTGTGACAAGAGTGCTCATCTACACAATTGGATAAGTTGTAATAATATAGTAATTGATTGTAGAGTATAAGATGGTAGGCCTGAAATTATAGATGCCAGTGACATTGCCCAGTGAGTAGTTTGTATTTAGGAATACACACACATACATGTGTGTATGTATGTATGTATATATATATATATATATATATATATATATATATATATATATGCAGATATGCATACATATGTATATATGTATATTTGTATATGTGTATGCATATATGTAGAAGTAGATATTAATGCAGATGTAGGTGTAGGTATAGTTATAGGTATAGGTGTGTCTTTGTGTTTATGGATATGTCTGTGTGTAATAACATATAATTAAAGTCTATGAATTTGAAAGAGACTATGTGTTATGTATTGCAATGTTTGGATGGAGGAAAAGAAAGAAAAATAATATATTTAATTATAATATCAAAAATAAAAGAAAGAATTGTAAAAATCTATCCTCGTTAGGATGTAAGCTAGAGCATTTTGGGTCATCATCTTTTGTAATTCATTCTATTCCTCTGCACTCAGTTTGCAATTGAATCAGTCAGAGAAATCTAAAATTCATTAAACTGAGTTCTTCCATTTTCCTGAACTTTGAACTGTCCATCATGGGTAATTATGTTTTTGTATACTACCCCTAGCTCTCAAGTAGGTTGTGTATATAGAGATTATCACCTACAATAAATTGTTTATAATACAGCATAACAGAAAAATCAGACACCTATAAAGAAAACTCTGGCTTTTTCTGCAGATAGGCATACTGAATTCAGTGCGTTCCGCAAAAATAAAACAAGAAAAAAAATATGATTCCCTCTCTTGCCTTTATTTTCCTAATATTTAAAGTATTTTAGCTAAATATGTAATTCTCTTAGGCATTTTCCAGGACCACTGCATTTTAGTGACAGCTCATGTCTAGTAACACATATCTTACACATGGCAAATTATTAAAATGTAGCTCTTTTCTCATGGCTTCTTTTCATACTGAGTGCATCTATCCAAATCACAAAAGCAAAATGGGTTTAAATTTCTAGGTCACATCTTTTCTTCTTCTCGCTCTATAATTGACACCTTACTTGCTTGGCCCCAGAGAAAAGGCTCTTTTCTCTGATGACAGTATTTGTAAGCGTGGTGAAAGTAAGATATGATGAGATTAGATACTGCAGGAGACAGTAAAAGAGACATTTCACACTGAGAAAAGAGTTACACGAATACTTAAACCAAGAGCACTCCGTGGGGATTCTGGTTCCGCTATTTTATTATTATTTATTATTTTTAATCTTGAGAACTGATAAATAATCACAAAAGGTTTAGGTTTGACATTTAAGAAAGAGGCACACATGTGTTTCTATTGAATATAATCACCAATTGATCTTTGCATGTTTCCAGAAGAAGGATGTGCACAAAATCCACTCACAGCAGAGCCTAAAGACAAGTAAGTTTAAGAGTAAATCCTCTCATATTAGTGGAGAAGTGATTGTTAGTAATCATAAAAAGGGAGAATGATAACAGGACATACACACAAAAATAAAGATTTCTCAAAATCAATATCTTTGAACTGAAGATTAAGAATTATTTTATTTATGTTCCATGTGTACTTATTACAGAACATTTATTACAATTAAATAATTAAAAGTAGGATTAATTTGAGGTAAACTCAAAATAAAGTCAACATATAACTAGTAATTATATAGTTATTTTTGAATGGAACAATACTTGAAAATATATGGCAATTCACTAATAATTCAGAGCAACATCAAGTATTTTAAACTTTCTAATTATAGGAGAAATTTAATTCTTTTAAAAGTTGCATTTTAATGATGGAGGAATTGAATTTTGAAAATAAGGTCCTTACTTTTTAAGCAATTTAACCTGAAAGATCCACTTGTAAGGCTATGTGCATACAGTAAAAATACAAGCAAAGTGTGAGCAAAAAAAATATATAAAATTAGCTCTTAAAAAGCATCAGGCATGTAATTAAATTTCTGTCACATGATATTGTACTTTATAAAATAATTCTGAAATATATAAGACTGATAGCTCATATTTTTAAAATTGAAATGCTGACATCATTTAAGGAGCCATCTTCAAATACTAACAGTCTACTAATTTATGGAAATGTGTATTCAAAAATGAAACTAGCTTATCTCTAATAATTTCTATTAACAATAAAATACTTTTCCATGAAAAATATTTCCAAGATACTTTAAGAGCTAAACAATCACTGAATGTAGCATAAATGCAAATGTTCATGTTGGAAAGATGGTGTAGGTTTTTTAAGGTTCTTGCTCTTGCTGTGGACGTGGGTTCCTCATCATCTCCATGACAACTAACAATTATCTGTAAGTCCATCTCCAGAGAACCAGGAGCCTTCTTCTGGTTCAGGATCAGATGATCCTATAGACTCCTGAGTTTTCCCTGTCTACTTTACATGTCTGTTGTTTTTCTCATTCAGCTTACCTGTAGGCAGCTAACTGGGTGTACTACTTCTCATATAATAAGACGACACAATGTCACAAAACACTTCCTCATCTGGTTCTTTCTATTTCTATATATTTTCTTTTCCAACATTCTGTGAACCTTAGGTATGATAACTATTTTATATATATATATATATATATATATATATATATATATATATATATACTGAGACTGAACTCTATAGCTCCATATTTTAATTGATTGTGGCTATCTCTAATGGTCCCTGGATTTTGTACCAAGAGAGTTGTTTGATGAGGCATGTGCACTATATTTACCTGTGGGGACATTAAGAAAAGTGTTACAGATAGTTTTGATATAGTAAATAGTGGATATGGGATTTTCTTTAAGATGCATGATGTCAGTAGGCCTGGAAAGAGTATGAGACATGCTTATCCTCCTGTTGAGATGGTCTTAAGTCCAATTAAACAGGTATTAGTCACCTAGAAATCACTGTTTTACCTTAGGGTTATTATGTACGCTGGCCATTTAGGTTCATTGTAGTCATAACTGGACTGAACTGTTGGTTGCCTCCCTCATTTTGGAGCACAGCACTTCCAAATACCGTGAAAGGTAGTCCTTAGAAGAGGCATCCTGGTCTGTTTCATTTCAGGGGTCTGTAGACTCTTTTTCTGAAGAACATAGTGTCTTTAGCGAAAGGTCCTGACTGCCTCCCCTCTAGAGAGCAACGAAGAACAAAAACTATAGCTTCTAAAGTTTTTGGAGACTTTTGAGTGTTTTTTTAGGTATCCTTTGGCTCTTGTGAGGATCATTGTGAGCATAAATTTGAAACTTCCTTGTAAACTATATGTTTAATTAGTAGATTGAGTTATCTCTATTCTAATTCTTGTATTTTTAGGTAGTTAGTAAAGTGATTCCTTGAGTATTTTTAGGCAACCTTATTGTAGGGAATAGTTCTGATTTTTTGATCAGGGATCTGCATGTGAACACTGAAGGTCCTCTTCTGCAACTAGCTCTTATTATATCAATAAAGTTGCAAGCAGCCAATGTCTGGGCAGAATAGGCAAGGACTTCCGGGTTTTCACAGGCAGGCTAGCAGACACAGGAGGAGAGAAAGACTCCTCCATACTTCAGAAAGAGAAAGAGCCACCAACCATGTGAGATCTTGAGTGGAGTGGCCATTGACCACTTTTCTGATTGGGCCTGGGGTAGCAGGCAGGAGATTATAATTGCAACTAAACTGATAGATAGCAGATTTAGGGTGCTGAGCTAGAACTGAAGGGAACTGAGATTAGGGCAGAGTTAGAAGTATTGAGCTGGAAGTGAAGAAAAGGGCCTGCTAGCTGAGAGAGGCTTCTCAGAGCCCGACCATTGAGCTAAAGCATAGTAAAAATAAGCTAATCAGAGGGAACCTGGGCAGGGCCTGATAGAGCCATTTGCCTGGCTCTTAAAGTGGGGTAGTAGAAACTATGCCCTATAGCTTATTGTCATTTTTACCCTATGTCTGTGTTTATCTCCTTCTCTTTCATTCATTAGAGCTCCCTCTTTCTATTTTCCTGGTCAGGCCTCTTGCATCCTGCTCTTTCCTTCCCCATTGCTACTACATTCTCCACCCTGGAAAGAATCCATACTTACTCCCCAGGTTTGTGCAGTTATTAACACAGGATATTTTCTAACATCTGAATGCTTGGACCTAGGGACATCCAAAAACAGAGAACATGAGACATTCATTTTCTTGGGGTTGGTTTACCTCACATAATATGTTGTTTTCTATTTCCAACCAATTACCCTAAATTGGATTATTTTTATTTTTTCTTTACAATTGAATAGTACTCCTTAGCATATATGCACCACCTTTTCATTATCCATTCAATGATTGTTGGGCCTTTAGTCTGTTCCTATTCTCTACCTATTAAGAATATAGAAGCAATGAACATGGATGAAAAGTAGCTGTAGAGTATTGTGTTTCCTTTCAGCCATATAACAAGGAGTGATATAGCTGGGTCACATGGTACCTTAGTTTTATCTTTTTTGGGAATTATCCATACTTGCAGTGGCTATACCTGTTCACAGTCCCACCAAAAAAGAATGAGGGCTCATTTTCCCTCATATCCCTTTCAGAACAGAGAATAAATAAATCTTTACAAATTAGTAATTTCTGATTGTTTATTATTTTAAAATCTGTTTTGCATTTATCTGTATGCAATTCTGGTGTGCAAGTGGTTGTATACCTGTGTGCTCATGTATGTAGAGACTAGATGTTGATATTGAAGGTCTTCTAAAATTTTCTCAATTTTATTTTCTGAGGCAGGGTTACTTGTGAATCTATAACTTCATGATTTACCTAACTAGCTACTCAGTCTTCCTGAAATCTCGTGTCTTCACCTCTCAAGGTCTGGAATTACAAAGGGTTTCTGAATTCTAACACGGATATGTCATGTCCATTAGACTACCCTACAACTTTAAAGTCTGTTTTCTGAATATACTGAGTAAACTTATCTGATGGCATTCACTCTGCAACTAGCAGTTATAATCAGAACATGTAGGAATCCAGGGCAATGGGAATGGCTTAGATTTTTTTGTTATTTAATTTCCTGTTAATTTTTGTCATTTTCATTTCCTTTTGTAAATTTAATGCAACGTATGCATGGTTGAATATTGCTGGTCTGTTGGACTAATTAATTTTTTACTTGGATGACTGAAAGTCCATGATCACCTTGTACTTTACTGCAGGTCACTATAATCCAATTAAAAATTCACTTGATCCTTAACATTAACAATTTACACAATTATGTTTTTAATTGCTGCAGAAAAAAATTGAGATTTTAGTCAAGCCAGAAGTCAACTGTTGAAAAATAACTCTCATATACTGAAAGGGGATTGTGTAATTTTTTAAGTATTTCTATGCATGTATGGCTCAAATCCTAAAATAGATTATATGAACCCCGTGGGCATACACATTGAATTCTTCCATCATAGAAATGCTCATTTTGTTGTCTTCTACCTACAGTGCACATCTGATCTATTTTATCAGAAAGAATTTTTCCCCAAATCAATGGAGAGACAAGCACACATATGCTATGTGTGTTTGTTTATGTATAGTGTGTAAATATAAAAATGCAACCCCAAACCCCTGAGACTTACTTGTTGTTTGTGCTCCTTCGGTTTCAGGGCTCACCATTTTGTAGTGGGCAACAAATTAGATTGCCCAATCCACAAAAAGGATGACTCTACCTTTCTTATCACTCATCAGCTGCCAGATGATTCTTGTTCAGGGGGCACAACCTCTGAGTTTTCCTCATTCCAATATGAAGGCTATGAATATGGGCACTGTTCTGCTCTTGTTTATATAGCAGCTGTTTTGCAGCAAATTTCCCGCTCCTTTTCTTCTCATAATTTTTCTGGTACCAGTTATGTGTTATTTCCTCAAAAGCTTATTCAGGATTTGGGATCTAGCCATTGAGGTTGTGCTGTGAAAAATCTGTTCATCACTGCATAGAGTCCAGTTGTGTTTCCTGTGGTCGCCCCAATTTGCTGTAAAGAGAGGAATCCCTGGTGGAGGGTGAGAACTTCACTTACCTCTGGGTATAATGAAAACATTTAGAATTTAGGTAGGAATTATATTAGTCTAGAAAAGGGGTGGTGATAGACTCTCTGTGAATATTTATGCCTTCAGTAGCCCCATGATGGTTGGCTACATTTCTAAAATCAGACATGGTTTCCATCATGTTTACTGGATCTGAAGATCAATTATATGGCTGTTTGTTACCACTTACATGTGTGAGGTAGATATAGATTCATTTATAGATATCATGCTATGCTTTATATTGTTGTAACACATAAATGATACAACTTGATCATACTATAAGTTGCTTCCCTCTTGGTAGTATTCACTGTATTTTATGGTACCATGGGAGACAGACAACATGAAGGAGGCTCTCAGGTTTGATTCACCAGACAAGAATTACACTACTTACGTTTCTTAAAATTAATATTTCATTCTTTGTTATATGATAGAATACAATTATAGTCTCCTTATTTCTGTAAACATTACTATGAGTTTTATATATAATTATGCGGATACCTTAATGTGGATTGTAAGGAATAAATTAACTACTATTCTAAATATTTTGTAAAATGGCTTAAAATTTCTCACTCTAGAAAACTAATTGTATAAATATGGTAATGTTTAAAACATTCACTATCTAATTGACTGATATGATCATTAAATTTAAGCAAGTCTTATTTATTAAGGTATGGCAACTTTATTGAATTATTTTATATGTCCTTTATTTATTCAGACAAATTTAAAAGAAGAGGACTGGGGATACAGTTCAGTTATTGTGGTGTTCATCTTGCCTGTGTAAAGTTCTAGGTTCCCTCCTCAGACAACATGAAACAAGGAGTTGTGTTGCCCTTTGATCCCTGCTTTTA
The DNA here is from genome assembly GCF_978045245.1 of Mus caroli. Taxonomy (NCBI): domain Eukaryota; kingdom Metazoa; phylum Chordata; class Mammalia; order Rodentia; family Muridae; genus Mus; species Mus caroli. Next base: position 77,656,650 of record NW_028227272.1, read on the forward strand.
GCAAACAGAGAAACAGAATTTTAAAATTATTCTCAGCTACCTAGGGAATTTGAAGCTAGACTGAAATACTGAGAACCTTTCTGAAACAATGGGGAAATGTTTAGGAGAATTCTCCTCATTTAAATATGCATTCTATTTAGTTTAGTGTTTTCATTTCAAAGGCTTCATACCCTTGCATGTGTGTGCATCTTATGACCTTTCTGGAGCAGCTAGATACACCCCAGGTTAAATATGCATGTGAGCCAAAAGTAATCCAAAAAAAGAATCAAAGCATTATGTGATATAAATTTATTTATTTATATTTGATAAATAAAGAGTTTGGAATAAACCCAGAGGTAACAATGTCAGAGTCTTGTCTTAATTAAATGTCAAAAAGTGGACCATGTCTGACAAAAGAAAATTTGACTTACTGACAGGAGTTCTAGCTTTTGCATATTTATTTTCTTTTTTTTAAAGACATTTTATTTTCTTAGATATTTTCTTCATTTACATTTCAAATGCAATCCCCAAAGCCAACTATATCCTCCTCCTGCCCTGCTCCCGCTTCCTGGCCCTGGCATTCCCCTGTACTGGGGCTTATGATCTTCGTCACCTAGAGAATCTATACTATATAGAGGTAGGGGAGAGTAAAAGTAAAGACACTGGATAGCTCTACTGAAACAAACACTGATACATCACTACAGTTTGAGAAGTATGAAAGTCTTTGTCCCTAAGCACAACAAAGCAAACTGCTCACTTAAAGTGGGTACATTCAATTTTAGATAAAAGAAAATTAACGTTCTTTTAGTTGACTATTACTCTCATAAGTTCATAAAAGTGCTTATAATAATGTCTTCATTTTTCTTCTCTCTCTCTCTCTCTCTCTCTCTCTCTCTCTCTCTCTCTCTCATGGCTTTCTCACTTGTGTTTGCATGTTATGATTGATATTTTACTTTCTTCTTAATTTTACAAAAAGATAATTTTAAAATACACGAATTGGAAATAAACAATTTTATAGTTCCAAAGAAAATAATCAAAAGTTCATATTTTTTCAGGTTAGTACTTCTGTTTTTCTTGCTTAATTATGTTGGTAATTAAGTAAGGAGTTAGGGTAGTTGCCATAGAAGTAAAATGTATTGTCGTTCCTCCTATAGGGTTGTAACCCAAAGAGCTCATGTCTTGAGCTGCATATGAAGCAGAGGATGGCCTAGTCGGCCATCATTGGGAGGAGAGGCCTTTGGCCTTGTGAAGATTATATGCCCCAGTACAGGGGGATGGCAGGGCCAGGAAGAGGGAGAGGGTGGGTTGGGGAACAGGGTGTGGGGAGGGTATAGGAGTATTTTGGGGTAGCATTTGAAATGTAAATGAAGAAAATATCTATTTAAAACAAACAAAACAAACAAAAAAAGAAGTAAAATTTATTTCTGTGTTTTTAAATACATATTCTTGTCTTGGTGGATATTTATTTTCCAATCTAATCAAAATCAAATATAGTTTAGTCTTCTCGTGATTAAAAGTTACTGTATCAAGAAAATATAAAATATGTACATGGGTTCACATATTCACAGGTCTACGAGGACTACTATAATGACCAAAATTTTAGGATATGTGTTATTTGTCATGTTTTTCTTATAGTGCATACATATTTATGAAAAGATAGCTCATAATTAAGAAAAGCATCTTAAAAGATGAGACCCTCAGTCTTCTGTAGTGATATTGGCTACTAAGTAAATTCATGAACACCCATATACACTTTCATTTATTAAGGATCTTCCAGTTAACAATGTTCCTAAGAAATAAAGAGTGAACAAAATATGGCATCTGCTGTCATAGTACTTATACTTTTACATAGATAAAAATGATACAAAGAAGGAAATTAAACTTGTAATTAAAAACTAGAATTTAGAAAGAAAAAAAGAAAACAACTCTAGTTGGCAGGCATTCTTTCTGCTCTATAGAGAATAACAATTACAAAAATTAACAAACAAAAAGCCAAGAGTTTTCATCAATGAGCTATAAAACGTAACTAATAGATAAAAAAGATTATCAGGCTAAAATGTAGAAGATAATTTAGATACATGTAATCTCATGTGTGAGACAGAAGAAAGAACATGGTCTATTTGAGTACGAGATACCACATTACTGAGGGTAAAGTATATGTGGTAAAGAGAAGGTATAAGGAAAGAGTCTGACCACAATAGTGGAGCTCAAGTCATGCCAAACCACTGCAGGGGCAGAACACTGGTAACATTTATACATCAGATTTTCGCATTGAAGGCATTAATCAGAATGATTTTTATGCTTTCTTGCCAAGATGTGTTCTTTGGCTTAACTTTGTTGACACAAGAACCATCAACTGAGCCTGACTTGGTTGTGTATGGAATATCTAAAGCAGTCCAGAAATGATGGATTCAAAAGGATCAAGAACTCAAGACTAGCACTGCCTGTACCACAGGAGACTATGCCTCATAGACACACACACACACACACAGAGAGAGAGACAGAGAGAGAGAGAGAGAGAGAGAGAGAGAGAGAGAGAGAGAGAGAATGTGTGTCTATAAAATAGACAGAAAATAAGAAAACACCAATTGAGATACACATTATATACAGAGAGATGTAAATTCATGTATATATGTATACAATATAGATAGATCGATCAATCGATAGATAGATATAGATAAATAGATAGATATATAGATAGATTATTCAAATCAATAATTTTAGAAAAATGGCTAATAGAATTCAAATGCAGAAAGCGTAGTTACTTTTGTTGTTGAAATATTCAGTGTTGCATAGAGCAATGCATCTCATGGCTAATGGTTCATAAACTATCAATACAAGTTGAGAAATAAGGCCAAGTGAAGATTTATTCTATCTTAATTTTAAGTATTTGGAAGGACTGAGAGTCAGATCATTCATGGCTCCTTTAAAGTGACATTATTTTAATAGTGTCATTTAAATCCATTTTCAGTGTAATACAGTGATTCTCCAACGATAAATCATAATATTTAACATTTCAATTGAAACATTGGTTAAATATAGATCGCTAATTATTTTAATAAGGAATTTAAAGATTTGCTCGCATTGTAAAATTAAAATTCTAGGCTAAATTAGCAATTTATCGACTGAGTATCCTTTTTGATTTGTCAGAAATATCATATACTGATTATGAAACAAAGCACAGATTTTTTTTTTGTCCATTTAACTTTCAATGCTGAGCAATTCTACTAAAAAAAACACAGCTTGAAAAAAATGACAAATGATGAAACCTCTGCCTTTGCTGCACTCTTAAGCCTTGACTCCTTAATGAGTCCTTTGCCCATTATTCTCATTTATTGTCTATTTATAAAATAGACTTTCATAACAAAACAAAATGCTAAATAAGGCAGTTATATTTGAAATATTCACACTAAGTTTTTTTTTCTTTCTCCCTTTCTTTTTATAAATGAACAATATGGCAAATAGAACCAAATTATTTTAAATATTTATATATATATATCACAGTATCTATCTATCTATCATCATCTATCTATCTATCTATCTATCTGTCTGTCTGTCTGTCTGTCTGTCTGTCTGTCTATCTATCTATCTATCTATCTAATATTAAAAGCTATACTATTGGATTTTTTGGATTGGACCATAGTCCAAACAAATGAACTCTGATCCAAATATATGGTAACAGACAAAGAAAGTTTTGCCCACACACAATTAGAGATCTTTTGAAGTATCTGGAAATCCAATTTTACTAAGAAAATTTCTTATGTAAATGTGGGAATTTCTATGCATAACTATGTGTTAATGTTTTCTTCTAAGTCCAAAAGAGAGTGAGTATGCAAACACTTCAACAGGCTTATGGGAGCAATGGTTAAAATCTACAGAAAGGAAAAATCACCATCCTGAATACATTTTCTGTCTTCCCTTCCCTGGAGAGATGGTCAGTAGATTTCTGAAGAGATATAAGAGGACCAGAAGAATCAAGGGGAAGCCATTTTTCCTTGGAAGTTTAGAAAGGATCTCCTGAGCAACATCCTAAATGTTCCAAGTACCAGCCAACAGACTCAACGTGATGCTTGATATATGGGAATCCAGGCATATTTCTCCAATCTACTCATTTGGTGTGGGCTGCCATTTGGTATAGAAAGCTAACTTCTGTGGTTGGTTTGAGGACTGAGATTGAAAACTTGCAGTTTCAGTAATATTATGCATCAAATTCCAGACCCATCATTATTAATGTTTCAATTAAGATGGAAATCCAAACTTTAAGGCTTACCATGGTGTTTTAGTTAAGCACTGCATTAGAAAGTGACCTGCAGTCTCCTGGAGTTTCTATTTCAGGAGTTTAATTTTGGATAATGTAACCCACACTTAATACTTTGCAGTATCCCGGGTAATACTATATTTCACTGTGAGAGGGAAAACAACAGGTATTAACAATCTGTAATTATTACTGTGCTCAGCTACCTTTTTTAGGTTCTATTTTTATATCTCTTTGGCAACCTGCGTACACTTCTCAGGAAGTTCTTTCTTGTATCTTTTCACAGAATCATTATGTTTCGTATTAGTGCAATATTGGTGTGTGGAAGACTTTAAATGTGATTAAATAAAACATTCTAAAATAAAGCTAATAGCATAGAAGTCCTGTTCTTTAAAGTTTCTTCAGTGTATTTTCCATGACAATAAATTATCATGCTCAAATGCATTTTAGTATTAAGCGACTAGCTTCTAAGAGATTTTGTTATTTTCATAAGGCAAGTGATTTTATGAATTAATATGTAAATATATGAAAATGACTCACTGTATGAAGAGGACTTAGATTTTTGTTAGTCATATTAGCCCCCAGTCTTACTTTAATTGTAGGTTACAATTGTATAATGAGTTAAAGAATGCAGAATTAAATCTCTTTTATAACAAACTGTTATCTGATCATATATAAATACTCTTCTTTTAAATCCTCAGGATATTTTTTGTCATGTTTATAAGTGGTTACTACATTCACATTGTCAATAAATCTCTGTGCTTTTCAACACCCACAAAAAACTGTGACTTTCCTGCTAGCAAAACACATAATTGGTTGCAGAAGTTAAGCTCAGTAACAGTTACGTTGGACATAACAATAAATGTCCCAATTCAAAGAAGCTGAACGTATATTTTTCAGTTTTATTTCTCTTACAATTTAAGCTTACTATATTTTATGTTTCTGGTCCTCTTTGGTGACCTTGGATATTTCCCTACCTCTCCTTTTTTTACTGTACATTTTATGTTAAAATTTCTTAGCATTTCTGGCTTTTCTTCAGACAATGAAGATCCTGTGTTTAGCCACTCTATTTTGTTTCAAAAACATCATCACTTTGCCCCTTTATCTTGAATTGCATATGTCTATTTATATGAAAACAAAACCAAAGTATGTTATCAGGTCAAATGTTAACAATTTCTCATGGATTTTATGTAAAGTTTCTAAATTTATTGAATCAAATCTAAAAGTGGCTGGAAATCATTAAATCCAACTCAGAATTTGGTGGTAGGCTGTCCAGCAGAGTATTGAGGACTTCACAGGGGCAACATGACATTTGTAAAAATGGCAGATTAGCATATTCAAAAAGATACATGATAGATGTTATAGAGTGATAAATATTTTTATGTATATGAGTGCATTCTCACTGTCTTAAGACACAACAGAAGAGGGCATGGGATTCCATTACAGATGGTTGTGAGCCACCATTTGGTTTCTGGGAATTGAACTCAGGACCTCTTGAAGAGCAGCCGGTGTTCTTAACTGTTGAGCCATCTCTTAGGGGAATGGCTGAAGCAGCTGAAGGGAGTTACAACCTCATAGAAAGAACAGCAATAACAACTAACTGGACTACCCAGAGTTCCCATGAAATAAACCACCAATCAAAGAGTACACATGGAGGGACCCATGGCTCCAGCTGCATATGTAGCAGAGGATTACCCTATCTGGCATCAATGGGATGGGGCACTCTTGGTCCTGTGAATGCTTGATGGCCAAGCTTAGGGAATACTAGAGCAAGAGTAAGAGAGTGGGAGAGTGGGTAAGGGAGCACCCTCATAGAGGCATATGGGAGCAGGGATAGGATAGGAAGTTTGTGGAGGGGAAACCAGGAAGGAGGACATTTGAAATGTAAACAAAATAACCAATTAAAAAATAGAATTATATTTAACTTTTGTCTTTTTTTTGTTTGCCCCTTCATTGCAGTTTTCCCTCGGTAATAAAGTAAATGGTGTAATGCCAGATTACTGACTTTCTATGTACCTGCGTATTAAATTTGGACTGGCATATGGAGGTAATATTTGAAAATCATGCAAAATGGGTCATTCTATACTCACATATTTCACTCTGTTTTTTTTTTCTAGTGAAATTATTTTTAATATCAAGTCATCAGATCTGTTCTCACTGAAAGCTGAACCAAAATCTTTTCCTCTCATAAATCATTTCTCATAGATAAATTTCATAGAACTGATAATTGATTGACATATTCCTGTGCTGCTTGTTCTGCACAACTATCCAATTCTAAAAAGTTGGGATTTTTTTTTTTCACTTCTTGTTAAGGAACACATCTTGAATTCTAATGTTTTGTTTTGTTTTGTTTTTTGTTTGTTTGTTTTTGGTTTTTCAAGAGAGGGTTTCTCTATATAGCCCTGGCTGTCCTGGAACTCACTTTGTAGGCCAGGCTGGCCTCGAACTCAGCCTCCCAAGTGCTGGGATCAAAGGTGTGCACCACCATGCCCAGCTTTCTAATGTTTTCTTTCTGCTTGTAGGATAAATGAACCTACAAAATGAAATTCTTTGAAGACCTATGTTCTACATTACTCAATTTTACTAGAATATTAGAAGACTTGAATGTGAGGAGCGGGTGCGGCCGCTGCCCCAAGATGGCGCCCGGGACAGCTGCCAGGTCTTATGACCTATTCCTGACTTCCTCATTACCTCAGACTTAGCCACATCCCAGCCTCCTGCACTGTGCAGATGCCATGCCTCTTCAGCTTGCTCGAGGTGTCTTCACTTGCTGTGACTGGGGTGATTGGGAGGAGTCAGTAGGAAGGCGTGCCCCAGGGTTGTGCGTGGGGGGTGGAGGGGATTCCTGTTTCTGCATTGCAATGTTAAGTGTTCCTGAATAAACCTGCTTGAAGAAGGACAATGTGGTGTTGCATCTTTCCTGCTGGTCAGGGTGGATGTGACACTTGAAGTATGTAAGAGACAAACATCACTTCCTTTTTCTTTCTTTCTTTCTTTCTTTCTTTCTTTCTTTCTTTCTTTCTTTCTTTCTTTCTTTCTTCCTTTTTCTTTCTTTCTTTTTTCCTTCCTTCCTTCTTTCCTTCCTTCCTTCCTTCCTTCCTTCCTTCCTTCCTTCCTTCCTTCCTTCCTTCCTTCCTTCCTATCGAGATTGAGATTGAGATTAGTAAAGAGAGTCAGAGGAACCACTTTGTCTCTAAGGGTTGGTCAACAATCTCATTAATGACAAAATCCACAGTGTAGTGGGTAGCATGACCTAGTTCATTGATAGTCTTAGCAAACTATGGCTAGCTGAATCTACATGAGGAAAGCAATTGTGTGTGTGTGTGTGTGTGTGTGTGTGTGTGTGTGTGTGTACTATATAGGAGTACCAGCAATCTCAAGTATCCTGGACCTCAGAGATCTCTCAGACACTGAGCCACCATCCAGGCACATACAAAACTTTGTCCAAGGCCCCCAACTTATATAGAGCAGAGGACTGCCTGGTCTCCTCTCAATAGGAGAAGAGGTGCCTAACCCTTGAAAGACTTGAGGCCCCAGGGAATTCAGTGGTTTAACAAGGAGAGGGGAGGGGTATATGCTCTTAGAGACAGCTGGGAGGAGTAATGAAATGATGAACTGTGGGAGGACAAACCTGGTGGGGGCAATGACTGGAATTTAAAAAATAAAAGTAATAAAAAAATATGTCCTATGTTCCTATTTTCACAATGTTCCTATATTATGCATGTAAAATAGGAACATCACTAGTAACTGAGGTTCCTTATCAAATTCCAAAATTCTAGACTCTATATTTACTTGCATTTCAAATTTCTATATCATATTAAGTCATTTAATCAGTAATTCATTGATAGTTAGGCTTCTTATTAACTATCCATCCAGCTCTACCCCTCAAATGTCTTCTAGCATTGCCTGTATGAACTATCTTGCTGCGAATGACTTCAAATGCAGTCATTTGCAAAATACAGAGTTATCAATTCCTGAAATCCACATTTCAGGACTCTGGATGACTCACACTTCTTTGGGGGTGCATCGGGACTTTCATATAGATGCTGTCATGTTCAGGACTGACTTGGTCTGGCTCTAATAGCTGGCTCTTACCACTGTGAGCAGTAAGACTGTGTTCATTGCTACCAAACACTGAGTATAGGATGTTAGGGACCTACTCAACGTGGCAGGGGATTTCTCCCAGAGAAAACAGCACACTAGGTCTGGGAAGTGTTGCAGTAATGAATTTTTAATTATGATCTAGCATCTAAAATTAAATACTCTGTCACCAACTACCTCTTTATGTCATTAATCCAGTGTTCACTGTATCAAATCAGTTTCCTTGGGATTAAAGCTGACTTCACTTATAAAAATTGATATATTTGCATATTGCCTATGGTACTCACTATGAGATATAACCATGATTATATACATGGCATATGTATATATATATATATATACATATATACATATAAATACATATATATCATATATATGATTTTTAAAAAGAGAGAAATGGTGGCAGCAGGAATGGGCCTTCTTATACTTTCTACTGTATTATCAATAGTATCCTGCCATCTGTTACATAGACCCCTCCCTTGGGATTGATGAAACTCTAATCCTTCCTCATCTAAAGCTTTTATGCCATATTTCATAGAAAAAGTGTTCTCCTGTCCCTGAAGAATTTTTTTGAATCACTGCTACAGTTCATTTGCTTTCTACAACCATTCTGAGAGCTCCAGTAGTTTAAAGATGGACTTTCTTAATTGTAACTTGAAATGCTAACATGCTTTTGCTTCACACAAAGAATTTTCTCGAATGAATGATTCTACTTTAGAAACTCTAAAGGATTGCATTTCTTTTTGAGAACACAGCCTCTCCACTTCAGACCTTACTTAGCGTCTCCACTCCCTCTGCAGCTTCTCTTTAGTCTTGACCTGACCCCTTCTCCATGAAGCTTCCAAAAGAAGAAGTGACAAAGAAACACTGAGAATAAAAAATATATATATTTTAAAAAGTAAGTTATTTTAAAGATATAGCAGATATAATTTCAATAGCTCTATCACAGTTTCCTTTGATGTAGGATATATTTTCAACAATGTCTTTTTTTTAACTTCCATTCTCTATTTAAAATGTAATGTGTTCGACGTACGTGAAAATAAACAAGCCCAGTGCCACCAAGAGAAAGATATCTCCATTTTCAGGTAACTGCAGATCAAGGCTAAATGTCCTGGTTCATGTTTCTTGACTTCTGTTTATTGTTTTATATGACTCTGACATAACTATGGGCAAGAAGAAGGCAGACTGAGAATTTTCTCCTTTGTGCCAAAACTATAAGTGGTGTTATTTTTCTATTTTTATAAATATTATATAATATTCTCTTAGTATGTGGCAATCATCCAGACCTAACACAAGGCTTAATAGCTGAAACACTATAAGAGTTTTGGTCAAGCAAATAAAAAGAAAATACAAAATGTCCCCCCCCCAAAATCTGAGAAATATGGCTAACATTATTAAAATTAAAATGCTGTTGGGGATTTAGGAACAATTTGGCTTGCTATTCTTGTAGGGGACTGGAGTTTGGTGCCCAGTAACCACGTAGGTTGATACATAATCACATCCAGTTTCATGCGACATATACATATATGAAAATACACACAGAGACAATCACATATGTAGTATACAAAGATACAATTTAAATCAATTATTAAAAATTTATTTGTGTATGTAGTAGGGATAGTAATAGGGTTTAGTAGGAAGTAGGATAGTTGTAATTTGTTTCTTTTTTAAAGACAAGATTTCTTTGTGTAGGCTCTCCTGAAACTTAGTTTCTAGACCAGGCTGGCCTCAAAATTAGAGGTCTGTCTGCCTCTGCCTCCCAAGTGTTGAGATTAACGGCATATAACACTCCCGTCCAGTGTAATTTCTTTTCTACAACAGCTGTCTCAATACAGAACAAAGGCTTGCCCTCATCTCCAAGACTCTAACAAGCCAAAGTATCTGAGGTTACAGAAACTTTACCTTAAATTAGCACGGTCATTTTATTGTGTTAGCTTGTGGTAGGAAAGAGAAAGATCTTATTCATAAATATAGAAAAGAAATTAGTTCCCCATTTATAACAGATGAACTTTGCTTACAGTAAGTTGCAGAGTACATCATTAAAGAATTGAAGAAATATGATTTCAATTCTAACTTAGTGAATAATTCAAGGAATCTCACCTTAAAATACATCAGTAAGGTATTCGGGTTACTTAAATCTAATGACTCTTAAGGAGTAGAAAAGGTTGGAAGGGTATTTTATACACTAATGTTAACAGACATCGTGACTTGCACTATAAACTGCTCATCAGCAGTGGTATACTAGATTCCATGGCATATTTTGAAACTGAAAATTTAGTAGCTGGGCCTATAAAGTAAACTCACAGAAGGAAGATGAAGTAAGAAAATGTTATATGAGTTGATTGCATTCCCCTTTAAAATAGAAGAGTACACAGAAGCTTGGAGACATACAGAAACCCTGTACAGAAAGTGATTTGTACAAAGATGGTTTTGCTAGGGATACAGAAGTTATGGCCAGGCAACTTAAATGAAGTTCAATTGTAATTGAAGAATTATCCTTCAACACGGAAATGGGATAGTGGTTCAGGACTTTAGTTTCTTCTAGTAGGATACGTTTTAAATACTGATTGGTGAGATTGATAGGGATTCAGGACATCTGCATTCCTACCAGAGTGTCTCTCTTCAGTGTTCAGAATATAACAAGAGGTTAGGGACAGCCTCAATGTAATACTTTTAGGCAGAACTTTTAAAATTCTTTCACATGAATTCTGAGCAAACCTCAGATATCACCTTAGCAAACATTGAATGCAGACAAAACTTGCTTCATAAAGAAGGCCTTGCTGGACATAAGTGGGAAGAGTTGCCCTTGGGCCTGAGGGTGTTCGATGCCCCAGTGTAGGGGACTGACAAGGCAGGAAGGCAGGGTGGGTGGGTCAGAAAGGCAAGGGGAAAGGGATGGGATAGGGGGTTCGTGTGGGGGGAAGACCTGGAAATGCAATAACATTTGAATTGTAAATAAAGAAAGTATCCAATTAAACAAACAAACAAACAAACACACAACAACAAAGCTCCTTTCCTGCTTTGAGTTCTCAGCATACCCTCCCAGAGCTGTTACCTACCATAATGGCTGTTCAATGGTGAAGAAGCACATCAGTCCTGCTTAGGATTCTGGGTTTATTTCTCCTTTCAGCCTGAGGATGTGGTCTATCAGGGTGGAGAAGACATGGTCACAGGACTGGTAGGCCTTAGGTATCATTACATCAGTGGCAAAATACAGAGTAACGGATGTATTCAGCTTATTTTTTCTAAATTATTTGCATTCTAACAGTATTTTGTTAATTTTTATTGAATATTCATACAGGTATATAGCATGGTTGGATGTGATTAAGCTCCCATTTCCCCCCTCCCACCTCTTCCTGGACCACCTACAATTCCCCCTGACAACTATGTATGCTCTTTCTTCTTGTTTTTTTTTTTTTCATTTGATAAAACTTTGCCAAAATTTACATGACTACTAAATTTCACCAATTTTCCCCACCTTTTATCAGTAACAACACTAATGTACATATCACTCTGTGTATCATTTTTCCATTAGATATTGGAGTTACACGCTATGCTTATTCTCTTCCTTCCCTTTCATATCCTTATCAAATTATTACTTAAAACTCTTTGAGATTCTTTTATTCTTGATTCCCCTTTCCTTGTAAAAATATCACTTTCCACATGTGGTGACCAAGGGAAAAAAATGTTTTCTTCAGCTTCCTGCAGTGCACTGAACTTACAGTCTCAAGAGGCAGTGTTTTGAAATGCAACAATCCTTAAAAATAAATCTAGCCAGTCTGGCAGCTATGTAATAGCTCTCCCCTTTATATTTGAGTTGATGTCTAGAAATAACTCATAATCAAATCATCGGAAATATAAAACAAAAGGAAAACTTGTAAGTTCATGTTAAGCCTGAAATATAAAAATGTAAAGAACAAGCAAAGAGTCCCTGAAGCCATCTGCTTCCCTGGCACCATATGGGAACTATTTTCATCAGTGGTCAGCATCCTCTGGTGAAGGGTGTTTTCTGTACCTGAACAAGATCTCTGGCGCCTGCTACATATGTAGCAGAGGACTGTTTTGTCTGGCCTCAGTAGGAGGAGAGGCTTTTGGTCCTGTGGAGGCTTGATGCTCCAGAGAAGAGGGATGCTAGAGGGGTGAGGTGGGAGTGAATAGGTGGGTGTGGGACACTCTTTTAGAGACTAAAGATATGGAAAAAAAGATTAATTTTGAAGAGAGTATTATTCTTTTTAATTTGTTTTTAAATTTGTCTTCATATCAAATGCGAGATTATGGGTGTGCAGGTCTTTGTATGAATGTGGAATTGTCAGTGCTAGTAGCAAAGATTACAGAAACATTTAGAAGTGGAGCTGTAGACAGCTACCCAGCATAGATGCTGGGAATGAAACTCTGAACCTCTACAAGACTGCCTGAGCCATCACCTGACTCTCGTTTCACATTCTTAGTTTGTGTGCATAGCTCGGTTCTCCTTCTCTTATGATAGGTAATGATTGAACACACACACACACACACACACACACACACACACACACACAGAGAGAGAACCACACATACACACACAGACACACACACAGAGAGAACCACACAGACACACACAGACACACACACACACACACATACAGACACACACACAGACACACACTCACATTCATTCATTCAGACTCACATTTCCAAAGAGTACTGCTTCCTCTCTTGTGAGAAGGGTAATGAGGAGTAAAAAGCCTGCTAGGAGCAAAAATCTTGATAAAATCACAAGAAAAATGATAGGACAAAAAAAAAAAATGGAGGACCCAAAGATGTCAGCTTGTCTCAATAAATGTTTGTCTCTTGTCTCTTGTTTCTGCGTTCCAATATGTAATTTATCTCAGGAAAACTTTTTTTGGTCTATTCCATGGGAATCGGCTAACATCTGGATTCCATTTACCAGTCTCTCAATGAATGTGAACCTCACTGTGCCGCATAGACCTGTAGGTCAACAAGCCCTAGGGATCTTCATGCCATCCAATTCTGAAGTTCCAGCTGTGCCTGGGGTCATAGCTGGATTTTCATCTGGATTGAGAGATCAAGTCGGGCCTCAAGTTTACATATCAAGCACTCTTACCCAGTTAGCCATGTATTTAGTAAACTTACATTTAATATTTTTTCAAAATCAACACAAATAAGCAGATCATGTTCTTTAATATGGAAACAAAGCAAATAAGTGTGTTTTTCAACTTCCAGGACAAAATCAAAACAAGAACAAAATCAAAATCAACAAAAAGATGTATTTTACCCAATCCATGTTATTTTTGTCTAAACAAGTTTTCAGAGGTTAACTTTATTACTTGCTCTTCCGCAGTTTCCTTTAAAGTTCTTTTCCCCTTTCACCTACTGAATAGTCCAAGCTAGATCCTTGATACATTGCATAAACTTATTCAGAAACTCTTGGTCTTCATATGTCCCAACAGGAAAAATGACGTTTCCTCATTTTCTGTGCTACACAGTTTAGTTTCTCCATCTCTGCTAGAACATTCCTTACTGTACAGTGTATATCCACACATATATTATCTGTAAGAGAGCACAGCTGAGAGTAGGATTATTGAGGGTCTTAGACAAAATAAGTTGATAGATGAAGTGTATGACTCAGAAGTATGTCTTGGATTGCATTTTAGTTCTCAGACTGTGATTCTAAAATGCAGGAAAATATGTCAGTCAGGAGACTGACATTTCCTTTTATGGTGGTTTTCTTTTCTCTCTGGGACTGCTATTGTCCAGAGTGAGATAACTGGTATATAGAGATACAACCTGGAGCAATGGCATTTTTAATCCTCTCTCCTTTCCTTCTGAAGTGTAGGACCAGTTTCTCATCTTTTAAGCACTAAGTAGAAAGACCTCTGCATCTTTTTTATGACATTCTTATTTCTACCTTCGTTGTGTTTGCTTTTGGAGTGTAATCACCCCGACTTGCTACATTTCCTTATTTTAAAATGCAATATATCAAAGGTGCCATGTCCCTGGAGATGACAATTTAACATGGGACACAGACATATTTTTAGGAAATAAAAGAAAAATAAACGAAGGAGTTTCTAGGGAACTGAAGATGTTCATACAATTATCTACTATAATAGTAGTAACATTTCTCCTAGGGTTTTTTTTTTTAAGTCATGTTGAGAGAGTTCCATGTCTCATTTTCACTCCTGGGATAACTTTCCCATGACCATATCCCATGCCAAATATGAACATGGCTCTTCTCACTATGGAGAATTAAATGATTGCATTCTGACTATATTTCTGCAAGCCATTACAAATTTAATCCCTTAGTACTTTACTGTTGATAAAAGCAAGTATGCTATCATACCTAGTCTCACAACTGTAAGTTGCTCAAAGTATGTCCAAAAAAACTATGCACTCAAAATAACCACATTCAGGTGTTCATGTCAAATGTATATACTGAAGAACTCATGACTTATTTAACTGAAACTATTTTTATATGAAAATATTATACACAGAATTTTGTAAATCTAAAATAATCTCATTAACTCTGATACTTACTTTATGTTGTAATGTAGTACTTTTTCAACCTCAGATCCTGTCGCCCGATGGTAGAATTCCTAAGTTTGGTGGATCCAGACCTAAGCCGTCTACTTGATGTATTGGAGAAATGGCGAGGAAAATGTCTCATCAGGGCAGAGAATGGATGCCACTGAGAAGTTCTACCTCTTTTATGAACACTCAGTAGGAGAACAAAGGCCCAATAAGAAAACTACAGCTTTCTCTGAGGAGGTTGCAGGAAGACCTAATACTACAGAAATTTAGTTGTTTTGTTTTGTTTTGTTTTAATGCCCAAGTTGTTTTAATACTATGCTTAAGAATCATTTGAATTAATTTGGAAAGATTTTCTAAAAACAAAAATGCTGTAGAGTTATGACATATTTATTTTCTGAAAATTGAAAAGGACAACAAAATGACTAACCATTTTCATGGTCATCTTCTTGCTCTAGCAATATATAGTTAATACTTTCTTAATTAATTAATTAATTAATTTGATGGGTTTTTTTAATTTTATTTTTTTTTAATTTGATGTTTATTTACATCTGAAACTCTGCGTCCTCCTGGTTTTCCCATCACATTGTCCTCTCTTATCTCCCATCCTTTTCTCCTCATATAGTGTGGGGCCCCATTTGACTATCCCCCAACCTTGGTACATTGAGTCTTTATAGTAACTTGAGACACATCTCATGGGAAAGCACCAATGACACTAATAATGATTAATGATTCTGTGATACTTACACACAGGAGACTAGCATAATTATCTTCTGTGAAGCTCTACTCAGCAGCTGACTGAATGGATAGAAAGTCTCAGAACCAAACGTTGGACCATGATGCAGGACTCCATGGAAGAGTTCAGAAAAGGATTGAAAATCATGAAGGAGATCGGAGTTCTACAGGAAGACCAACAGTGTCAATTAACCTGGAGCCTTGGGAGGTCTCCAAGACTGAGCCACCATGCAAAGAGCATACATGGGCTGGATCGACACCACCAGAACATACGTAGCAGACTTGGAGCTCAGTCTCCATGTGGATCTGCCAGCAGAGCAGGGGTTGTCTCTAAAGCTGAAGTTTGACTGGAATCCCCAACAGGGCTGCCTTTTCTGGCCTCAATGGAAGAGGATGCGTCTCATCCCGTAGAATTCATCACCACTGAATTCTCAGTCACAGTTCATCCCGTTTATAAATTTAATCAATAGAGAATTTTGACTTTATAGTAGTCAAAGCCATGGTTAATTTCCCTGACCCCTCGTTATCTGTTATCTTTGAAACCATTAAGTGGAATTCAACATCAAGTAATTATAATGCTCTTGTTATTGTTATAAAAGCAAAATACACATATTCCTAGAGTGTATTTAAAAAGATTTTTGAGCAAAATATGATATCATCTTATATTTTTGTCAGATAAACTTTATCATTTCTACCACAATTAATCGCTTTGTGTTGACTAAATATTTTATTACTATTTTACATAATGCATTCTTCAAAGGTAATATTTCATCAGCCTATCTGACCAATTAATGTCTGCTGTCACTCATTTTCTGTGACTACTTACTAGGGAGCATAGTTCCTGCAGGCAAATGATCAAATGATTCAGCTGTTAGGAAACAATGTAAAATTAATGGACAACTGTATAAGCATAATACTTACACAGAAATATGAAGGAGATTTCCTATAAAATCATTCTGATTTAAAAATGAACCAAAATAATAATTTTATAGAATCAATTTCAGACTTCTTTCCCAGGTAACTTGTATAAACATCAAAGTATTTCAATACACTTCATGCTTTCTAATTTTTTATATAACTAATTGTTGTAAATTGTACATAACTAATTGTTAATTAAAAATAGTATATTAATATAAATATATCAAAATGATAACATTTTAGTCTTTATATTTACACTGAAATATTTTCTAATCATTACTTTAAGAGTTTTCAGTCACTATTAAAATGCTGATACTTCTTCCTCTAATGATTTATCACTGCACAGTAACAAGGATATTAAGCACAAAAAGAACTTCTGAAACTAGAGTTTCTTGAAACTACCCACACACTAATTCTGTTATTTATAAACTTTGTTTTCAAAATGTGTTTGAAATTCTTGGTTGAAAGAATATATATATACAAATATATTTCAAAACTTCTATATTGGTCTATTTCTTCCTTCCACAGAACTGCTTTGAAACTATTTTATATAATTATAAAATTAAGGTTTATATATTCACAGAAATGTTCCCCTTACAAATGAATGACAAAATATGTTATAAAATGTCTCTTGATTCTATCTCTTACAGTTATCACCTTTCTTCTCTTCATCACTTAGACTTCTTGAAAGGTTTCTTCTAGGTTATTAATTCCAAGTCTTCAACTCATGCATTGCATAAGCAATTGCTGCTCCCACCTCCTTTTCTGCAATTGTAATTTACTCTTGAATACAGCAGTACTGCTGGTCTTTTATGAATGACCTAGGTTCACAGTTCAGCTGTGTGTATGTGTCACCCTTGCTTATACTGATTCATGTTCTTTTAGAAGTATCTTTCTCTCTCCTCGGTTTGTGATACTTTGTCTTTGTGAGAAGCTAGTCTTCATGCAACACAATTCATGTGCCTTTTCTCTGGATCTCATGATAGGCTTTCTTTTCCTTTCATTGAGTCCCTTACACATAGAGATTTCCACTTTTTAATGAATTCAAGACTATCTATTGTACATGTTAGGTCTGGTTCTATATCCCAGTCCCACATGCTCCCAGATATAAGACTCAGATTTAAAATATATTACAAATACCTTGGCCATATAGCTAGGCTCTTCTCTGACTAGACTGTACGTTAAATAACCTATTTATTTGAACCTACTTTGTGCCATATGACTGGTCACCTGCCTCATTAAATATTCCTGGGTGAATCTACTACTTGTCTCTAGCCCAGAATTCTTTCTGCCTCCCAGATGCCCTACCTTCTATGTCTTGACTAAGCGATGTGCCATCTGATTTTTTATTGACAGTTGCCACATCCATACAGACCGAAGGTATTCCCTCTACAATCTCTATGCCAGAACCTTTAAAATATATTCACCATCTAAAGACCTTAAAGATCTCAAAATCTATAACCAAGAGTCTTCAATATAAAATTTGAATTAAAAAATCATGCTGAAATTTTGAATGAGTGTTTTAATTTGGTATTATTCATGATTTATCTATTATATTGCTTTCTAGAAGAATAGGCACTGCAATGAACATTTTCAGAGATACTGTAAAGAGTCGTCTGCTCTACAATATCTAAGAGATTAAGGAATAGAGAGAGAAAAGAGGAATAGAAACAAACTACAGTGATAACTCTGGCTTTAGACATGTTTTCAATGGCTCTTAAGTCTTCTCAAATATAAGCAAGGAGGTTCTATCTTTCACAATGGCATTCACCACTGCAAGAGATGAGCAGACATTGAATGAAGGTTAATGACCTTAAGAGATATGTATCCTTTTGTCAAAAGCAATTCTTAAATAAGTATCAGTCCTTGGTCTTAGCAACACCTCAGCTGAAAATTTTCCTAAGAGCTAGACAAAAGAAAGTTTCGTTTTTCAAGGATAACATGCAAATATCAAGTAGTCAATTCCAGATTATGAAGCTCATGTCATGTATCAAACCTAACTGAAAATTTCTGGAACCTCTGCAAGCTATTTTCCAGTAAAGACTTAGAAGCAGATGATAAAAGAAATCCCCCCACCAATGCAGCAGTTGAAGAAGAAACTTATATTATCTCTACCAAGTCCATAGTCTCTACACCTTCTCCTAGAATCAACATTATTCTAATTGATTATAAACCTGGTGCAAGAAACATATCCTGCTGCTGTCCATTCTGGTCCATTTTTAGAATGCCATGCTCAGGATGGAATGGAGCAATCTATCCATTTGCAGTAAACAAAACTGACATGAGAGCAGTAAAAGACTCTAGTGTTTCACATGGGGAATAAATTATTTATTTTCTGACTGCATTGCTTAGCATATACCTACCTTTGCCTTTACTGATGGTGACATTGTTCTTCCACATAAAGAGATATATTCACCAAGTTGCAATCATAAATTAAAGCAAAGTGATGCTCCACTGTGTGCAAAAGTATTTCTTCTTAGGTAACAGGAAACCCAGATCCACAGGAAGTATGAATATAGAGAAAGTCTCATTTGAAGAATGACAAAGAGAATGCATTTATTATCATTCCTGGATTTGAAAATGTACTGTTCTACCCACTGAGACAAAAAGAAGCAATACAAAATAATACTTACTTTGACATACATTCTGTACTGTGGAATATAGAAACAATGAACATCATAACTTTAAAATATGATTTTCATAATGATGTGGTATATACAAGTCAAAAACTGATGCCTTGGTAGTTCTTTTACAATATTCCAAAGATATTTCTATGTGCCCCCATGGTCATTAATATCTAGTGATTTTAAATACAAAGATTCCTCTTTTCTTGTTTTTTTTTTTGAAAGATGTCATGACAATTAAAATATATTTCAAAGATTTATTTATTTGATTTCATGTATGTGAGTGTTTGCCTGCATGTATGTATATACATTAAGTGTGTTCTTGGTGACCTTGGAGGTGAGGAGAGGGCATCATTTTCCAAGGAACTAGAGCTATAAGTGGTTATAAAATACCATTTGGGGACTGGGACATGAGCCTGTGTCACTTGCAAGAGAAACAAGTGAATTTAAGCACAGGGTCATCATTTCAACACCTGCTGGAAAGTTTACTTATCTAAGTTTAGTTAAATCACTCAAGTTTAGTTTTTGAGATTATAAACTTTAGTACTCTATACATTATGTCTTCACCTCTCTTATCTCCTGCAACTACTCTGGTGCCTCACCTACACTCTAATCCAAACTAAGGACCTCTTATCCTCTTATTCTTTAAGTATTCTCTCTCTCTCTCTCTCTCTCTCTCTCTCTCTCTCTCTCTCTCTCTCTCTCTCTCTCTCTCTCTCTCTCGATATATATATCCTATATATATATATATATATATATATATATATAGGACTGTGTTTTGTCAACCATATCATTGAGATTTCCTGTCACATAGAGGAGACACTATCTTACAGCAGATAACTTGGTTCTCTTTCTCTTGTAATATTTTACCCTCTGCAGTGATGTTTCCTCGGCCTTCAGTGTAGAACTTATGTTGTGGATATATCAACTGGGGCTGGAAAAAAAGACCCACAGTCAGTAAGTAGTTCCCTGTGTTTTGATCATTTTTGGATTCCTGAAATGGTTTTTATTCACTTCAAAAATAATCTTTGATGATAGATCAGGAATATACTTATCAAGGAAAGCAGGTTAAACATCTTTGTCTCTGGAATTAGCTCTCTCCCAATTTCACATGACTATCTTACTGTCCAACAATTATCTTTTGCTCTCCATGTACAACTAATTTCCATTTTACTGAAAAATAAATAAGCATTTCAGTAGTGTTGATGTCTGAGAATGCAAATCACAAACAGAATATGAACTAGCTGTTAATGCCATACAAATAAATGATTATGAAATCAACTTGTGACTGAGTTGACAATGAATATATTTTAAATATATGACTATGTTAATTTGGTAAAATAATACATGTGCTACTGCATATCCAATTAAAATAAGTCTCTTTTAAAGTATTCTTCTGCAGGGTTCTTACAGCATCTGTCTTGGCCATACTGGTGTAATTTGGATGTCTCAAATTCTACTGACTGCATACTTTGTAAATCTTCAAAATGCTCAGCTTTTCTTTCTTCTGATCCCATAGTCCTTACCAGTTAGCCATAACCCCATGTCTTAGAAAATAAATGCTTATATGATAGAAACTGAAAGGAAGGTATTATTGCATAGTTCAGATTTTAATAGCCATCCACTCTAAAGTGGCATCTTCAGCAGTTAACAACCTATCTATTACGGGTTGCAGACCTAATTGACTATTTCCACAGTACTCTTGCCAATTCAGTCCAATTCTGGCAGTTCTGACTCACAGTGATCCCGTTTTACAGCTCACTTCTCATGTACAGAGTTCTCACATTCTGTTTTATGTAGACTCCACACTCTCCATCTGAAAAATTATATTTTCTTATCACCCTAAATGTAGCCAAAGCTCATTCAGTTCATTAGAGAATGTTAGCAATGCCATTTTAATTAATGTACAGGTTAATAAAATGTGTAACATTCACATGGATTTTATAAGCATTCAAATTTAGATAATGGTCCCAAATTTATACAGTATGTATCTCTTTGATTAAAAAAAAAAACTTTTATTATTGGGTGTGTAGATATATATGATGTATTCATGAGTATGGGCACATGGCCATTAGCACAGTTAGGGATGTCTGGTGGTAGCTTTCAGAGTCCATTCTCTCCTTATATCTTGTTGACCAAGTTTCACTGCAATATCTGTTCTTCTATTTTTTTTTAATTGCCTGTCAGCTAGCCTTGAAATCTTTAGGCCTGTTCTCTTGTCTTCACATCTCACCTCATCACAGCAATACAGATACTCTAGATGTGCATCACCACCTCTAGGTATTTGTAGACCCTTGAGGACCCAATTTATGTCATCAAGATGTGTGCCATGTACTGTAAATTGTGAGGCCATCTCACAGAACTGCTGACTTTTGCTTTTAACATCAATATATGCTGTATTCCTTTGCAAGAACTACCATAAGAGAATACAATAAAGTGCCTTAAATAACAGAGTAGTGAGGAAATTTCTTTCAACTTGATACAAGTAATGTTATCTTGGAAGAGGAACCTCAAATGAGAAAATGCCTCCATGTAGAGTGTATGTACACAAGCCTGCAGTGTATTTTCTTGATTGACAGTTGATATGGGTAAGCCCAGCTTACTCTGGGAAGTACTATTCTTGGATTAGTGTTGTATTTTTAAAAAGTCAGTGAGCAAACCATGGGAACATGCCCTTTGCTTCAGTTCCTGCCTCCAAGTTCCTGCCTTGAATTTTTGCCCTGATTTCTCTCAGTGATAAGATGTGAGCAGTGAATTAAGAGCTAAAAGAAACCTTTTAGTCCCCATGTCTCTTTTTTCCTTTAAAAATGTATTTATTTTTATTTATATGGGTACATTGTAGCTGTCTTCAGACACAAATCAGAAGAGTGCATTTCAACCCATTACAGATGTAGTTGCTGGGGATTGAAATCAGAACCTCTGGCAGGGCAGTCAGTGCTCTTAACTTCTGAGCAATCTAGTCATGGTCTTTTATCACAGGAAATCTGAGCTAAAACAAACATAAATTTAAAGTTTTGAATATAGAAATTGACAAGCTTGTTTTTTGTTCCTTTGTTGTTTTTTTTTATTTTTATTTTTCCTGAGCATTGCCTCCTCATTCGAGATGATAATAATTGCACATTGTACCTTCACCTGATAATTTGTCTGCAAGTGTCTGTATTCTAGTCTTTGTGTCAAGAAATAAATACAATTTTATTAATACTGTCTTACATTGGGTTTCTACTGCAGTGAAGAGAAATCATGACCAAAGTAACCTTCATTAAGGACAATTATTTGGGAATGGTTTACAGGTTCAGAGGTTTAGTCCATTATCTGCCCAGGAAAAAGAATGGCAGCATCCAGGTCCAACATGGTACTGAAGAAGAGACTGAGATTTCTACATTTTGATCCATAGGCAGCAGAAGGAGACTTTGTACCACACTGGGCATAACTTGAACACATTAGACCTCAAACCTGCCTCCTCAGCAACACACTTACTACCACACAAAGGCATACCCACTCCAACGAGGATATACATCTTAATGATGCCACTCCCTATGGCTAAACAAACACATAAGGCTATAGGGATCATTGGTTTGCAAGCCATCACAAAGACTCATCTCAGTGATTGAATCTAACCTTAATTGTCTCTTCAAACTACTATCGAATTATAATCACTGTTTGAAATATTGGGGATCAGGATTTTAATGGAAATTTTAGAAGACAGTACACGTGCTTTTATTTGAATGATTTTTTTATGTTTATCCCTTAGTCTTTCATTGCTTTCTGTAAATTGCTCCATAATAGTTATTGGTTGATATTTAAATAGTAGCTTCTTCCATTTCTCCACAAAGCAAAAACTCTTATCATAGTATATAGTAGATTCTCAATGATGAATACAGTATATATCAGATATTAAAGTTGTTATTAAAATTTTAATCGGGCTGAAGAGATAGCTCAGAGGTTAAAAGCACTGGCTGCTCTTCCAGAAGTTCTGAGTTCAATTCCCAGCAACCACATGATCGGTCATAACCGGTCTGTAATGGTATCTGGCACCCTCTTATGGCATGCAGACATACATGCAGGCAGAATGCTGTATGCATAATAAAGAAATAAACCTTTAAAAAATAATCATGTTTTTCTGGAATAGTTTGTTATTCAAAAGCAGAGTGTGTTTTATCTGAATTCTGTATCTCCTGGAGCACCTAAAACATGTTTGCTTAATGATAAGTGTATAGCTCTTTCTGATTAAATATATATTTATGTGACTACTTAAAACACAGTCCTGATCTCAAATTGATGGCAGAAATAGAGATACATTATAAGTGTAGTCTTAATAACCCCTCTAAATCTCACATTAAAAATTACGGTAGTGTTAGAAGAGGGAACCTTGAGGAGGTAATTACATTTTACTT
Organism: Mus caroli; assembly: GCF_978045245.1. Taxonomy (NCBI): domain Eukaryota; kingdom Metazoa; phylum Chordata; class Mammalia; order Rodentia; family Muridae; genus Mus; species Mus caroli. The sequence continues at coordinate 77,680,181 of NW_028227272.1, forward strand.
ATCATAGGCATGGTTATTGATCAGAGGGTAAGTTTGTCTTTCACCTAGTCATGAATTATGCAAATTGTTCTGTCTTCTTTCCCCTTTCCCACTTCTATGTTTTTCTACCTTACTTTCTTTTTTTCCTCATATTTTCCATTATGTTGCACCTTCTGCTATTATTTGAAAACAACAATAAAGTCCCTATGGTATATTTTCCTCATTCCAGAATGTCCCAGTTTAACAACCATGTCCTAAGTAAACATTTGTTCATAGATTCTCCAATCAGCAGTATTCCATAAAAAACAACAAAAAGTAGGTTAATATATTCTCTTCCTTGTCCACTTCTGATAGTTTTATTGTATATATAATACTAGCAATAATATCTTCAGAATTCAGTGTTGAATGGAGGTCAAAGTAACAGTTCTATTTTGAAGAAAAAGGAAAGTCAATTCTTTGATATTAATTATTTTCCTCAAACAGTGCAATGAGTCTTAATAAATTATTCACATTAGTACCTGTCCAGGCTGCTTATCTTCATTAAGTTTCAATGAGAATGAAAGACACATTAGAGAATTATGTGAAGAAAGAGTGATATAATGCACCTGAAAAGTGATTTATTATGGAATAAAATGAGGTAACACAGAAGACCAGAAAAGAGTTAGCTAAAATCTGAGAATACATACCTTTGTTCATTATTATGAGAAAGAAACTAGAAAAATTCAAATATAGCAAGAATACAGAGAAATATCTAGATGGATATGTGGTTTTCAGAAATGAAGATTTGGAATAGAACAATATAAACAGTTTTTCAATAAAGCAAAGACTGTAGCAAACTTAGAGCCTTATAGACATCGTCTAGCACGGTAGCATCACCTCAAATAAAGCTTGTGCTAAATATTTGTACCATATATGTGTATGTGTGTCTGTATGTTGGAGAGAAATAAATAAAATTGTTGTCATTCTAAATTCCCAAATGTCATGTATTGTGTTCGCTGTTGCTCATTACTGTTACCAAGCTTTTAATTTTTATGTGTAATTCTATTAAAAACTAAGTTTTATACTTAAGGATAACAAGATTGTAATGAAAACAAAGATTTTCAATAAGTTTAGTACATATTTGTTACAATGTACTAAATAGAAAAAAATAGGTGCTAATGTATATTAACTAGGTATTTTACCCTGTGTTTCAAGACAAGGTATGAACATATAGATAAACATAAGGAAAAAAAAACAAACATAGCAGGTGCCATTGCATAGAAATAATTAGAAAGGTAAAAAGATGCATAGAATACCATTTAATAGTTGTAAAATATATATTACAAAGTGAGTCCATAAATTCAGTTTACTCTGAACAAACAAGTAATTTTTGTGGTGTGTTGGTGGGTGTTAAGAATGTGAAGAATTGAGGTTCCAGATTGTACATGATGGATAAGATGATGTAAAATAAAACTGCTTTCTTAGAAGCTCAGGTTGCCTATGGATGGGGAGGGGCAGATGAGGTGAGCATCCATAACCTGCTGCTTTAAGAAATAGCATGATTTCTGAGCTATACAGTGTCTGTTTGGAAAGAGATTAACAGGTCTGGCTCAGAGCTTTCAGCTTGCTGAGAAACTGCTTGATCTAGGCTTCAGCAGAAGCCCTTACTGATCTCTCAACCGAAGAAAGAGGAAACAAAAATGTCCACAAACTAGAGAGGGGTCTCTGGTACTATGTCTCACCATTGCCTTCTACTGATGATGATGTATAGTGTGCTTCGAATAACCGTTATAATAGAGGAAGAGCCAAGAGAAATCAACTCACTAAGATCTGCTCCATTCATCTTCGAATCTCTAAAGGCTGTCTACAATTACTATTCAGATATCTGACAGTGCTGCATATTATGAATGCGTATCATTTTCTCTTTTGCTTGATGTCTTGGTATACTTCTAATTTGTAAAAGTTGCCCTAGAAGTTACTATCCGCAGAACTCCAACATGTGTCTGTTGTAGTTGTATTGTCACAGATGTGAATAAACACACACGTGTTAAATATTCATATATTTAATGTGTTAGGCATTTTTTTAGATAACATAATTTAATTCTTCAGAAAGAAATGTCAGATTGCTGAAATATTTAATGATATTTCTTCTTTATTAAATACTCAAGTGTAGTTCAACTCTTTTTTTCTCCCCTACCTATCATGTTCAACGATGCTTAAAATGCAACTTCTGCAAGTTTGTCAGTGGATTTTCTCTAAGCAACATTGTGTTTCATAATCATGAGCTGGTTAAAATGGCATCTTCTTTATTATTTAAAATGAAAACATTCACTTAAAACACAGATCAACATAACAAGTTATTTTAAATATATTAATTAATGCATGACAGAATCTCAATAGTGTTTATGTTTCCCGTTATCAGCATTAAAATATCTATCCTGATATTCATTTGATATAAAATACTGTGAGCAGAAGTTGTGCAATATTTTAGACAAATTGTATCAGTTTAATCTGTTCGATAGTGAACTCATTTCTATTAGCTTAAAGGTAATTTTAAATATTAGCCACTTTTTGCTTTTACATTACTTGATTTATTTTTGAGACAGACTTGTAGGTATCATAGTATCAAAATCGCTAGGCAGTCAAGAATAACCATTGATATCTGTTCCTTCTGCCTCCAGCTCTGAGTGCTGGGATCCTGTGCTCACATGGTTGTGTTTTGCAGTCATGGACCTCAGAGAATTATGTATTCTTGGCTAGCATTATACTAATTTTACTTTATCCTCAGACCCAATGATTTCATTAATAGATGAGACAAATATGAAATAAGAATTACCTGAACATACATATGCAACTGTGTGTGCATGTGTGCATATATATGTATGTTTGAATGTGTGAATATATGTATATGTTATATATTTTTGACACAATGTACTTTCATTTATATAAAATTTGTGTTCTAAGATTTTAAAAATTCTCTTGTATTTTGTTATAAAGAACAAATTCTGAGTTACAGTTCTTTAGTCACAGTCTTGAAACGTGTAGGCACAGGAGTGGTTTCTACACATTTGTTTTTGAGTTCACGTCCTATTTTTACCCATTTGACATTGGGAAGATTATAAATCACACTTAGCCATGTTTTCCTCATTCATTAAATACTGAAGAAAACAGAGCTTTAGCCTTAAGATATAGAGTGTATAAATATTAAGTCATAAGTTTACTTATGCATAAATTATTTCTATTAATATATAACTGGACATCATTTAAGACTCTCTTTCAATTAGCTAATAAATAAAATTTCACTTTAAGTATGTTCCATTCATCATTTCATAAGCCAGCATTTCGATTCTTGGTGAGAGGATGTTGAGAGAAGTGAATTAAATCCTGCTGAGAGTGTGTATAGCTGTTCTGGAATGTGGAGGGTGGGAATCACTGGATGTTCTATCCTCAGGTCTTCTGCTGATATTTGCTCGGCTCAGATTTCACTTCTCAGTGCACAAGGCATTGAGAAGAGCACCAAGCCCATGGTGTATTGTTTTCCTCTTATGTATCCATCAGAGCCTGGTGTATCTAATAACACAGAGCCATATCTCTGTAACCTTGAACTCATTTTGTCTTTTAGACTTAGATCCTTGGCTCCTTTTTAGGATCAAGAAGCTGGCAGGGTAAAGTGGTTCATAGCATATTGAGTTTCCTCAGTCCTTCAGACCTTACTAAATAAATGTTACCAGCAATTTTTACACAATTGTGAATCTGAATATATTAGTATATACATTTGTGAACAAATCAGAGTTACACAAACATTTCATTAATGAACAGTTTCAAATATGATTATTATATTTAATTTTACATTTTGAATGTCAAATTGATTATCTTAGGCCAGACTTCTCCATGTCTGTGAAAGCAAGAAGCCTATACTCACAAAGTAATTATGTGATTAGCATAATATATAGCTAAGACAGAAACACCAAATCAGGATTAAAATATTCCACAACTAATTATCCCAGAAACCATTTTAAAAATTGATTACTATCTAAATGATTAATAAATGCTTCTCCTTTTCTTCTGTAATAAATACATGCCATTTCAGAAATAAAATACTATAATCTCATCTCATATGGAATCATTTTTGGGTAAGATGGGGAATAATTGAAATAATATTTTGAATAATATTTGGAAATGACTTTGGATTATGTACAAAATTAGCCCCAAATTACTTCTTACTAGTTTAATGACATTTTGCTTATGGTTTCTCTGTGTTCCGGAATTGTATATATCTACTAAAATCAGCCTCAGCAACAACAACAGACATGCTAAGATGGACTAGAGTGATCACCAAAGCCCTTAACCCTTCATAAAGAATGTATGTGATAAAAGAGTAATGAGAGCAAGAGAATTTTTCCCCATGGAAGAGCACACACTAACTCATTTTCCAAAGCAAATGGCCAATCTCGAACATACACATACAAACAACATTGTACAGTCTGAGCAGAATGTACTTGTATTTAGAAATGTGTGTGTGTGTGTGTGTGTGTGTGTGTGTGTAACAAAAATTAATGTAAAAAGAGGTCATTATAGGACAGTTCGCAGGAAAGTATGGGAAGTTGGCAATGATGTAATTTTATTGTAACCTCAAAAACTAAAAGAAAAAATAAAATGAAATCAAAGTGGAACACACTCAAATGCTGCAGTGCTAAGAACTTGCTGTGTGCAAGCATCCTTTGGGGCAGCTGATGTGTGAAAAGGTTCTGTAGTAGAGAGTATCAGATATGAGAGCCGTTGGAGCCCAAAGTAAATTTCCAGTTAGCAGGAAACCTTAGCCCTAAGGAATGCTTTTCACACTCCTATCGCTTGTTTGCTTTCATCTTTCAGAGTTGGCTAAAAATCTGTTGACTGTGAGTATGCCTGCTGCCAGACAGAAAGTCCAGTTTGTTTTCCTCCTCTCTTCTGGATGTAGGCTTTATTTCTCCTCGCCTATCTCATTTGGGCATATCTTTATATGCAATCAGTTCCCTCATATGTAAGCCTTGATTTATATATGATGTATTTTCATCAATCTAATGATGGCTGTACATGGTGAATTATGGTTATAAGGCTCAGACTTCTAGACTAGCATGAACTATGAGATTCTGTTTCAAAAAAGTATATGTGGGGGTGGGGTGGGGCTGTGTATGTGTGTGTGTGCACATTCTAAAGGATATATAGATATATTTGTATGTGTGTGTGTACATACACACACACATATGTATATGGTCCACAGTACAGATTGTTTGCTTATTCAAATAAAGAGACAGTGTTAGACTAATCAGACAATAAAGTACAGGCAAACTGAATGTTATCCGATAAACTAGTAAGGATTCAGTAACAAGCAAACCCCCAATTAATATCTACCAGTCACAAAAAATATAATCACAACAAAGTTTAGTGATATGTAAGTAATACATATGAAAAATATAACAATTTAAATAAAACACATAAATAAACAAGTAAAATAAAGACATAAAGTTCCTAGTATAATATTAAACACATATATCGCAGAATTTGGGAGACTAAGACAGGGAAATCTTTGCCTGAAGATCAGCTTTAACTATACAGAGATGCCTTAACAGAAAATATAACAAACGTAGCAATCCTAAAGTTTATTAATACAGTAGCTGAAATGAGACAGTTGATAGATATCTGTCATAAAGAATATTTTATATATAGAGAAAAGCAGCAAACATAGATAAGTGAATCAAAATTAACAAATTACAGGATAAAAAGATAGCTATGTGGGCCCTAAATACATATAGAACCACAAAAGGTACTTGATAGATTTAACAATATTGACTAAAAATCATAACCTTAAAGACATCAACAGTTAACAAAGTTTCACCTATATCATAAGACTATAGTAGCAAAAATAGTATAACAGCTTAAAGGCATTCACATACATTAATTATGCAGATTTGTTTTTAATAACTTAACACAGTCTAGAGTCTCTATAAAAAATCAGTTCGTTCTAGATTATATGATAATATTCTTTAACACAGGAACACTTACTCTACTATATTCATAGCAGCTTTATTCATAATAGCCAGAAACTGGAAACAATCTAGTTGTCCCTCAACCAAGAAATGGATAAAGAAGACATAATACATCTATACAATGGAGTACTATTCGGCTACTAAAAGCCAAGACATCAGGAATTTTGCAGGTAAACGGATGGAACTTGTTAATATCATTCTGAGTGAGGTAACCCAGAGCTAGAAAGACATTTTATGTTACAAACCTTCTTCTAAGTGGATGTATTCAAAGGACAATGCATTAGAGAATTATTTGCCCTCCCATATTCATATCAACGTCTGCATAATGACTCAGAAGCAGGACCAATGGCTTCAGCATTTATAGAGATTGAAAGTATGATATTATCACTTGAAAATCAAATATTGTTGAACCTTAACAAAAATCTATCATTAACAGTTTATTGAATCAAGAAGTGCGACTAACGTAAACCATGTGAAAACTCATGTGATGCATGGTATAATTTACATTTAATCCTCTCAGAGCCAAACTCATTATGTGTAAAGTATAACAATACTAAACAATCAATGGAGAACATTCTTGGGTTGGAAAGTGTGTTAGAATGGGATACATTGGTGAGAGAAAAGAAGTTGGTGTTTACCTAATGTCCAGAAAAATGACTATGACTTTTAGCAGTGCACTGTGTGCTAAACGTTGGCTTGTAAGTTTATAGACTTAATTATTCTCAACATACACACACACACACACACACACACACACACAAACAAACACACTCAAAAGTAACATTAACATAACAGTAATTAAGTGAGGGTGAATATGATAAATCATTACTAAGCATTCATATAAATTAAATTATCATGTTATTCAATGTAAATATATAAGAATTTTGCAGTTCTTTTTTTTTTAAAGATTTATTTATTTATTATATGTAACTACACTGTAGCTGTCTTCATACATTCCAGAAGCGGGTGCCAGATCTCGTTGCGGATGGTTGTGAGCCACCATGCGGTTGCTGGGATTTGAACTCTGGACCTTCGGAAGAGCAGTCGGGTGCTCTTACCCACTGAGCCATCTCACCAGCCCGAATTTTGCAGTTCTATCTTAGAGAAGATAGAAAAATGTGATTATGCCAAATGTATAAAACTATAAAATATCAAATAGGAATGTTTTTAGTTTGGGCTCCATCCTTGATATACATACTAACTTTGCATTTAAAATATCAAATATGTTACTAGTATTTCAAAAACCACTTAAGATCAGTATTTTCAAAGTATTTCAGTTAAATGTCAAGCAACTGATTTTCATATTATTTTAAATGCATTATATGTTTTATTATGCATATAAAATTTTATAATCTGAACATAAACTTATAAGTCTTCAACAGGTCTTTCATTAAGAATTATATTAAAAATATTTAGATAATGGTGATGTATTACAAATCAGTTTTGGAATGCCCAAACTTCATGAATGTGTGTTGAACAGGGAAAAAAATGTAGACTGTAGGGCTATAGATGTAGCTCAGTAGAAAGATAACTTGTTTGCTTCTGTGCTAATAACAAGCACAAAACAAGAAAAGAAAAATGTTTATATTATCTGGGACATTAAAGGGACATTTTCCACTGGATTAAATAAGATCCTCGGTATAGTTACTATCAGAGATCCCTTTCCAGTTGAACCTGAAACCTGGAAGCAATACTAATTGTTGATCCGTCACTACTTCATGTTACCTGAAGTGCATCTATTAGCACAGTCTGCACAATGGTTTTATATGAAGAACTCGTGGTATCGGAAGAGTTCCCATTCATTTCATTGCTCACAAATACACAATTAAAACACAAGTAGCCAGACGATTCCTGAATCTTTCACTACGTGACTAGGAAGCCACCAATTAGGCAAGCCCTCCTTAATTATAATACACTGTATATTTGGAGCAAAAAAAAAAAATGTATTTGTCTACAACCAAAAAAAAAAATACTTTTTCTTTTACTTCAGATGCTTTTATGTGAAATACCTTTTAAGTAAGGGCTAAAAACAATGTCTTTATTTTATTAGTAACGTATACTCCCAAATCATAAGAAACAATATAAAGAGCACAGATTTCAAACCACAATTGTGTAATAAAAGTACTTTAGTAATGCTAACTGAATTTTCCAGTGGATTTTTCAGGTAATTTCATCACTCTCTCCAATAATATTTAGTTTTAAAAAAGAAAACTGCATTTTAGAAACTGGCAAATGTATTTTGAATTCTCTAACACAATATGGGTTGTTCCAGCAAAAAAAAAAAAAAAATTAGTTATATGTTACTTGAGCTACTAATGAGCATAATTAGTATTTTCATTTGGAAAAAAAATCTCAAAAAGTCAAAATTCTTGTTAATTTCTTTTGTGTTCTCACAGGGAACTAAAAGTTGACTTGTGCTGGTGATTTAATATTAGCTTTTTTTTTTATTATACTGGTTCTTTTTTGTGTCTTACTTAAAAAAAATATTGATTCACATCTTTGCCAATGTTTTAGTTACTGGTTTTCCTGCTATTGTTTGAGCTTCATATATGTATAAGTATGTGTATGTGTATATGTATATGTATATGAATGTGTATGTATATGAATGTTCTATTCTAACAAAGGTTGGAATGAGATGTAATTTTTGAAAATTAGGATTCATAATCTACTAACATTTTGGAATTTACTTTCTCTATTAAATACTTGCTTTAGAATTTGGTCATTGGCCTTTGTTCATTATTATTATTATTATTATTATTAATTATTTACTCCTATCATTATTACTGTTGTTGTCTTGGTTTTGTCTTGCTTTTTCATCTGGACTTGAAAAACAAATAGCAGTAGAAAGTTCATGCAATTCTGAAACAACAGATGCACAGTTCTCCTCTCACACCCTTCTTTGCTTTGGCGAAATATTACAAAGTCTAAGGTCACACAATAAATCTCCTTTGTGGGAAGAGTAGCAAACTTGATTTGGAAGGCCTACTCATTGGAAGTTAGTGGATTTGGCCATCTCCACATTAAAGTTTTTGCACAGCCTGAATTCTTTATAAAAGCTGCATCTCTCTCTTCAGGAAATGTCAATGGAAATAATCAAAGTAAACATACTTTATTTTCCTGATTTCTTTTCCATATGTCGCTTTGCCTTTTTTTTTTTTTTAACAACTCAGTCCTGTCCTTTTGAAAGACTTGTTTATAATTTAAAACCTTCAAGTCATTAAAAATTTAATGGCTCAGTGGTTAAGACAGACAAGTTCTTGGAGCTCACCTGGACTTGTTTTCAAGCCGAAAGTGTCTGTCCCAGTTGTAACACAGGTGTAGTGTAAAGACATCAGTGGTGACATGCTCTCAATTCCACTTTTAAATCACTGCTGTCACCACTATATTTATAAAGTGAATTCTGGAAGTTTCCCACAGAGGAGGAGGCCACATTGATAGACAGGGAGAAGAAACTTGTTCAAAGGTGCATAACAAAGTCTACTTAAAAAAATCAGTTGAACAAATTCTTTCATTGCTTAACTTAACAGAAAGACTTGCTAAAAGTTTGTCAAGTATAATTGTCAAGAAGCATTGACCTAACCTTATCTTTAACAATTGGTATGACAATTTACTGAAAATTATTTCTGTTTCATATATTTTATGTAAACATAGTATAATGTATTATCTGTATTTACTATATTATAAAATATATTATTTTTGTTTACATGCATGACAAATTCTTTAAAAATAATATTATCTTATAGGATACATTATCTCCCTTCTTCATGTTTAAATTGAATAGTTTAATTGAATTTAATTTGATAATAGTTTAATTGAATAATTTAATTGAATAATTTCAGATCAGAATAAATTAGAAGTGCATAGATAGATAACTAAGTGTGTTTTTCTTGAGCTATTTTATGTTAACTATGTATATGGATGCAACTACAGAAGACATCAAAGTGACTCTTTTTAATTTCTACAATGATAAGTTCTAGAGCACTTTTGTGAACTTTGTGCGTGTTTATAAAGGATCCTTTGGGATTCTGAATATGCTATCCATTAAATTCATTTTTTAATTAATGTTTAATTTCAGTTGGTCCCCAGAACCCCAAGTATCTTCCAAGGGCAATACCATAATATAAAACTGTTGCCCGATGGGAAGGTGCTTCACACCCACGCTTCCCACTTGCTTTCTGAAGCTCAGGAATCCATCATAGTGGCAATCCCTCTCAGATCATTTTCACCATAGCATTGGCTTCCCATTATCAATAGCCAAGAGATGTCATTTTTGCATCTAATAATTGTTTCCCAAGGTTCACAATCTGAAAAATAGGATAGATAAATAATTCATTATGTTTAGATGATAGAACATGGTAAGAGGGTAAGACTGATCTTTCTGCCATCATATTTACACAGTCCTAAAAAAAGCAAACAAAACACAACAAAAAAACAACTCAATTGGCTGGATATAGCCCATAGCTATATATTCTGTAAACATGAAAACTCATTTAAATTATACTGATGTCCCGAGCTATCATTCTCGCCTGCAAGAACACACTCAGACAACTGGAATCTACTGCAACAAAAAGATTTATTGCTTCTTCAGGAGGAAAGACCCAGACCCCAGAAAATGGCGTTGCTTGTATAGCCCTCAGCCATGGCATTTCAGCACCTGATGTGGCATGTCAGCTTCTGATTCATTGCTCGCCCATCACCCCATTACTACACCCCGAGATGGGCCTTGACTAGGCGTGAGTTCAATCTCGCACCTGCGTACAAGGCTTGTTTATTAGTTAGGCACAGCGGAGGCCAGCACCATCTTATAATGGCTGGCGATTGCTCGCGGCATGGCTCTCCACATACTGAATCTTGGTTTTGTGTCTATTGTTTCTGTATTTGTATGTGTGAAAAATCTGCATGGTGTTATTTTTCTCTGCAGATATGTTTACTCTGCATAAATATTAAATTATAAATGCGATCAGGGTGCTTTCAGTGTCCACTAAGATTATGAAGCCTACCCTGATTCATTTCATCTGTATCACACTGCATCTTATGAAATACTATGTACTAAGAAGTATAAATATTAGTTCAGTGAATAACATTTCAACATTTCAGTATTAACACAAAATGTAAAGATTAAAGTCTCCTCAAAAACCTGTTTCTAAACAAATTTGAACAAATAGAATTATTTTAACCCAAAAAAATCTACAAAATGGTGAATGGTTTTATTTAAAGATGAGAAATATTCTTAAGGTCTTTAAAGAAAGGCTAGAAGAGCAGAGTCTGCAAGTGCACTACTTTAACCGAAATCTTCTTAAATTTTGTATTAAATATTTTCTTTATTTATATTTTAAATGTCCCCTTTCCAGGTTACCACCCTCCGGAAATCCTCTATCCTATACCACTCCCCCTGCTACTATGAGGGTGTTCCCACACCCACCCACTCCCACCTACCTGCCATCTCATTCCCTGGACACTGGGGCATCAAGCCTTCACAGGACCAAAGGGCCTCTCCTCCCATTGATGCCCAACAAGGCCATCCTCTGCTACATATGCAGCTGGAGCCATGGGTCCCTCCATATGTACTGCTTGGTTGATGGCTTAGTCCCTGGGAGCTCTGGAGGTCTGGTTGGTTGTTATTGTTGTTCTTCCTATGGGGTTGCAAACCTCTTCAGCTCCTTCAGTCCTTTTTCTAACTCCTCCATTGTGAACCCCATTGGGGAACCTGTGCTCAGTCCAATGGTTGGCTGTGAGCATCTGCCTCTATATTTGTCAGGCTTTAGCAGATCCCCTCAGGAGAAGGTTATATCAGGCTCCTGTCAGCAATCACTTCTTGGCATCCACAATAGTGTGTAGGTTTGGTGACTGTATATGGGATGGATTCTTATGTGGGGCACTCTCTGGATAGCCTTTCTTTCAGACTCTGCTCCACACTTTGTCTCCGTATTTGCTTCCAGGAGTATTTTGTTCTCTCCTTTCTAAAAAGGACCCACACTTTGGTCTTCCTTCTACTTGAGCTTCATGTGGTCTATGAATTGTATCTTGGGTATTCAGAGTTTTGGACTCTGAATATTCACTTTTTAGTGAGTGCATACCATGTGTGTTCTTTTGTGATTGTGTTACCTCACTCAGGATGATACTTCTCATTCCATCCATTTGCCTAAGAGTTTCATAAATTCATTGTTTTTTTATAGCTGAGTAGTACTTCATTCTGTAAATGTACCATATTTTCTGTATTCATTCCTCTGTTGAAGGACATCTGGGTTCTTTCTAGCTTCTGGCTATTATAAATAAAGCTATGAGGGACTGGATTACACACAACTCAGATAGTTAAGCAGGGTCATTTTCCCCAGTGGTTTTTGTCTGCAATAAATTAATCAATTATGCAGAGTCATTACTTTTTCATTGACCTATAATATCACTACCTCAAATTCTGCCCATAGTATAATATACAATTGATGTTAATAAGCACAAGCAGACTCCTGAGTCCTCATTCCAATTCTTTGGAGTTTCGTAAGTTGGTGTTTTGAAAACTGTATATCAAAGAATAAGGAACAGTTGTGAACATGAAAAATATTAGTAAAAGAAATTCAAACTTAAGGTAGGAAATCATTCAAAATCACCAAATGATAATTTGAAATAAATAAATATTAATAGTACATTTTAGGTACTAGTTTTTTGGTTTTCTATGACAGAGGATAATATTCTCTTATGTCTTGAAACACTGTAAATGGTGTTTCATACTGTCACAGTACTCTGAAAAACATAATAGCCCAGATAAAAGATTTTACAAAACCAAAATACTTGTTTTGGAATGACAAAAAGAAAGCTTTTTTATAATGTGTTTTTTATCCCTACAAAACATCTGCTTTAAGCATTTACTGTAAATTGTCCATATTAATAAATCCATATTTATCAGTACTTTTTCACTAACGTGTATTTGTAACAAAATAGTAATACTTGAAGTCTTTTATGATCATTTAAAGATGTTTGTAGACTATGGAAAAAGGTCATCCATGTGATACATAGCTAGCTGCCATGGATAAAGTCTACTCATCTCTCCTGTACTTCCCCATATCTGATCCTGACCTCCATATTCCCCTCCCCATCTCCCTTCCCTTCCATTTCCCTCCCTCAAACTGCCTCTTGTGACTTTTTTATTCCCCCTTCTAAGTGTGATTTAAGCTTGTTCATTTGGGCCTTCTTTCTTGTTTAGCTTTCTTTCGTCTATAGAATGTAGTATGGTACATGTATTTTATAGTATATCCACTTATAAGTGAGTACATACCATGCATGTCCTTGTGGGACTGGGTTACCTCATTCAGGATGATATTCTCAAGTTCCATCCATTTGCTTGCAAAATTCATAATGGCTTTGATTTTTATAGCTGAATAGTAGTACTCCATTTTGTAGATGTACCATATTTTCTTTATCCATTTCTTCATTGAAATGAACCTAAGTTGTTTCCAGTTTCTTAATGTTACAATTAAAGCTGTCATGAACATAGTTGATCGCTGTCTTTGTGGGGTGTTGGAGCATCTTGCAGCACATATACTAAAATTGGAATGATACAGAGAAGATAAGCATGGCCTTTCCATATGGTACTTGCATTACAAGCACAGTTTTGATCTCGGTTCCCAACTGTATTAGCAGCTTTTCTTGTAGTTGTGACAAAAAACCAAAAAGATAATTTAAGTTATGTAGATATATTTTGGCCTACAGATTTGGGGAACTTTCTGTTTTTCAATCAGTGAGAGCATATTGAAGCTGAATGAGGATTGAGTGTGTGATGGGAATACTACACATGAAGACTTTAGCTGTATGCAGCCAAACATAGGAATGAGTGGGTGGACCCCAATGGAGAAGTTAAGGAAAGGACTGAAGGAGCTGAAGTGGTTTGCAACCCCGTAAGACTAAAATCCACCAACCAGAAACCCCAGAGCTCCCAGGGACTAAACCACCAACCAAAGAGTACACATGAAAGGACACATGGCTTAAGCTGCATATGTAGCAGAGGATGGCCTTGTTGAACATCAGTGGGAGGAGAGGTCCTTGGTCCTGTGAAGGCTCCATGCCCCAGTGTAGGGAAAAGCCAGGACAGGGAAGCAGGAGTGGGTAGGTTGGTGAGCAGGGGGAGAGAGAATGGGATAGGGGGTTTGTGGAAGGAAAACTCAGAAGGGGAATAACATTTGAAATGTAAATTAATAAAAGAAACAAACAAAAAACAAATATAAATACAGATGCTTGTCAAAACACACACACACAAACAAAAACAGTTGGGCAGGGCAGGGACCCATAGCTATAGCTAGACAGACCCAGAGTTCTATGTTTTAAGCAGCCACTAGATTTTCACAATTCCATTCTTGGTCCTATTTAGAAACTTGCCCATATGCCTATTGGCTACATTTACTCATACTGCATTCTGGAAGGAAATTGCCATCTCAGGGAATCTACAGTTGCAGGTCCTGTCTAAGTCCCTCCAACGACCCCACACCATGGATTCTAGAACAATGTATAAGCCTCTGTGATCTAATAGCTCTTGCATAATTTGCCTTTAACAGCTGAGCCTTCTCTCCAGCTCTACATCTTGTATAATTAAAGCCTGAACACTCATCAACAAATTAACAAATGAAGCCTGGTTTCCCTGTCAGCTTCCAAACTTTTGGTCCTCACTCACTCCTCATACCACGTACTCTGAGTGCCTGTGTGACTGACTGAGCCTTAGGAAATATTCAATTAGGTGCCTATTTTTTTCAATAAGGAATGCACAAAACTCTCTCAGTTCCGCTATTCTCATTCTCTCTCTCTCTCTCTCTCTCTCTCTCTCTCTCTCTCTCTCTCTCTCTCTCTCTCTCTCTCTCACACACACACACACACACACACACACACACACACACACACACACACACACATACACACACACACACACACACACACTTTTTTTTTTCAAATAAATTTTTCTGTAAAATGAAGGTCAAGTTTGGACTTTTGTTTCATGGATCCATGAACAGTTGAGAGTCTGGCCATCAAAAACTACCCTTATTGTTTTACAACAATGTGACTAGTTCCTTTCTTTTCAAATCCATCACTTATTTTTATGTACTTCACAACTGTCAAATTCTTGGGAAATCAGAAGGTATATAGAATATAAATAAATGTGAATAAGTGAGAAAAAATACAGATTATTTTTATATTTAAAAGTTTGCAAGAAAGTGGATGTGATATAAAGCCCATTTTACAATCTATTTATTTATTAACTATTTTTAAAACTCAAAGAAATATTGTGCATAATTGGTGTTGCTAGAAAATTCAGAAATGAGTTAGACTAGTTCCTCATTTGGGCCTCTGCTTTCTCACATGCGTTGTGGACAAGTTAAAATTGTCTAAGCTTCCTTCTCACCAAGATGCACATTGGTCTGAGATTCATTCCTCCTGCTGCTCACTGTGATTTTGACAGAACATTTGGGTGAGAACAGCTGAGAAGGACCATATCCCAGCCTAAGTGCTACATGATATTGAAATTTTCTCAATGAAATGAATTATTCTTTTACTTTTTGATTCAGCCACACTCAAATTTTCCAGAAAGAGAAAGTATAGTCAGAACCTCTGCTACAATGTGGCCTGAGCTACAGTTGGGACCTCATGATTACTGACACCTTCTGAGCTTGTAATTCACTTTTCTATCAGCATTTTCATCTTCCAGTCTCTCGGTAGAATTCTATCTTATGGACTTTTTTTTTTTTTTTTTTTTTTTTATCAACCTCTTGAACTATAAGCACAAAAAATTTCTTCCTTTGGGTTAAACTCATTTTATTATCAGAGTCTTCACTCTTTAAACATACGTATTGTTAACTAAATTTCCACTTTTGACAATAATTTAATTCAGATGAAGTTAACCTAAATGTACATGTTTTCCCGTGGCACATATAACACTCTTGTCATAGTTATTTACCTACCATAGCATGCATTTTAAATATAAGATCTTTGCACTATCTCTTTCAACTCAGTTTTTGATGTATTGATGCCATTCCATACCTAATTTGGCAAAGTGACACTATATTTTTGTAGCATGTCAAGGGATTAAAGCCTAAGTTCACATACATATAAACATCTAGGGATAACAATGTTGTTATAAAACAAATGCATCTTGAAGCTTCCTGTGTGTGCTTTCCATGACTGTCACTCTGTCATTTCTTGAAGAATTTTGTGCATACTATAATAGAACATGGTAAGACAAATATATTTTCAAGTATGTTACTGTTTTATTCAAATATAGTTAAAAGGTATATAGTATTCTATGACATCTTATGCACATTTTACTTGTCTTTTATTACAAATTTCTAATTTCTAAGTGTTAATTCATGAGTTCTAGAATTTATATTTATGATAAACAAAGCCAACTCATCTATTTGGTAAAGATAAATGATTGGTAAATCCTTCCATAAACTAATATATAGTACTTTATGTTGAATTGTTTGTTGAAAATAAATGAAAAAATTCACCTAGCAAACCCCTGAAGTACCTTATTTTGATGACTCTGAGAGATTTCAATCTTTTTTTTCAAATAAGTATCCTTTATTAAAGAAAAAAAGGAATATTGTTAGCACCAAAACTGTGTGTTGTTACATTGCATATACAAAAAGAAAGGTGAGTGCAACACTGGGTGAGCAAGTACTTAACTCTGAAGTCAGGAGTGTGAAATGTAAAAAAAAAAAAGCAGCAACCAGGTGCAGAAAGGTTGCACTAAGGAGAAGGCGACAGTCAAAACAGTGATTGGAGATTTTATAGTATTGCTATAAATGCCTGCTTAGTAGTTTCCTTATACTCGTAATACTTGAGAGTGTTAATTGAGCATATTTCCGTACATAAATTTGCAAGAGATGGCATTTATAGTATGCTGTGGACAATCCACTTAATGTCGGGTGGGAATGCCATCTGTAAAGCCAAACACAGTGCATAGTGTGTTGCCTTCATAACACTGCACAAAACTAATAATGGTGTCAGTCTGCCATTGTAATCTCCATTTACCCACAACTAGGTAAAAAAGACAAAAGTGTCAGTTTATGTAGCCCCAGTGGGTTTTACTCATGCAAACTGACCTACAGCCTTCTGTTTCTCAATAAACTACATATTATGGTTTCACACTTGGCAGTGCATACAGTACAGAGAGAGATTCAACAAGGCAGTGGCGATTGTGTCAAAAACATTGCAAGAAATTGCTATAGGATGCAAGCCTTGTTCCATCACACAAATGAAGGGGAAACCACAGGAAAGAGAAATGCCACTGGTAACTGCAAAGACTTCAGAGGAAAGACAAAGGAATTTGTGTGCAGAAACCTAAAATGCCGCATTACACCCCTTGACAGATAACTATACATACAACATGAGCCGCATACTCAGTGGTTTTTTTTTTTTTTTTCTTCATCTACTCGTATCCTTTTTGTGACTGCACATATGTGATAAGGAAGGCTGCTTGGCAGGTCAAAGCAAAAGAAGTTGAAAGTGTTGGTGGAATGATGGCTGAATTGAAACCTCAGTGAAAGTTCTCTTTCACTTCACCTTCCTGTAATCATCCCATATGGTATGCAATACATACATCTGATTAATCAAAGCTTCGATTATAAATAAATCATTGTCTCAATGTTTTCATGTTCAGTAATTTATACTGTGTGAATGCATATATATATATATTATATATATATATAATATAAGCAATTAGTAATATTGGCAATATAAAATAATCTCTGTGATTGGCAATATAAAATGTCTGAGATTGTAAATTGCCAAAAATTATCACACATAGAACAGAATGTAAAATGCTACATTTAATGGAGACTACTTCAGGGCAGATTAAAATAAGTACAAATGTAGAAACTAAAGGAAATTGCTGTTTTAATCCCATATTGAAAATCATAATTTGCCTAAATACAAATAAAAACCAAGCTACTAACTACTCATGGTAACTTCAGGAGCCAAAATAGGGTATTTTCAGTCTTTATTTCATATCCTAATTTTAAATATGTGCTTATTAATGAATCTTCAACATTTAAAAAATAAACATTGTAAATTAATTTTAAAAAATCTTGGGGAAAATTTTCCAATTACCTAGCTAGTTAACTAATTAAATTCAATAGATCATAGTTTTATTAAATATTGAAGAGCGTTTCTATAGATCCAGGTTAATTGACTATTTTGGTCCTCTTGTAGATTTCCCGCCACTTTCAGAGCCTCTAATCCTTCCCACAACTATTCCATAATCATTGCTTGTCTCTATCCAATGTTTGGGTGTGGGTATCTGCACCTTGAGATTTGACCTTACACCAATCAGAATCAATAAGATTAAAAACTCAAGAGACAGGCTGGTGAGATGGCTCAGTGGGTAAGAGCACCCCACTGCTCTTCCAAAGGTCCAGAGTTCAAATCCCAGCAACCACATGGTGGCTCACAACCATCCGTAACAAGATCTGGCGCCCTCTTCTGGAGTGTCTGAAGACAGCTACAGTGTACTTACATATAATAAATAAATAAATCTAAAAAAAAAAAAAAAAAAAAAACTCAAAGAGACAACAAATGCTGGTGAGAATGTGGAGAAAGAGAAATACACCTCCATTGCTGGTGGGATTGCAAACTTACAAGTTGTACACAATCACTCTGGAAATCAATCTGGTGTGTTCTCAGAAAATTGGAAATAGTTCTATGTGAAGACCCAGCTATACCACTTCTGGGCATGTAACCAAAAGATGCTCCACCATAACACAAGAGCAAGTGCTCCAATATGTTCACAGAAACATCATTCCTAATAGCCAGAGACTGGAAACAACCCAGATGTCCCTCAACTGAAGAATAGATACAGAAAAGCATGGATACAGAAAGTGTGGTTTATTTACACAGTGGAATACTATTCAGCTATTAAAAACAAGGACATCATGAATTTTGCAAGCAACTGGATAGAACTAGAAAAAAATATCATCCTGAGTCAGGTAACCCAGACCCAAAAGAACATGAAAAATATGTACTCACTGATAAAAGGATATTAGCCAATAAATCACCGAATACCAATGAAACACCAAACAGACCTAAAGAAGCTAAACAAGAAGGAAGGCCCAAGCAAGGATGCTTAAATCACACTTAGATGGGGAGAGGGGGACAAAATAGTGACAAGGGGCAGACAGAGGGAGGAAAATGGTTGTAAAAAGGGATGCAGAAAGGAATGGGGTGGGTAAAATGATGTGTGCAGGGAGACAGAAGAGAGACCTAGAGGGCCAGGAGAAATGATGGATATCTAAAGCTGCTGGAGGTGGGGGAATCTTTAGGTAGTCCCAGAAACTTGAGATGTGGGAAGCATCCAAGAGTCAATGGGGGTTACTTTAACCAAGATGCCTAACAGGGGTGATATGGAACTTGTAGAGGATACTTCCTGTAGCCAGCAGCACCCCTAGTGGAGTGATATGAATACCAACCAACCTACAAAACTTTCAACCCCAAATTTGTCCTGTCTAAAAGAAATGTGGGGACAGAGATGGAACAGAGACTGAAGGAATGACTAGACAATAACTAGCCCGACTCAAAAACCATCCTGTTGGCAAACACCAATTCCTGGCGTTATTAATGATGCTCTGTTATGCTGACAGACAGGAGCCTATTGTTGCTGTCCTCTGAGATATGACTTTCATATTATTATTGATTGGCATTACCTACTTTTCTGTGATATGATGACCTAATCAACGAACTTAAAAATGAAGAATTTATTTCATCTTAGGATTCCAGAAAGGTGAGACTACTTGAAGATGGGAAAATATTTGATGCCTGGAAAATCATGAACCTGGCTAATAATACACAGAGAGGGCAGGGAGTGAGCTGGACCATATGCCCTCAAAACCCTCTTTCAATTGGGCTTTGACTATTGCTCCCAACAAAGCTATTCTTCTTAAATATTTTTAATCTTTCATTATGGCTCAACCAGTAAGTAACTAAGTGTTCAAACCTTTTGGGGACTGATGCAAAACACCATAGTGCTTATGATTTAGATCACATTAACTTCAATGTTTGTTCCACTATTCCAGGGCTAAAGAATAGATTATAGTATATGTGCACATGTAAGTGAGCATTGGATAATTAACAGATTGAATGCACAATAAGGATTTCATGTAATTTTCATGGAGCTTTTTTATCAAGTTATTAACAAGATGTTATAAGCTTTCTTTATAATGTCCTTTTATAAGTCAGAATAAAAGGAGAAAATGTTTATTTTGATTAGTGATTTCAGGGTTTCAATTGGTTGATACTGTTTACTGCTGTTGGACCTGTTACAAGATATTTTATGTCAGGAAAGCTGATTCCTTCAGTGATACTAGAATACAAAGAGGAGTCTTCTAATATCCCTTAAAGGAGTGTATTAGATAGAGGTTTAATACCCCCAAGTTACCACATCTTCTTACAGGTTCCTTCATCCTATATGCTAGTGATCCAACCTTTCACACATAGAACTTTGGAGCATACTTATTAAAATGGTAACACCTTGTGAATACAGAGCCATCATAACATTAGAGTACTATGTTTTGCACTTATGTTTGCAGTAATGGAGATATAAACAAATCTAATCAGTTCCTGGTGGCTTAAAGAGATACTGTCATTTAGTATATAATACAATACTTGATAATTATCATAAAGGATTGTGTTATTGTCATATATTTACTATACTTTTCATTGATGTTTTAGAGTGTGCTGTTTCTCCTTATAAAATATGTTACTGTAAAATATCCTCATCCAGGCCCTTTCCAACCTTTTTCAAAAGAAAGAATCACAATGATGGGAGATGACAGTTCTGACTATGCTACTATATCTGAATACAGTATTATATGAATATTTAATGCTATGAAACATAGACTTGAAGAACAGGGACATTGCATGGACTTAGGTCAATGTTCGTCTTTCAGATTTTTTAATGATAAACTTTCTTAAGTGAAGAGAAAAACATTAAAACCCATTGCATTTTTGTAAAAATAGTACTTTCTCATTTGAATTTTTTCACGTTAAACACTATTATGAACATGTAAAAGTTAAAGAGAAAATGTGAAAATTTTATAGATGGCTGGATTCCACTAATCACTGCAGATTGAAAGACATTAAACTCATGTAGACATACTGTCTTACTCAGAACAGTTGCCAGGCTTGAAAGTTCCAAATTCTCCATAAAGATAAAAGCATAATTTAATTTTCCCTGTCTTTTGTTAGACTTATATTTACATATATATTTTGAGTCATGAATATCTATCAATACATTATTTTATATCATATTCAGTACAGTATCATGTTGTCCAAGTTTCAGCATGCAAGCAATGGTATGTGGGAAATGTATACTCATGTTCTCAATAGGATAATATCAATAAATTGCATCAGTCACACAATTTTTTCCCTTCCTAAAAGTTATGGTCATAAACTTACTATATTACCAATGTGGACTTACTGGACTCAGGTGTTTTTGCCAATCACTGATATATTCCTCAAGAAAACGTCATTTAACACCAGCAAGGGCAACCACAGTGTGTTTCACATTACTAGTTTTCCAGAGGGAGGAGTCATGTACTAAGGTTAATTGTTATTAGTCAGTCAACTTGCCACTCGTCCAAGGGTTATAAGGCAATATACAAAAGGAAAGCATATCTCACTGTTTTCTACAAGTCTTCTGAATTGAAATTGCATAAATTAGCTTGCACACTATAAATTATTTCATACTGAGAACAGTAAAAACACAACTGGTCAGATTTGGAACTGTTTTTAGGTCTTGCAAAAAGCAAGAGAACATTTTCATGCCAAGAGTCAATTTTATTATTTAAAACATTATACTTCTAAGATCAGAAATGATACCTGTTTAACTGAAAGAAGAGTGTTATTCATTTTACTGAGATAATAAAAGCAGTGAATAGTCCATTCACTTTAGTTCATTTAAAATTAATAACTAAATTCCTTGATTAATGTGGAAAAGGTGAGCATATATTCTTAAACCTTGTAGTTTATACATCCTTTGTTCAATTTTTTTTTTCTGAATGGTTCTAATGAGAGCACATTTCATTGCCAATGAAGAATATGTGATTAAATATGGATATCCTTGAATTCAATAACCAGGCTTTGTAGCAAATCAGAAAATTGCATTTTAATTTGCAGTTTCTTCTTGATCTACTACTAATGAAAGTTTCACTGAATTATCTGCTTAAAGGTCAGAATGCTAATTAAGAGTTTCTCATCAGCGTAATTTAGATATGTGGGAAAGTGATGACATTAGTATTTTATCTTCTAAAGTTAAGTTATTTTGTACTCTGTCTTTTCAGAGTTCTGGTAGCAATGAAGAACATTTTTAATATTTAATGTTCCCTTGAAAGAACACCCTATATAGACTTGATCATTTTCATTTCACATTGTGACTTCATAGTATATGACTTGATGTGTTAAATTTTATAGGACATTTAAAAAAACCCTTGTTGAGTTTTACACTTTAGGTGATATTTACAATAATTATTCTTTATAGAACACATAGTACACTAAAAAAATTTCCTGATGTTACAATTTCAAAGTGTGAGAATAAATCATTTCTCCTTAAGTATTTTGACATATATGTTATACAATTTGAAAATTCATATTATATGGAATTAATTTTTATTCTTGAAAAGCTCATATATATGAACATGTACTTATTAAAATAAATGACATTCTATAAATATTACAATTTTGTGCAAAATAAATTATTTTTAAATGCCAAAATCTCTTTATGTAAATAGTAGATTCTATGGATCTACATGCATTTCTGAACCTTTATCTGTGTTTGATCATGTATGTAATCAAATTGACATTGTCTTCAAATAATATGAATGAAGAACTAGGCATTGCTTAGACCTTTCCTATCTCAGATCAGCTTTTCAACCGCAAACCTTTAGTCCATAATAATGTTGCTTCTTACATTCATTAAGTTTCCCTGCTTTTAAGGTGAAAAGACTGTGAAGTTTGATGAACATTCTTGTATTGAATTGTAGGAGGGCAAATTCTATATCCTAATTCTTAAAACAATTATTTTCAAAGAAATTACATTTTTAAAAATTACTTTTATTTTGTTTACATTCCAGTTGTTGACCCCTTCCAGTTCACCCACCCACAGTTCCTCATTCCATTCCTCCCTCCTCCTGTCTTCAAGAGGATGCCCCCCACCCAACTACTGGCCTCTATACTCCCTGGGTCCTCAAGTCTCTCAAGGGTTAAGCACCTCTTTCTCCCATTGGGGAGAGACCAGGCAGTCCTCTGCTGTATATGTGTAAGGGAGGCTCAAACCAACTTATGTATGCTGCCTGACTGGTAGCTCAGTTTCTGAGAGATCTCAGGGGTCTGGACTAGTTGAGACTGCTATTTTTCCTATGGGGTTACCCTCCTATTCAGCTTCTTCCAGCCTTTCCCTAATTCAATCACAGGGGTCCCTGAGTTTGTGTTTAAGTATTTGCATCTGTCTCAGTCAGCTGCTTGTTGGGTCTCTCTCTGAAGACAGCCAAGCTAGGCTCCTGTCTGTAAACACACCATAGCATCAGTGAGAGTGTCAAGTCTTGGTCCCTCCCCTTGATCTGGATGCCAATATGGGCCTGTCACTGGACCTCCTTTCCCTCAGGCCCTTCTCCATTTTTGTCCCTGCAGTTCTTTAAGACAGGAACAATCCTGGATCATAGTTTTGTTTTTTGCTTTTTGTTTTTTTTTTTTACTATGGAATGGCAACCCCATCCCTCCACTTGATGCCCTGTCTTTCTACTGGAGGTGGACTCTATGAGTTCCCTCTCTCCACTGTAGGGTATTTCATCTAAGGTCTCTCTCTCTCTCTCTCTCTCTCTCTCTCTCTCTCTGATTCCTGAGTCTTTCACCTCTCAGGTCTCTGGGTCTTTCTAGAGTGTCCTCCTCAGCTCCCATCCCCCACTCGGGTTGCATCTTCCCATTTTTTCTGAGTCATTATGCACATGACCTCCGGGCTTCTATCCTGCCTCCCCACCCCATACCTGATCAGGTTCCAGTTTTCATTTTCCCCTCTGCTCTCTCACCCAGGTTCCTCTCTCCCTCTGCCCTCCATGATTGTTTTCTTCTCTCTCCCATGTGGGATTGATGCAACCTCACTTGGGCTTTGTGATTGTTAACCTTCTTGAATTTTGCAGATTGACTACTTAGTATTCTGTACTTTTGTGGCTAATATCCACTTATTACCATAAATGTGCTTTTGGGTCTGAGTTACTCACGATAATATTTTTGAGTTCCATTCATTTGCCTGCAAAACTCACAATGTCTTTGCTCTTCATAGCTGAATAGTATTCCATTGAGAGTCATCGTTTATAATCTAATTGAAGAGCATGTTTATCAGTCACACATCTTCCAAAGCTTCCAAATGGTTGGTCAACCTTTAATCTATTATAATATTCAAGCTCATAACTGAAATATTATTGAAGCCAGAGAGGGAAGATTGTAAGTGTCAGAATGAATGTATATTGCATCAAAATATTATTTACTGGACAGGACTGAGTCATTACGAACATGACCAAAAATGGATACAGCAGCATCCATAAAATCTGCACATAAAATCAAGAAGCCAAAATCCCAACATGTACTGAGGAGAAGTTAATGAGCTAAGAAGCCATTGGAAATCCATAGGTTATGGATAAAGAATTTTCATCAGGGAAAAGGCTTCTATAAGGATAACAGCCGGGCATGGTAGCACACACCTTTAATCCCAACACTTGGGAGACAGAGGCAGGCAGATTTCTGAGTTTGAGGCCAGCCTGGTCTACAGAGTGAGTTCCAGGACAATCAGGGCGATTCAGAGAAACCCTGTCTCAAATAAAACAAAAAACAAAAAAACAAAACAAAACCAACCAACAAACCAACAAACAAACAAAAAGGATAACAATGCTGCAGTCAAAGGTCATATACCCATACATGTAGAGGCAAAACTATGTTGGTACAGTCAGTTATCTTTTCATTTTATTATTGTCTTTCCAGAAAGAAAAAAAAAAATGAGTCTGAGAAAAAAATGTGGGAGGTTACAGGGCAGCCAGAAGGTCCAAGTGATGTTTGATTACACCAAAAAGCATTGTATGAGTGTATGGTATTTCAAACGATAAAATAGAAATAACTATAAAACTTCACATATAAACATTAAAATAAATCCAAATATGAAAATAATTTAAAATTTTCAACAAATCATTAGTGTTAAACATAAATTTCTTATATTGTATTCTGAGTTTGAAGCATTTGAAGAATTTGAATTAATTAAGTTTATGGTTCACACTTCAATACTTGCTTACTATAACTAATGGCCTATGGTTTTAATTTCAGTTGTAAATTATATATTGCAAATTCAAACACAACTTCTATTATTTTTAAATTATAAGATAATTAATATGAGTTAATGAAAAATTTTTATAGACAGACTAATATGTATAGATATATTTGTATCCTTACCAGGGGCTATGGAAATACATCTGCATAAAATATAATTAGAATAAAGGATATTTTAGTATGAAAAAATAAGAAAGACAAAAATCCAAAAACTGTACATATCATGGAGAAATGTCTTCTGTGATATTGCTGTCTTCTCTGTATATCACTTTACCCTGGCTACTGTCTCTGTAGTGAAGGATTACAAAAACTAAACATCAAGTCTTTCACTAATAAATTTTGTTGCTTTTCTGAAAATGTAAGAAAAGTTATGTTTTTTTTTTTATTTGCTTAACAGTTTTTTTATCTGTGCTTCTTTTTTTATCTGGGTTTCTTAATTGGGGGAAAAATCATAACTTCCTGAGTTACATCTTAAGTAATTGGCCCAATGACCCAGTTCACTCCTATATAATAAAGAGAAAAAAAGTGTTTCCATGGATTTAGCATAGGTGATGAGTTTAGGAAGGATCCCTAAGAGATCTCATTAGAAAGGAAAAGATAAAAAATAGTAAGAAAAGCTACAAGGAAAAGTTAGAAGAGCTACATTGTGTCTGAACTTGCAGGAAGTATACAAATTATACCTGAAATTAATCCCACAGGTAATTGGCCATTAGTTTTCGAATGCAAGTATTGAAGTGTGAGTTGTGCATCAAATTAATTCAAATGACTAAAAATAAAGTAGGTAGTTCTCGTAGTGAGTAATGAATAAAAAGATATCAGTATAAAAAATAAAATATACAATAATAAGAAGAGTATGTAGAGTGTTGTTATAATATCTCGAAGGTTATTGAATGGATTACAAATAGCATCACCTGCAGGATTCATAAAACTGACTTAGCTTTTTCCCCATGTCAATAAAACACAGTCCAATCATTTATATTAAGGAAAATAGACTGTATGACTATTGAAATAATCAAATGGTAAGATTGAGTATTAACCATTTAGAGGGAAGAAAAAAAAAGACGTTAAGTCTTATACAATTTTGTTGTATACAGTATAAAACAACCACTCCTCAAATGTTAAAGTGTAAGCAAAAGAAATGAGATTTAAATATGTTAAAATATGTGATTAAGGAATGGCTTCAGAAGAATCCAGGATAATAGATTATTAGAGAAAAATAGTCTAGATATTGTATTTCCTTAAAAAATTGTAATGCAAAAAAAATTTTTGCAAACATCAAGATGTTAGAAAAATAAAGGAGAAAAAAGTAATGCTGGAAGCTTAATCCCTAACAGCCATGGAAATAGAATGGTGGTTTAAAGTCTCATGGAGAATGATCCTTAGAGCCCAGTGCAGGCCTCCTTAGCAGATTACATAACACTGGATAAGACAAGTAATATCTATGGGCCTCAGTCTTAGACCTACTTCTTTAAAAAAAAATACTTTTTGCTGATGGGTAAGATTGTTGAACATTTTTTTTAAAAATCTGGTATAGTTATATTTTTCCTTCTGAGAATTCTGTATTGAGTTTAATAGATTTTATTCTTTTTGGTACTCTGTTAGAATATATATGTGTGTGTGTGTGTGTGTGTGTGTGTGTGTGTGTGTGTGTGTGTATGTGTGTGCTCTGTCAAAATTCTATCTGATGGAGATTATTTTCTCTTCTGTGGGCAATCTCTTCTCAGTGATGTGTACTTTGCTGTAGAGTACCTTTTAGATATATGAACTGACAGTTGAAGGTCTTAATTTCTGAACAATCAGAATCCTGTTCAGAAAGTTTTTGCCAGAAACTATTAATTGAATTAAACCCCCTACCTTTTCTTCTAGTAGGGGTATACCCAATCTAAGGTTGAGAGCTTTGATCCAGACTTTTTTATTTTGATTTGTGAATTTTTAATTTCCTTCTTCATTTCAGCTTATTTTTTTTCTTTCTTATTTTAATTATTATATTGTTTACTTACAATCCAGTCATTAGATCCTCTCCTGTTCCCTCCCACTGTTCCTTATCCCATTCCTCTCCCCCCACCCTGTCTCTAAGAGGATGCTTCCTGGCCTCCCCAGGCATTCCCCCTTCCTAGGGCCCAAAGACTCTGGTGAACTAGGCGCATCTTCTCCTACTGGCCAGACCAGGCCGTCCTCTGCTATATATGTGTCTGGGCCTTGGACCAGCTCCTGTATGCTGCCTGGTTTGTGGCTCAGTCTCTGGAAGATCCCAGAGGTCCTGGTTGAGACTGTTGGTCTTCCTATGGGGTCACCCTCCTCTTCTGTTTATTCCAACCTTACCCTAATTCATCCATAGTGGGTCCCTGACTGTAGTCCATTGGTTGGATGTAAGTATCTGTGGCAGTCTCAATCAGCTTCTGGTAGAGCCTCTCACAGCACAACCATGTCAGGCACCTGTCTATAAGCACATCAATAGTCAGGCTTTGGTGTCACCCATTGAGATGGATTCCAAGTTGAGCTGTCATTGGCCTGCATTTCTCTCAGCCTCTCCTCCATTATTCTGCCTGCACTTCTTTCAGCCAGGAACAATTCTGGGTCAGAAATTTTTACTGTTGGTTGATAAAACCATCCCTTCTCTTGAGACCATGTTTATCTACTGGAGGTGGTCTCTGAATTCCTTCTCCTGAGTGTTGGGCATTTCATCTAAGGTCACTCCCATTGGGTCCTGAGAGTCTCTCACCTCTCTTTGAACTCTGATACTCCCCAGAGTGTCACTCCTTGGGTTTTCTTTTGAATTTATATCTCTATAATGAATTTAATTTTCAGATTATGAAATGTCTGTCATTTCATTTAGTACCTTTGTGTTTTCCACTCAGGAATTTATTCCTATGCTTTTATAATTCATTGAAGTGTGTCCTTATGTCTTCTTTAGAATCTTTATCTTATTTGATGAGCCTTTTATTTGTTCATTAAAATTCTCCTAGAATTCTTCTAGATAATTCTCATTGGATTGCACTTCAGCAGAACAGGTGGCTTTTGAAGGGGGAGGAATATTGGCTTGACCTTTCAAACATTTTGTTTTTGACAACATAATTTGGTCATATCAACTTCTTTCTGCTCTTGTTTCTGATAGGAGCGTCACTCCTGTTTCTGCTGAGTATGATTTGGTTCTGTGTTGTTTCACAGACTTGGTTGATTTCAGATAAGAAGATAAGAGTTTAGATGTGAAGAGTTGATGTGTCAATCCTTCAGGTGCTGATTTTATAGTGGAATGATCAGGATGATTCTAGTTCAGTGACCAAGAAAATATACAAGTGAGATATTTAGCTCAGTTCAGGTAAGGTGTAGTACTGGGATGTAGTTCTGCTCTTGTATATATAGCCATGCAGTTTTAGCCATCTTAAACCCTCTATGGTTACATAAGAATTGTGATTATTTTTACTTTTCTGTAACTAATTTTTAAATGTTGATATTTATTGCATCAAATCCCTAGTTTACTTTAGGCAGGCTGACCATTTTCACAATGGACATTTTAAGAGTCTCGGGTGGGTTGAATGAGTATGGTCCCATAAGTTCATATATTTGTACACTTGATTCACTGTTAGTAGCCCTATTTGGGAAATAATAGAAGATGTGACCTTTCAGAGGAGGTGTGCCATGAGGGCAGTCTTTGAAGATTCAAAAGCCCATCCCACTTTCAGTGCCTCTCTCTGCCTCCAACTTTATAATCAGGCCTAAGCTCTGAGCTAGTGTTCTAGAGCCATGCCTGTCAGTCTGCTGCCCTATATGTTGTCAAGATGGTTATGGATTCACCTGTTGAAACTGTAAGCAAGCCTATTATTATTTTTCTTTTATAAGTTGTGGTACCCCTTTACAATGATAAAATGTAACTAAAATTCCATAGGGTTCTTATTATTACATGTACCAAAAAAATTACTCCTAATAACATCCTGCTATACTCAGAGATCAGTGTCTTGTTCATCCACCACCAGAGAAGATTCCTCCTGCCATAAAATATCCTCAGTGACAAGTGTTGCAGATGTAAATGTAGTAAAAGATTATGCAATCCATATGCATATAAAGCCATCACATTCTATGATCTGTGTATATATGTACTTACTTATTGGATATTTTATAAGCCATTTAAAAATGATATGCAAAATCAGAAAGCACGGTAGTCTTAACTCATAAGCAATTATTTCCTATAACTCCCTAAATTAACAAACTGATATTTATTGTACCCCGCTAATAAATTTAAAGTGACCCAGCCTCCTTTTTTGTGAATGTAATATTTTCTAAATATGCCAAAGCAAGTACATGACTGATGTCAGTCTTACCAGCTTACTAATCATAGTCAGGATAGATTTGGCTCAGGAAAAAAAGAAAAGAAATTGCAAACCTGAAATAGAATATACTGGGCCTTAGTAAAAAGCAAGTGGGAGAGCAGTACCAGGGCAGCAAGCACTGCGTGGATTTAATAATCTGGCCCGTGGCCTATAGGCAAGGTGCCAAATGCAACCAAGAAGAAAACAATCTTTCCCCCATTACAATATTGAATTGACCTTATTCTATTTGGTTTAATTGAAAGTTTAGCACAATAAGTGATTTACCTTCTTGAATATTGTTGTTTCAGTAGATAAACAAGCCAAATTTCTAATCTACTGAGGGGAAATTTTAAAAATGGAAGAAGTTAATAATCCATAAACATTTTATACTCTGAATTTTCTGAATGGTTATTTTGTGAAGCACCAAAAAGAAATGTGTTTTTTAAAGATTTTTTAAAATTATTTTTGAGTTAAGAATACTATACATAAATACTGTATCTATATAGATTTCAGCTACACCTTTCTTGCTATAACTCCCCAAATATCCTCTACTCTCTCTCAAATTATTGATATATTATTCACAGATAGATAGATAGATAGATAGATACTCAATTTTGTGTTACTCTTAGTTCTATGTATTTAGGGATATCCATCTAGAATTGGACAAATTATCAAACTTGTCCCTACAGAAATGTTATTCTCCTCCTCTCACCAGTTGTTAATTATTTTGTAGCTATTCATTTAGAAGTCCCTGACTCCAGGGAACCTAGAAGCTCCCAGGAACCAACAGGGATGACTTTAGCCAAAATATACAACCAAGGGGAGATTGAACTGGTAAAGACCACCTGTAGTAGATAGTTAAAGCCACCAGGAGAGCAATAGGGCCACAACCCATCTCAAATTTTTTAACCCAGTAATGTTCCTATCCAAAGGAAAGAGGGCAAAACATGGAGCAGAGACTGAAATACAGGGCATCCAGAGACCACCCCACTTAGGGATCCATCCCATCTATTGAAACCAAACTCTGACACTATTCCTGATGCCAAGAAGTGCTTGCTGACAGGAGCCTGGTATGGCTGTTCCCTGAGATGTTCTACTAGGACATGACAAATACAGATGAAGACATTCAGAGCCCAGAGACCCCAGTGAAAGAGCAAGGGTAAGGACTTAAGGAGCTGAAAGGGTTTGCAACCCCAATAGAAAGAATATCAACTAACTGGAACCCCCAGAAATCCTAAGGACTAAAGCACCAATCAATATATGTAGCAGAGGATGACCTTAACTGGAATCAATTGGAGGGGAGGCCCTTGATCCCGTGGAGGCCATGGAGGGTTGTTACTGGCTTGCTTCCCCTGGATTCCTTCCCCTGGCTTGCTCAGCTTGCTCTGTTATAGAACCCAAGACTACCAGCCCAGGGATAGTACTACCCAAAATGGGCCCTACCACCTTGATCACTAAAATGCTTTACAGCTGTAACTCATGGAAGCAGTTCCTCAAGAGAGGCTCATTTCTCTGTGATAACTGCAGCTTGTGTCAAGTTGATACACAAAACCAGCTATAACAATTAACATCTTGTCAACTTGACACACAAACACATCACTATTAAGCCTCAACCCTTACTTCCTTTTTCATCTGCAAGATCTAAATTACTTAAAAGTCTCAGTCTTTGCAAGTTCTTACATATTAAAATTTCAATCCCTTTAAAATATCCAATCTCTTTAAAATTTAAAGTCTTTGTAACAATTCAAAGTCTCTTAACTCTGGGCTCCACTAAAATACTTTCTTCCTTTAGGAGGGAAAAATATAAGGGCACAGTCACAATCAAAAGCAAAAATCAAACTCTAACCATCTAATGTCCGGAATTCACCCATGATCTTCTGGGCTCCTCCAAGGGCTTGGGTCACTTCTTCAGCTCTGCCCTTTGTAGCACACACTTTATCTTCTAGGCTCCACCGCTGCTGCTGTTCTTGGTGGCCATCTCATGGTACTGGCATCTCCAAAACACTGCTGCCTTCCACTGCAATGAGGCTTCACCAATAGCCTCTCATAGGCTTTCTTCATGGTGCCAAGTCTCGACTCCTTTGCGTCACCCCTTCAGTCCTGGGCCATCCATTGCAACTGAGGCTGCACCTTCATCAATGACCTTCCATGGCCTCTCACAGTGCCAAGCCTCAGCTCCTCTTCATAACCTCTTCATGTCTTCAAAACCAGTACAACCTGTGTGACTCTTACACATTACTAAGTCCAGTCAAATCGTGAAGTACAACCTTGGCTATCTCTGAAACACAGCTTCTTTGTGTTCTCAAAAAACCATTTCCCAGAGGGTTTCACTTCAGTGATGCTTAATCAACACTAATTTCTTAGTTCCAGCTAACCAGCATCAATAGTCCCATTAATGAAAAGGTTTCAGTTTAGTAGTTCTTGTATCTTGTTAATCACAGCTGATTCTTCAGCTCCAGCAAACCAAAACCACAGAATCTTCACAATCAAAACAGCAATGGTCCTGATAAGAGTCTTAAATCTTCCCTCTGAAATTTCCCAAGGTAGGCCTCCATAGTTTGCACTGTTCTCAACATTATCTTACAAGCTCCTACAACACACACCCAGAGCTCTTATATATCCTAATGGCTCTTCTATCCCAAAGTTCCAAAGTCCTTCCACAGTCCTCACCAAAACACTGTCAGGTTATCACAGGAATACCCTACTCTGCTGGTACCAATTTGTCCTAGTCATGATTTCTATTCCTGCACAAAACATCATGAACAAGAAGCAAGTTGGGGAAGAACAGGTTTATTCAGCTTACACTTCCTCATTGATGTTCATCACTAAGGGAAGTCAGGACTGGAACTCAAGCAGGTCAGGCAGCAGAAGCTGATGCAGAGGCCATGGAGGGATGTTCCTTACTGGCTTGCTTTCCCTGGCTTGCTCAGCCTGCTCTCTTATAGAACCCAAGACTACCATCCCAGGAATGGTACCACCCACAATGTGCCCCCCCCCCATCTATAATTGAGAAAATGCCTTACAGCTGAATCTCATGGAGGCATTTCTTCAAATAAGGCTCCTTTCTCTGTGATAACCTCAGCTTGTGTTAAGTTAGCACACAAAACCGGCCAGTACAAGCAATGAAGAGGGAGAAGGTAGATGGAGGAGCTCCCTCAAAGAGGCAAAGGGGAAGGGGAGGGTGTGAGATAGGGGATTGTCTAAGGAAACCAGGAAGGGTGATATCATTTGAAATGTAAGTGAATGAAATTATTAATAAGAAAAAGGAGAAGTGGTTTCTTAAAATAGTTCCCCCATTCAAGTTGCCATGTCAACTTGTGTTGTATCACATTTTGTTTAAATAACCATGCTGTTGAGATATCATGAGTTTATCTTCTCTGTTTTTTAGAGAATACACTATACTGTAGTAGAGATCCTATCCCTCAGGCTTGAACACTCTGTCCACTTCTCTCTTTCTTCCTAACCTAAGGTACAAGGGTTGCATTATAAATTTCTATTGAAATCTTAGCTTACAGAAGAGAGCTCTATCTCAATAAGAAAAATCACACACACACACACACACACACACACACACATATATATACTCCCAAGTATTTGGTCAGAGATAGTTGTCTGGGACATTTATAGTTTTCTTTTTATTCTACATTTCATTCTTGGTTTTGTTTCTGTTTTTTTGTTTTTTTGTTTGTTTTTTGTTTTCCCTGAGTTATTTTTCTTCCACTCTTTTTGTCCTAAACATCAGACTTGGCAGTAAGTGCCTTTGCCCATTGATTGGATCACAATCCAGTTTTTCTGAATAAATGAAAGCATATCAGTGAATTGAGTTCGTGTGTAAAGCTTTTATAATATATTGTTTTTTATCAATCAAAATTCCCACTTTACAATTTTAACTTGATCATTGGCAGAATAGGTTTTTACTATCCAGAAGGCACATAAAGTTACATTGTAAAATAAGATTATCATCATTCAAAGTATGGATAGAGATCAGCATAGAGGTAATAATGTTTCCTGAGTGTATCTCACTATTGAGCATATAACTATTCTTGAGACAAAAGGGATGTCTTCTTACACTACATACAACTTTACTCCTCTTAACTCTCTTGACTTTTAGCCTCTCTGATTCTGGTTTGTTTTGTTTTGCTTGAAGTTCACATTGATCTTTGGATACTCACAACTTAATTCCTTAAAAGGAATTTGCATGTTTTATTTTTGCATTTCTGCCTTGAATTTCAACATTTTATTCTCTGAGCTATAGAACTGTAGTGCTAAAACTTGAGATAGTCTTTCAGGAATAAGAGAAAGGGTAGAAGAAAATAGATAACATAGAGACAAACCTGATAAAGTCTAATTTGGAGAAAAATAGAATTGTCAAATATAATACTGTAAGGTAAAATAATGCATAAGAACCTACTGTATTTTTCTAAATGTCGGTAGATATTGTTTTTGAATATCTTTTATGTCTACTTCAGTGAATTATCACAAAAAAATTGGAATAAAGAATTTTGAAGTAGTCTTGCTTCTTTCTCACATATGCCTTATAATCTTCTAAGATACTCAAATAGTTAAATAGAGGAAAATAAATTTCAACTTAAATAACATGCATCATTTTTACATGTGTATATGTATATGTAATGAGAAAGAATTTGGCTCAGGAGTGTTTGTTTGCTGCTAGAGTCCAGTACGGGAATCAGTTTGGATACCTGGAGAAGACAGAGAAAGGTGGCCTTGGTGATCCAGGCCAAAAGCTGATGACTTTTGGAGATTAACACTCTGTTGTTATTCAGTGGCCAAAGGGCCAAATGCTGTTGGTTTCTGTTTGTTAACTACTGCTGATAGCAGCAGAGGAAAAGAACTTCAGTTACTTAGAATCTTTTCCCTTTGACTCCAGGGGCCCTTGCTGATCAGGTCGGAGGCTTAGAGTTCATTAACTCTTTGTGAGCCAGAAAGAAAGGAATAAGAAAGAAAGCCAGGCACAGAGATCACACACACACACACTCACACACACACACTCACACACACTCTTACACACACACTCACACACACACACACACACACACACACACACACACACACAGAGAGAGAGAGAGAAAAACACACTTGATGAAGCTGAAAGAGTTCCAAACAACTTTATTAGTGTTCTTAGTTTTTATTCTTACTCTAAAAGAATTACCTCCTACAACTATCAGATAAGAATCATTACAGCAGAATAACTGATTATGTGGTTTTCTCAGCACGTTTAAATTCCATAAAGTCACAGTAAGTTTAACACAATAGGTCATGTCAGAGATCAATAAAGTTTATGGATATACAAGAAAATTATTAACATGTCTTTCCATTAAGACTAGTATTTGGCTAATCATTTGTTATCTATCTTTTAGATCTGTAAGTTCATCATAAATTTAAAACAATAATTTTAAGTCCCAAGTTCCAGGGTTTGTCAAGACAAATAATCAACCATGTGTCATACTATTTGAACTTTTGTGTAGATAAACTACTCAAATTTTTTCCTGTCCTTATTCCTACAAAAAGCGCCCACTCCCAGTTTACAGATCATGGTTTCCTATGTAACTTAGAAGAAATGATTTCCTTGACAGTTTTTCCAAGCATGCTTTCCTTTCTTTTTATGTTTTTGTTTGTTTGTTTATTTTTGTTGTTGCTTTGTTTGTTTGTTTTCGAGACAGGGTTTCTCTGTGTAGCCCTGGCTGTCCTGGAGCTCACTCTGTAGACCAGGCTGGCCTCACACTCAGAAATCTGCCTGCCTCTGCCTCCCAAGTGTTGGGATTAAAGGCGTGCGCCACCACTGCCAGGTCCCAAACATGTTTTCTTATCCTAGTGCAATTAGCATAGGACACATGGAGGCTTACATAGCTTTATTTGTAGATTTTATTCCATAAAGAGCTTGAAGTGACTTGTGTCATTTTTAATGTTCTATAAAATCATTATCAGAAATAGTGAAATCATCAATTTGTCTATACAGCATTACTATACAAGAGTATATCTTTATGTTGGTCAGCAGGAAATTTGCCCAATAGGTTGAGCTGATGCCCAGAAATCACTATGCCATGTAGTGGTGACAGGAAAGGCATAGCAGCAACAAGAAGCAGTACTGGGATGAAGTCTCTGAGATCTCTGAATGTCAGAGCTCACCCATGGCACCCATTCAAAAAGGTGGGCTATCTCCAGAAAACGTACTTGCTTTCCTTAGCCTTTCCTAGATGGCTTCTGTCAGTTTACTTTTAATACTAAGGTGCCTCTTATACCCTTAGGTTTCACTTTTCCTAACAATAGGGAATAAATTAGCCTACAGCATCAGCAAATCTATGAAGATTGATGATCTACAAGGTATATTTGGAAATAATAATAGGTGAAATTATTATTCATCTATGTTACTCTCTATAGTCACAAAAGTCTACTTAATCAAATTAAAAGTATGCTTCCTTATACTTGTTGATAGAAGGATTTTAAAGCTTTCACCCCCTGAATATCAGCTCAACTTTTAAAAGCTTAAAAATATTTGCTTCCTTAAATTATAAAATTGTTCATCTTTTAAAGTTTGAAGAACAGATTTAAAAAGTTAAAGTGCGAAGCTAACCACCAAAAAAAAACAATCAATCCAATCAAAAAATGGAATATAGAACAAACAGAGAATTCACAACAGAGGAATCTCAAATGGCTTAGAAGCACTTAAAGAAATGCTCAAAGTCCTTAGAGATCAGACAAATGCAAATCAAAACCCAGATTCAACGTGCACCCAAGAATCACGAACAGAACACAACACCTTGATGTAACAACACGAGGTAGTTTAATGGTGGAGCTCCTGGTCGAAACTATCTCACACAGGAGACAGTGGATTTGACCACGAGGCTTGGAAGCTAGGGGTTTTTATAGAAAAGGAGTGGGGCTGGGGGAGGAATTGGTGCGGTTTCACATGATTGGTCCATTTAAACATCAGCAGCCTGTTAACATTTAACTTAGGTCAGAAGGGTGGGAGATAGGGAGGTGCCCGGCCAGTCAGGACATGTAACAATGGGTCTGCCTGGACATGTCCTGGCCTGTTCTGCTATGTTCTCAGCCCCAGGTTTCAAAGCTCACAAACAACTCTTTGGGCTATTTAACATACATTACATGAATCACAGGTCTCAAGTTTTATTTCCTTTCATTTGTACCTTATGCAAATCAGAATGGCTAAGATCAAAACCTCAGGTGACAACACAACTCCCATTGCTTGTGGGATTGTAAACTGGTACAATCAGACTGGAAAAACAATCTGGAGATTCTTCAGAAAATTGGACATAGATCTAACTGAAGACCCAGCAATACCACTCTTAGGAATATACCCGAAAAGATGCCCCACCACGCCAAATGGGCATTTGTTCCACTATGTTCATAGTTGCCTAGTTTGATAGCCACAAGCCAGAAACAACCCAGATGTCCTACAGCAGAAGAATGGATACAGAAAATATGGTTCATTTATACAATAAAATACTACTCAGCAATAAGGATAGGGACATCCTGAGTTTTGCAGGCAAATGAATAGAACTAGAAAATATCATCCTGCATGAAGTAAGATGCAAAATGACATGCATGGTATGTATTCACTCATAAGTGGATATTAGCTAACAAAAATGTACAAAATACCCAGGTCCACAGACCCCACGAAGGTTAACAAGCAGAAGGGTCCAAGTGCTACACAGGGTTTCTCTGTGTAGCCCTGGCTGTCCCGGAACTCACTCTGTAGACCAGGCTGGCCTCGAACTCAGAAATTTGCCTGCCTCTGCTTCCCAAGTGCTGGGATTAAAGGGTGCGCTACCACCTCTGGCTTATTTTTTTTTCTTTCTTTTTTCATTCTTTCTTTCTTTCTTTCTTTTTTTTCTTTTTGAACAGAGACAACCCTGCTCCACAAAGATCTTTATACTGACAATAAATCTCACACTGTATTCTATTCCAATACAGTTACTGCACAGGCAAAATAGACAGAGAAATTAGGCATTAATACCTATGTTAGAAAAGTTACTGAGACTGGACCATAGTGGCACATCTTGTCTTTAATCCCAGCATCTGTGAAGCAGAGGTAGGCAGATCTCTGAGCTGGAGGCCAATATGATCTACAGAGTGAATTAGGACAGCCAGAAATCCTGGCTCAATAAACAAAACAAAATGAAACAAAACAAAACAAAAAACAAACAAAAAATGAAGGAAAGAGAGGAAGAAAGAAAGAAAGAAAGAAAGAAAGAAAGAAAGAAAGAAAGAAAGAAAGAAAGAGGAAGGAAGGAAGGAAGGAAGGAAGGAAGGAAGGAAGGAAGGAAGGAAGGAAGGAAGGAAAATTTATTACAGGGTAAAATTATATATTGAACTTTAATAAATGATATAGGGTTTGGGCAAATAGTTCATTAAATGCACAGTTTATTATATGGTAATTAAAATCATTTGGGTACCATTGATTATTCTCCCACTTTTGATAAAATCCAATAGAGGTTGAAAGTCTATATTCATAACAAGTGGGAAGAGCAAACATGCTTCATTGACATTTCATTAACTTAATGTTTATCCTTGCTGTTTCATTAATTTTCAATCCAAAGTATAAAATAGCAAGTACTGTTCATGTGTATAATGATAGTTGTGTTATCAAGCATACATAAACAAAAGTTTCTTTTTATTTTCTCTAAGTTAAAGAAGCCTACATAAGTGGGTGTTTTCCAACAAACACTTAATATATGTAAGAGAAAGACTCAGAGAATATAGAATTAACATGCAGATATTTCAAAGATAAAGTGTACCTCCAATTTAGAACACAACAAAATTTCAACATTTGAGGCACCTGTGTTCACAAGCCATCCCACACCTCTCATCACAGTGGTCTCACTCCAGAAAGAACATTGGAGAAACATAGGCATCTATCCAAGGCATCCTTAATTTTTGAAATTTGGATGAAGCAAAGTGTCCTTTTGGTGAAAAATCTGAAAAGTTCTAAAGAGCTGAAGCTACTCAATAGCTCACTTTTGTTCTCAGAATAAGGTTACTTATTGCTTGTACTAAGGACAATACCATGTATCACAAATTACCTAGGAGACAAGCACATAAAGGCAATAAATAGGCAGTGTAATTTTTATACTGAGTATTAAAATTTCTGGTAATTATTAGCAGAGATGATGAAGAAGAAAATTACAAAGTGTGTGCACATTTAACAGAACAATGCAGTATGAACAAATGCATAAGAAAACAGGATTTTAATATTAGGTTAAATCATCTGATAGAAGATGAAGGAAGTGTCTTAAAATTTGCTGAAAAAAATTATTTCAGTCTTTTGACAACAAAATTGGGATTGTCTCCTGATGCACTGATTACCTTGTATTTCAGGATCTTGTAAGATATATATATATATATATATATATATATTATATATATATATATTACACAAACTTGTAGATATTCATTAAACAGGTCTGTGTCTATTTAGTCTGCTGTAACAAAATAGCACAAACCACATAAAAATATAAGTGTTTCTGTTCTGGAAGGTATGTCTCAGATAAGAAACACTAACATACCCTACCTCTGTGATACTTCTTATCAGGAGTCAGCTGCTGTCTTCCTGCATTTTAAGTTATTTTTTTTAAATAGCTTTCTCAAAAAGGACTTTCTATAAAGATTAACAATCATTTTTGCAAGATTAGTGCATTCATGAATGAATCATGTTCAAAGACTCCCTCACTCATTTTTTTATTTTATATTTTTTACAGTCCAGTCATTGTCTCCCTCCTGGTCCACCCTCTTACAGTTACTCATTCTCTTCTTCCTCCTCCATCTCCAAAAAGATGTCCCCATCCCTCCCACTTCACCCTGCCAGGCCTCCCGCACTCCCTGGGGTTTCAAGTCTCTCAAGGTTTAGGTTGGTCTTCTCTCAGTGAGGCCAGACCAGGCAGTCTTCTGCTATACATGTGTCAGGGGACTCATATCAGCTGGTGTATGCTGCCTGATTGTTGGCTTAGTGTCTGAGTGATTCTAGGGTTCCAGCTTAGTTGAAACCACTTGTCTTACTATGGAGTCGCCTTCCTCCTCAGCTTCTTGAAGCCTTTTCCTAATTCAGCCATAGGGGTCCCTGGCTTCTGTATAATGGTTTGATATAACTCTCTGTGTCTGACACTTTCAGCGGCTTGTTGGGCCTCTCAGAGAGCAGCCACCCTAGGCTCCTGTCTGTAAGCACACCATAGCATCAGTAATTGTCAGGATTTAGAGCTTCCCTTTGATCTGGATCCCACTTTGGGCCTGTCACTGGACCTCCTGTGATATAGGAGGTCCTGTGATAAGAAATCTGAACATATCGCAAAGTCTTTGTATGTCTCTGCTTCTCTTCACCCTAAGAGGAGATAATACTGAACGACCCTTCTCATTCTTACCCAGGTTTGTTTTAGTGTAGTAGGAAGACTAGCTATACAAAGGAATTTCATACTACATAAGGAACAGACCATCTTCTTGAGCCCTACAGAAAATATTTGTTTTTTTTTTTACCTTATCTTTTTTGTACTGCACTTTTAAAATACATGTCTATTTTGTATCCATGTCTAACTTCTTTCATTTTTTTTTTATATATCTTTCTTTTTATTTTTAGTTCCAGGCAATTAAACTATTCTTTTCATAAAGTTCAGGAACCATTTGAGGATTCGGTGCAAAGGTAATGATTCAGCAGCAAATACAAATCTTAGGTTAAACCCCAGATTCGATGAGGTTTCAAATCTACAAACCCCTGAAATTATCAAGTTTAGTGTTTATTGTCCATATAGTGTCCAGGTTATAAGTTTTCTCAGTATCTTAACTAATTCAACTAGAATTAGTTAGGTTTAGTTTACACAGTTTAGTTACAGGTTAAATAAATCTATCTACCCAAATACTATCACTTCTTTGTGCAAAACCCTTTGAACTTTGCAGTCCTTTCGCCCTACTTAAACATATCTATATAGCCCATTGTTACTAACTTATTCATCTATTGTCAGAATAAAATAACCAACAGAAAAGTAAGGGGAAACTTTATTTTGGTCTTAGGTTTCTATTGTGATGAGAAGGCATCTCAATGGCAAACAGTAACTGGTAACATAGAATCCACAGTCAAGAAGCAGAATAGGGCCATGGTGGGATTTGGTTAGCTTTTCTCCTTATCTTTGTGTTCATGTTGGGACCAATCCAAAGGAATAAAGCTGACCAGAACTGCAGTGAGACTTCTCAACTCTTTTAAATCTATTTTACAATACTAGATTACACCCTGAAGTGTCCTAGATTACTCTAAGTCACATTCTGTTGACTGTGAAGATGAGCTATTTAAGGCCAGAGGATACCGAACTTCCTAGCTGCTCTAATTAGAACTTGCTTAGCTGGTCTTTCTTCTCATAGATTCTATTCGAATACTTTATAGGCTGTCTGTATAGATCGCTTTTGTGATATAACATCTGTCTTTTCAACTCTAACATTAAATGTTTTCTGTAGTGACCTTGACAACTAGATAAATGCCGGTCAAGTAATAAAGGACCAAGGGTATTCAACAAAATAAAAATATGAAATACATTTATCTGCCTCTCATATGCAATTGATTAAATCATTAAATTGGATATAAGGCCCTGTTCTGGGTCTTATTCCTGGAACAATAGATATAAATAGAATCATGCCTGCACAGTAGCGATGCGTTCTGACTCCTAAAACAGGTGTCTGTTTTAGGTATCACAGCAGGAACCAAGTATGCTCGAGGACTTCAGGAACCATGCAGAAGCCACACAGCGAAGCAGGGACTGCTTTTATTCCGACTCAGCAGCTCCTTGCATCGAAGGCTGTCACTTTCCTACAACACAAGCGCCTCCTGGACATTGACTCCGCGTCCATCATAGCCCACAACACTGTCATCATTTGTGCCATTGGCCCTGCTTACGGATCTGTGGAGATGCTGAAAGAGATGATTAAGCCTGGAGTGAATGTGGCTCGGCTGAATTTCTCTCATGGAACCCATGAGTGCCATGCAGAGACCATCAAGAATGTCTGTGCAGCCACAGAAAGCTCTGCATCTGATTGCTTTCTCTCCTGTCTCATTGCGGTGGCTCTGGATACAATGGGTCCTGAGATACAAAGGGGCTGGAGAGATGGCTCAGCAGTTAAGAGCACTGACTGCTCTTCTAGAGGTCTTGAGTTCAATACCCAGCAACCACATGGTAGCTCACAATGATCTATAATGGGTTTCTATGCCCCCTTCTAGTGTGTCTGAAAACAGCTACAGTGTACTCATATACATTAAATAAATAAATAAATACATACAT
This sequence comes from Mus caroli, assembly GCF_978045245.1. Taxonomy (NCBI): domain Eukaryota; kingdom Metazoa; phylum Chordata; class Mammalia; order Rodentia; family Muridae; genus Mus; species Mus caroli. The sequence continues at coordinate 77,722,103 of NW_028227272.1, forward strand.
AAATACATAAATAAATAAATAAATACTTATAAAAAAATGTCTGTGCAGCCACAGAAAGCATTGAATCTGATCCCATTCTCTATGGTCCCGCTGCAGTGGCTCTGGATACAAAGGGACCTGAGATCTGGACTGGACTCATCAAGGGCAGCGGCACTGCAGAGGTGGAGTTGAAGAAGGGAGCCACTCTGAAGATCACCCTGGACAATGCTTACATGGAGAAGTGTGACAAGAACATCCTGTGGGTGGACTATAAGAACATCTGCAAGGTGGTGGAGGTGGACACCAAAATCTACTTGGACAAGTGGACAACGGGTTCATCTCACTGTAGGTGAATTGTAGGAGACCTATGAGGTAGATCTGCCATTTTAACTGTAATCATATATTCAGAAGTCATTTGGCTGTGAGATTTTATTACTTTACTTAGAAGTAATAATCTCTATTGCTAATACCCTTACCTTTCTTTAATTTCAAGTTTTCTTTCTGACTATGTGTATTTGAGCATTTTTAAATCTATACTAACAATATTGGATAGCGAAAGTGGAAACAAAATATATTCAAATGGGAGGAGAGGCCCTTGGTCCTGTGAAGGATCGATGCCCCCAGTGTAGGCTAATGTAGGAATAGAGAAGCAGAAGTGGGTGGGTTGGTACCAGAGCAGGGGGAGGAGGATTGGTTAGGGGATTTTCAGAGGGGAAACAAGGAAAGGGGATAAAATTTGAAATATATAATAAAAAAATTAAAAATATATTCAAATAGCAGTTCATATCTGTTCTTTATTAAACTTTTGCCACAATGCATTTGTCGAGTTCTGAATTAGACCAAACTTGCTTTTTTTGTTTGTCCTTCACCTGCCTCAGATCTCTCAGTTAATTCTGAGCTCTAATCTTCCTGGCTGCATTATTGAATCTGCTACTTTGATTTTGAGTCATTATGCCCTCCCCTTTGCCAAGCTCTGGTTTATAATATCCTGCCCTTCATGGTTAGATCAGTTTAAGGATCCAAGTGAAACATGTAGAGTGTTCAATTTGAATACATAAAACAATAGAGCAGTAGTTAAAACTGCATGTACCATATAAAAACTATGAGCCTTAAAGTATCACTCCATTAGGAAAGGCCAATTAAAGAACGTGGCTCTTTTGCTCTTCCCTGACGGTCATTAGAGCAAAGGTTTGACAGCTAAAATTTTTGTCTGAATTTCTTGTATTGCTTATTTCTGAAAGGACTCTTATTCTTTCCATTACATCACAAAGTTTTAGACAGGATGTTAAATATGAACTAAATATTTATATTACTATAAAACTTAATATGAATAAAATGCTTATACAAACAATTAAAGCTTTTCCTAAAATGTATCTTCAAAATCCCTAGTTCTGCTATAATGACCCTTGCCAAGTTAACTTATATTTTATTCACTTTCAGAAAATCCACTATGGGTTTTGTAAGGTCTATGCATCTCTGTTGTCCAGGCTGGAGCCTATCCTAATGCTGTGACAATTGGCAGACTTGAGATGGCTTCTGGTTTAGAAGACAAACTGTATTTGAGGGACGACCCCTACAATGACTTGTATTAATTATTGACTCTCACACCATGAAAAGTGGCTAAAGACAGGTTCTATAGGAGTGCTTAGCTGGTGGTCTTTATAGTATCATGAAAATACAAGAAACTTAGATTACAGGAGAGATTTAAAAAGAAATGTACTAATTTCTTACCTACACTCCAAATTTTAGAGAATAATATTAGCTCCCTACACAGGATATAATGATAATGAATTTTGTACTTACATCTCTTTTTTATTGGTTATTCAGTATGACTGACCTTTAACATAGGCATACTATTAGGGTCATCTCAAAATGTCTTAAAGAGTTCTTTTAAAATCACTAGTCAGGACTTCCACTCTGTGAGTACAGAGACTGTTTTTGTTTTCCTATGTGACCAAGAATTCAAGCTTTTTTGTTGTTGTTGTTAGATCTTAGAACTCAAAGGATATTGTTTCACTAAGAAAACTACTTCAGGGGCTGGTGAGATGGCTCAGTGGGTAAGAGCACCCGACTGCTCTTCCGAAGGTCCAGAGTTCAAATCCCAGCAACCACATGGTGGCTCACAACCATCCGCAACGAGATCTGGCGCCCTCTTCTGGAATGTCTGAAGACAGCTACAGTGTACTTACATATAATAAATAAAATCTTTAAAAAAAAAAAAAAAAAAAAAGAAAACTACTTCAACTAAAGAGAATGACATTTCCCTAGTGATTATTCTATTATTTAAACTCTATCTAGTTTACAAGATTTTCAGTATGTTTTCAGTTCTCAAAGTAACACCATCAACTTAATTTACCAAACTCTATCTTATTAACCAGTAGCTGGCAGAGGAGCAGATATGTCTGAAGTCATGTTCCTCAAAAACTGAATCAAGGTAGGGATTTTCATATAACGATTTTCCAAAAGCTCTCAAGAAGATATTACAAGGCAGTGACTGCTACATAAATGGTATACATAAATGACAAGGACATGGTATGATTTAAATGAAGGATAGGCTTACCTGATGACACAGGTCATTCAAGGCAGAGTCTGCACTACCAATTAAAGGCAACTGAAATCAGACATTGAGACAGTGGGTAATGACGTTTTGTGTGGGTGTTTACATTATGAATGAGATTCCCTGAACCCCAAGTGAAAGGAGAGAACATGCTCTTGAGAGTTAGCTTCTGCTGTGTGGAGGCATCCCCCCCCACCATCACACATATACAAGTAATAAACACAATATAGAAATCAACACTAAACCCAGCACCACCTACAGAAGCTTCCTGGGAGTGGTCGAGGGTAATAGACTCCAACACATCACACAAGGGGACTCATGTTAGCTAAAGGAATTTCTGAGTGAAAAAAAAAAAAAGCTATATACTTTGAGTACCAATGTTAGAGGCATATCTTTGAGAGAATATTAACCTCATGCAGAGAATCTTAGCTTCACAGATACATGCTACACAGGAAAATGAAGCAATGAACAGTTAATAAGGTTTAAAATTTTCAGTTATTTTCCTTAAAGTGCACGGTTATGGTAGTGAGAAGACTGGATGTCTAAAAATATAGCTGTGATCATTTGCTACCAAAACACCTATAGATCAATGGAAGAAGGCAATGCCATTTCTTACTATATATATATATATATTTAGATATTGCTTATTGATAAACCAAAATTCAAATAGTTAAATATGTGAAAGAAAAATAAAGAGATATACTTTGAAAATACATGCACGTGAATAATTTTGTGTGCATCTATACGTAAGAATGTATGAATATTTACAGATTTTGAAAGATGACTGCAATCATACTATTGCTATAAAATCAGCCAAATAGATTGTATGTGAAATATGTTCATAGGACATTCTTGTGCTTTGAGGCTTATTCTCCATATAATGATATTATGTTTTATCTTGAATGAGCAATTTAATCAGAAGTATAAAATAAATAGAACAGACTGAAAATTTTGCATAATGCATTTTCCCAGTTTTATAGCACAGGTCCTATTAAGCATAGGACTTTTCAAGAACTCTGATAGCATTGCCAGGTTTTGGTTTGGTTGACAGTGTCATTGCCATCCCCCAAATCCTACAGATTTACAGACAAGGTGTCATCTGGCCCAGTTGGGTCAGGGGAGGAATTCAACTTGCAGAGGAATAAATGTTTTCTAATGTAGTTTGTACAGAATTATCTTGCCAGTCTTTCTACATTAATTTAACTTCTCTTCATTTACAAAATTTCCTAATAGGTTAAAAAAAAGTTCTCTGACAATAATGAGAAATGACAGAATGAGAGATGTAATTTGATTCAAGTAGTCTTTTTGTTTTGCTTTGGACAGTATCTTGATGATTTCCTCTAAATTATTGTTACCTTTTCTTCATATAATCAAAATTATTAAACATTCCACACATCCTTAATTGCTCTAAAGAATGCTCCATCAGTCTTCTAAAATCGTGTCATAATATTTGGTTTCAGAAATCGCATCAATACACTGTACCTGTTTATTGGAAAAAATGAATACATCTTGATCATGTTCTCTCCTCCCCAATTTCTTCTCAATCCCTCCCAACTTTATGTTCTTTTTCTCTCTCTTTAAAAGACTCAACCCTACAAAGTAAGAAACACTCACAAAAAAAGGTCAAAGAACAAAAAGGTAAATTATGCCCAAATAAAGCAAAGTGAGACAAAAAAAGTTTACAAACATAACCTGAGTACTGGCATGGATGTGGTTAATACATCATGTGAGACTTCACTGGAGAAAACTGGGTTTTCTTTGCCAGTAGGTATCAATTGCTCTTAATTAGGGTGTCAGTCCAGCTGTAGGCATTACAGGAACCTAGAATGAAGGGAATTGATGAGCAGAGAAATAAGACTATAACATGAACATGAACAGTTTTATTTTTTCCCACTTCTGTTTATATATACTTCAGTTAATCAACACTCATATTAGTGTAAGCATAGCTTTATCGAACAGCATCTTGACTGACTTATCTGAATAATTCTTTCAGTACTTTTCAACTCTCCTAGTCTCCTTTTTCACAGAGAATATTCATTCCAGGCTTTACCTCATGACTGCAGTTTTCTCTAATCATGGATTCATAGCAGAGTCTGAGTTTGTACTTAAGAAAGGAACTATAGAGCATTTGGACCCTGAGAGCATTGGGAGCCCCTGGCTAAGTCTTCCTTGTAATCTGGAGACCCTGCCTGGCTTAAACACACATGGACTCTTTTCATTCTCCCAGTCTTGTAAGTTTATATATTCACAACCTGTCCTTGTGTCTGAAAGATTTCTTTGACTTCATCCATCCCCTCTGGCTCTGACGATTTTTCTGATTCCTCTTCTACATTTATCCTTGAGCCTTGCGGAAAGGACTATGCTGAAAGCATGACATTTAAGACTGAGTACTAGAAAGTCTCTCATTCTCTGCACATTGTCCAATTGCAGGTTTCCATCTATATACATACACACAGTTCTTATATTTTAGGAAGCTTCTACAGTAGTAGGTTTACATCTGGATTGTCAGTGGTCTTTAGCAACGCTATTCTTGTTTCTATTCACTATTTACCCTTTTTACTATATCCTTTACCATATAATCCTATTATACTTTCCACTGTGAATCTCCATAACAATATATGTTATTCCTGTTCTTTGTAGACTTTCCTTTCCCCATGGTAGATTTCTATGATCTTAACCTCTCTGGTTATTGAACAGTGTCACACATATTGAAGGTTAGTACACTATCTTTACATATAAGAGAATAGATAAAATATTTGTGTTTTTAATTCTGGGTGGCCTCATGCATGAATATTATGCTAGATTCATCCATCTACTTGAGAACTTTAAAGTTTTGTTTTCCTAACAACTGAATAATATTCTACTGTTATCCATGTACCACATTTTCATTATTTTTTTATCAATTGATGGATATCTAGACTGTGTACAATTCCAGGCTATCATAAATAGAGCAGCAATGAATATTGGTGAGGAAGTCTCTCTGAGTAGACTGTAGAGTCATTTGTGTGTATACCCAAGAATGTGAAATCTAGGTCTTGAGTTAGATTTATCCCGTTTCCTAAATAATATCCACCCTGATTTCCACAGTGACTTTAAAATTTTGCACTACCATCAGCAAGGGATGAATATTTCCCTCCTTACAAACTCTCACCAGTCTGAGATGGCTGAATCATGTGTTTTATTAATCTAGGCCATTCTAAATGGTGTAAGATGAAATCTCAAAGTAATATAAATTTGCATTTCCCTGAAAGCTAAGGATGTGAAAAAGTTTTAAGTGTTCCTCAGCCATTTGTGTTTCATATTTTAAGATATTTCTCCTTATTTCTATGCAACTTTTAAAAATTGGGTTATTTGTTTTCTTCACACCCAGTTTAATTTCAGTTCTTTATATATTTTCCATAATAAGTTCTATAAGATGTATATTTGGTAAAGGTATTTTTCCATTTTGTAGCCTGCCACTTTGTATGAATGATGGTCTCCTTTCCCATGCAGATGATTTTCAGTTTCATGAGGACCATAAATTAGTTTTCAATACAGAAACTGAGATAACTTTACTCTTTTAAGAAAGGGCATATACTCAAAAAATGCTCCAACATATAACAAGAATACATGCTCCACTATGTTCATAGCAGTCTTATTTATAATAGCCAGAAGGTTGAAAGAACCCAGATGTCCTTCAATAAAATAATGGATACATAAAATATGGTACATTTATACAATGGAGTACTACTTAGCTATTAAAAACAATGACTTCATGAAATTTTTTATGCAAAAGGAAGGAACTAGAAAATATCATCCTGAGTGAAGTAACCCAATCACAAAGAACACACATGTTATTCAGTTACTGATATTTGGATATTAGCCCAAAAGCTCGGAATACCCAATTCACAGGTCATATGAAGCTCAAGAAGAAGGAAGATCGAAATGTGAATGCTTTAGTTCTTCATAGAAGGGGGAATGGAATACTCACAGGAGTTAGAGTGTTGGGAGGCATTTGAGAGGAAGAGAGGAGGGGAGAGGGAAAAGGTGGAGCAGAATCAGGTATGGAAAGAGACATGGATGATATATAGAGGGTCAGGAAATTGAACAGAGGTGTGTGCTAATGGGTGAACTGGGGTAGCCATCAGCAAGTTCCAGATGCCAGGAAAACAAGAAGCTCCCAGGACACAAAGAGGGATGATTAACTGAAATGTCCAACAAAGGGGAGTGAGAACCTATAGATACCATATCTAGAGATTAGGCAAGGCCCCTGGTTGGGGGATGGGACCACCTACTAATCTCCAAATTTTTAACCCAGAATGGCTCCTATCTGAAGTAAATACAGGTTCAAAATGAAGAGCAGAGACTGAAGGAAAGGCCATCCAGAGATGGCTTCACCTTTGGATCCCTCCCATAAGCAGACCCCAAACCCAGACACTATTGCAGATGCTAAGAAGTGCTTGCTAACAGGAGCCTGATATAGCTGTCTCCTTAGAGCCTCTGCCAGAGCCTGACAAATACAGAAGAGGTTGCTGGAAGCCAACCATTGGACTGAGCACAAGGTCCCAAGATAGAGGAGTTGGAGAAAGGATTGAAGGATCTGAAGGGGTTTGCAACTACATAGGAAAAACAAGAAAGAAAGAAAGAAAGAAAGAAAGAAAGAAAGAAAGAAAGAAAGAGAAAGAAAGCCAGTATTATCCTGACACCAAACTACAAAAGGACCTAACAGAAAAGAAAATTATAAACCAACATCCCTTATGAACAATTATGTAAAATTTCTTAATAAAATACTTATACTTCCAAATCATTTGTATACAAGGCTACATATTTCTGTGTATTAATTTTGTATCCTGCTAAATTGCTGAAAATGTTCATCATCTGTAGAAATTTCCCTATGAACTCTTATGATCTTCAAATAAAGATACGGTTGCTTCTTACTTTTTTATTTGTATCCCCTTGGTTTCCTTCAGTTTCTATAGCTAAGATTTTCGTACTATATTGAGTAAGTATGAGGAAAGTGGACAAAGTATTTCAATATACTTACAAAAGAATTCAAAGAGATTATGCACCATATCAAGCCGATTCATCACAGAAATGCAGGGATGGTTCAACATGTGTAAATCAATACATGTAATCTAGCCCAACAAAAGACTGAAAGACAAATGATTATTGCATTAGATAGAGAGTAAAGAATCATTTGATAGAATCCAATATCCCTTCATCATACAGTACTGGGGTGACTAGGGATAAAAGGAACATAGTTTATGAAGGGCAGACATACCCGAACAAATATAATCAGTCTATAAAAAAGCTACAGATTAAATGGAGATAAACTTATAGCATTTTAAATGAAATTAGAAACAAGATAATGATGTCTACTCTCCCCATACTTCTTGTACATAGGGTTTAAAGTCTTAGCTAAGACAACTGAAAGACACCAAGGGAATACAGTAAGAAAGGAAGGAGCCAAAGTATCTTTATATATCAATAATAATATTTTATCCATAAAAGAGCCTAGGAACTCCATAAGAAATGTAAAGTTGATAAACATTTTAAGCAAAGTAGCAGGATACAAAATTAATTTATAAAATACAGCCTTCCTGTATACAAATCAAAAATTAGCTGATAAACTAATCAAGGAATCAACACCTTTCACAAGAACCTCAAAAATATTTTGGCATAATTCTAAACAACTAAGAGAAAGACTTGTATGTATCAGAGACCTAGAAGGTGAGAGACACTCAGGATTCAAAGGGAGGGACCTTAGATGGAATGCCCAACAGTGAGGAGAGGGAACTTATAGAGTTCACCTCCAGTAGATATACAGGGCATCACGTGGAGGAATGGGGTTGGCATCCCACAGTCAAAAACACTGACCCAGACTTGTTCCTGTCTAAAATAACTGCAGGGACAAAAATGGAGAAGAGACTGGGGGGAAAGGAGGTTCAGTGACAGGTCCAACTTGGGATCCATCTCAAGGGGAGGCTCCAAGGCCGGATACTAACTACTGATTATTGATGTTACTTATGGTGTGCTTACAGACAGGAGCCTAGCATGGCTCCCCTCACAGAGGTCCAACAAGCAGCTGAAAGAGTCAGGTGCAGATAGTTACACCCAAACAATAGACAGAAGTCAGGGACCACTGATGTTGAATTAGGGAGAAGCTGGAAGAAGCTGAGGAGGAGGAGGACCCTATAGGAAGATCAACAGCCTCAACTAACCTGGACCCCCGAGATCACTCAGACACTGAGCCACCAACCAGACAGCATAGAACAGCTGATATGAGCACCCCAAGCCATAGACAGCAGAAGACTCTCAGGTCTGGCTTCAGTGAGAGAAGATGCACCTAACACTTGAGATACTCGCAGCCTCAGGAAATGAGAAGGTCTGGTGGTGGTAGGGGGACATCCTCTTGAAGACAGGGGAAGAAGAATGGGATGAGGAACAGTGGGAGGGTGGACTGAGAGGTGGATAAAGACTGGACTCAAGAAAAAAAAATAATAATGATAATAACAATTAAAACACTAAAAAAATATTAAAGAATGTGGAGATACATCAGAAGATGGAAAGGCTTCCTATACTCATGGTTTGGCAATATCATATGTGCATCAATCACTGTCGTCCCTCTCCTATGCTCGCTCTCTCTCTCTCTCTCTCTCTCTCTCTCTCTCTCTCTCTCTTTCTCTCTTTCTATTAAAAACATTTTTGTTGTGAACTTAAAGAAATTTGTTGTTGAGCATACACCTCTGACTCTGCAGCAGCCATGATGTTGATGCCTAGGAAGAATTGGATTGCCATCTACTAACTCCTTTTTAAGGAATGTGTGAGGGTTGCCAAAAAGAGATGTCCATATGCCCAAACACCCCAAGCTGACAGATAAGAATGAACCCAACCGTCATGTAATGAAGGCCATAAAGTCTCTGAAGTCTTGAGGCTATGTGAAGGAGTTTACTTGAAGACATTTCTACTGGTACCTTAAGAATGAGGGAATCCAGTAACTTCGATATTACCTGCACCTACCTCTAGAGATCATGCCTGCCACCCTGCACTGCAGCTGTCCTGAGACTGGCAGGCCTCCACCCAAAGATCCAGAGGGTGAACAGCTTGCAAGATTCACAAGAAGGGAGGCAGACAGAGACATATACAGTAGGGTTGTGCCCCTTGGAGCAGACAAGAAAGCCAAGGCTGGACTGGTTCAGCAACCAAATTCCAGTTTGGAGACTGCTTTGGTCTTGGACATGGTCAGCCACTTCAGTAAAGTTGGAGACTATGTTGTATTGAATAAATTTTAAAGAAAAAATATTATTATTATACAATATATTCTTATCATGCATTTCATCTCTTCCAACTAGTCCTGGCTCCTCCCAAAGTCTTTCAAACTCTTTCTGTTTCAAAAACACTAAATTAATAGACAAACACAGGTGGGGGGAGAGAGAGAGTGAGAGAGAGAGGAGAGAAAGAAAAAGAAAGAGCAAGAGGGAGAACTAGAAGCACAAAGCAACCTCTCCAAAATGAGAAGCTGAAATATACCACCAAAAGCTGAAGACCCAAGAAGCTATATAAAACAAAAGGTTTACAAAACATCCATTGTTTTATGTTGGTCAAAGTGCCTAGTGCTAGCAATGGAGCCTACACTGAGGTTTGAATGTTATGTGACAGTCCGTTGGTGGAGAGAATTCTTTTTTTTTTCCCCAAGAGAGGACCAGTTGTAGATAGTTTCTTCTTCGGGGTGAGAACCCATGTCTCTTTCCAGTTCTCAGTGCTAGGACCACATCTCTTTTGATTTTGTGCAGATCTGTGCATGCGGCAATGGTTCTGTGAGTTCATATGTGCACAGTCCTACTGTGTCTAGAGGGCACTATTTCCTTTACTCTGTCCATTCCCTCTGCCTTAAGCATCATCTTATACGGAGCTCCTGATTCCTGAGCCTCCCTGGAGTGTACTAAAAGACTAGACTAAATGAAACTCCTTTAGTCTTCTTCCTTTTTGTCTTTGTAGCATAACATCATCCTTATGCTATTTATTCTTTTTATTTGTTCGTTTGTTTGTTAGTTAGTTTGTTTAATTTCCACTCGAAAAAAAAATTGATACTCAACTTTTCTGTGTGTTACACTTTTAATTACTACAAGAATATATTTTAAATTCCTGAATGATACTTAGATGTCATCAACAAAAGCAAGAATCCACAAATAGGTTTATAGCACAATAAAAGGCTACTGTGCTGGAAAAAGGAAGCGCTGAACAAAGAAAAGTACAACCTACAGAATTGGATAAAAGTCAAAATTTAGGGGATAGGATTAAGATTTTCATATATATAATATGTATACATATATAATGTATATGTAAAATAAATTATTTTTTAAAAGTCAAGTCATCCAATGCAAACAGAAATAAAACAAGTGATCTGAATACTTTTCAAAAATAGAAGAGGTATACAATAAATTTATGAAAAACTGATTAATAACTTTAGCCACGAGGAAATCACACCACTAACATTATGATGACACTCCATTCTACTCCAGTTTAAACGACTAGTATAAATAAACAAAAGTCAATAAATAACACTAGCTACTGCCCCAACCATGGATCATAGCAACACACAATTTAGCAAATGTGTTTCCTGAATATGTACCCAAAGGAATTGAATTCAGTTAAAAGATAGTGTGGGTCTATGCGTAGTATTGTACTACTCTCAATAGTTAGATATATAGGCCACCTAGATACCTGTTAACAAATGAACAGATATAGAATATATGATCCATATGTACAATAATATAGTGCAGTACACATTACTTTCTTAATTAAAGGAAGATAAATTTCAGTCCAAGAAATATATCATTTGTTCAGACAGTTTTACAGTGTTTGGAAAAGTTTGAATATTTCACATCAATATGCAAAATTTAAATTATGTTTTAAAAAGCTGAAAGTGTTGGCAGCAATAAACCCTATTTTTAACCTGTCAACACTGGCTTCAGCAGAGTTTAGTTGGCGATGCCTACACGTTCCCTAGTTACACAGTGAAAACAACACATATTATGTGGCTTAGATAAAATCGCAAAAAGATTAAAAAAATGAATTTATTCTTTCACTGTCCTTGTTCAAATTTAAGGGTAGATATATTACCCAGTTTTGTCCTGAAAAAAAAAAACTGACAATTTTTAACTTTAAAATAAAACAAAACAATCACAAAAAAACCCAAAATAGAACAAAACAAACACAAGAGTAATTTAAGTATAGGATAAAGGCATATTCTATAGAATGGATAGATGATAGTTAAGGGCTCTTACATAAATTAGTCTGCAGCATACTAACTTCTGGACAGACAGAGTTTTGAACTTTGCATTTATAGTATGTAAATCTTGTTTGCTTATTTGTTTTGTCAAAACAGGGTTTCCTGTGTATCCTGGGCCTGACATTATATACCAGACTAACCACTAACTCAAGAGAGGTTCCTGCCTCTGCCTCCCAAGTGCTGGGATTAAAGGTGACCTACACCATTGTCTTTTTGGCAAATAAACTGTAATAAAACAAAATGAATGCTTCATGTACATTGACTACATTTCAAGAATTTGATAACTAAATGATACTAGTGAATGTTATATTGTGGAATTCATGTATCAGACATTTTACATAACTAAACATGTTTAATGAACAAAAAATATGTTAGTCTGAGACATTTTGTTACTGTGACAGATACCTGACAGAGTACACAATATTTAGCGAGGAAATAATTATTTCTGTTCACAGTTACAATCCAAGTTACTTTAGTCCATAATTCTGTATTCAGGTATAACTCCATCACTGTTTAACAATGTAGAAGAAGGCATCCATTTTATTCCTGACAGACAATCTGTCTTGAACTAAGAAGAAAGAAATAAAGGAAGGAAGGAGGAAGGGAGGAAGGAAGGAACGGGGAGAGAGAGAAAGAGAGAGAGAGAGAGAGAGAGAGAGAGAGAGAGAGAGAGAGAGAGAGAGAGAGAGAGAGAGAAACATGACAGTGGATGAATAAACAACATCTAAGTTTGTCTTCTGGTAACTACATTCATGTGAACATATGTGAAAACATATATCCCCACAAACACACACACACACACACACACACACACACACACACACACACCACTGAAATCACTGAAGTGAAGTCTTTAAACTTTTTATACATAGGTAGGCTAAATAAGCAATGGGGCTCAGATAATAAAACATGTTTTCTTGAATATTAAGTATAATTAATGAAATAATGCAAGCAAAATATACTTCTTATGAGAGAACTCTGATTGATTTTAATATTATTCTATTCTTGCTACCGATTCAACTGCCCAGGTGAGAGAAGAGTTAGAAGAAATTTATATTTAAGTTCTCATTATCAAATGCTAGTGAGCACATAGTATTTAGATTCATGATGATTTATGACTGAAAACCTAAAGCCTCTATGCAAATATAACATATGTCACAGATTCGTTGTTGGAGAACATCCAAGTCAGCTGAAGGATCGTAACCAAATTGTTTCTACCACAGCATTGATTCTGAGGATTATATAACATTCACTCTTTTTAATTACCAACAAAATGCTATGTGCAAAGTTGTAGATCTAGATGTGAAATTTTCTAACAGGATATGATAAATACATGCACATAAAATTTATGAAAAATTAACGAGCAAGTGCTTAGTTGTAAAAACAATGCATGGATGGGTTTCCTTGAAGAAAATCAATGTGGGTTTGGATGTGGTGAAGTGGAGATTTATTATATTTACTGTCAATTAATCCTGTTGAAAGTAGCCTGTTGATAACCTGGAGTAGAACCATGCCCTCTCAATTAACATGCCTTTAACTGTGACTGTAATAGATAACTTGCATCAGCTGGAAATCCATCACCATGGGGATGCACTAATTAGTTCAATTGAATGATAAGAAAATAGCATAAATTAACTGGTCTAATTTTCAGCAAAAGAACAGCTAGCATACATCTGTCTTGATTGGAAGAATTATATTTTAAGTGCTCAGGACATTACATCCCAGAATATGCACATTTGCATGATTATGCATCACCCTTAAAGTACAATAAATATTCTAGGAAGTGTGTCAGTTCAAATGTCACTCATTGTTGATATAACTCTATAACCTGTGACCTAAGTTCATGAATTAGTCTTGTCTTAATTGGTTCAGACTTATCTGTAGAGTCCTTTGTATTGTATTAGGCAACACATACATCCATAACATCTAGATTTTATGAAAACATGTCATGGGAATTTTGGAGGTATTGGTATTAACATATGTTCTATTATGCAGTGTTAAGGTAAATGTGCTTCTCTAACTTAAAATTTAGGAGATGTCCCTTGATAGAGTGTTTTTCAAATTTACACTAACTTACCACACAAATAGTGTTTTCTGCATCCCCTAGTCTTCACAAGGTTTCCTTGATATTAACTGGCTCTAGTAGGATGTTACATTTGTTACCCATGATGAAACAATGTGATAATTATTGTAGGAAGCCCACAATTTTTATAAGAGTTCATGTTTTGCATTTGATAATCTCCAGATTTTTCACAACTGTGTAATAACATCTATCTACTGACCACTGTAATGGGATACAAAGAGTTTTATAGTCTTAAAATTTTCTGTCTTGTCTATTACTATTTTTCTCTTTGCACACAATGCATAACACGTGCTGCTCTTTTAGTCTATCTATAATTTATTTATTCTAGAATAACATACATTTAGAATGTAACATAACACCTTATGAAAATAATTTAAAGGTTGAATTATTTAAGTACACATAAAATTAAATGACATTTATCTATGTGAATTTTGTGAAATGTCCTAAGTGTTTCATATTCTTCATAATTGATGGATACGTAATCTGTAATTCTGAGCATGTAGCTGCAAGATAAATTCAGGTATTTAAGTATTCCATGCTCAGTGTCTTGATTATCCACTTGTTTTATTTCTATCATAGAATGTATTGTTGTTGCTGTTTCTCCTTACAGGTCTTCTGCATATGCTCCATTATTCTGGCTTCCAGTACTGTATTTTTATGTCATTCCTCTGTGTAAGAACAAGTTTATCTCTGCATCTATGTGTATTTCTTCTGCTTTTGCATTCTCCTATTTGTCATGACTTTATATTTTTAAAAAGTATAAGAATATTTTGTAACATGCTTAATATCCATGTGTATATAATGGCAGAAATCAGAAAGAATAAATTATTGTGGTATTATACAATAAAGAGATTGTAAACTTTTCCAAACTATGTGATCAGTGGAATCAGGAATTTCTTTTCCTGCAAAGTAAATTTATCTTCCCAAGTAGAACACAGCTGTTATCTCAGGATCTGAGGACTAGTTATGAAAGTGGATTTTTCTAAGAGTCTAATTGCTATAATTGCATGAGACTACAAAGTATTCATAATATAATTTTATAACATTTCTATTTTCATAAGCAATTTAATATATACTAAGTTTAAATTTTACAGTAGTTCTGTCCAGTACATTGCTTTAAAAAATAGAAATGTATTAAAAATTGTGTTACTTATGGACCAAATTGTACCTATATTAAATCTACTTTGCAGCAGGGAACAGAAGGAATTCCAGTACTGAACTTAGTTTTTTCAAGGCAGTATTTAAAATTCCAGAAGCCAGAATATAATATATGGTAATCACTTATTCATCAATCAAAGTAACTTTAAATTATATTTATTCATTTCCTTCTTTTTATTTATGTATTTACTTATTTTTAAATTACAACCATACTTCCTTAAAATTTTTGACTTTATCAAGGTTGACCATGAACATCTTTTTTTCCATCCTCCAACTCCTGTGGACTTGGATGAGGGGTAGGTAGCCCAGCTTGGTTTGTGTGGTAATGAGCAATGGTTTGAAGTAATGGCTTCACACATGCTAAAAGAGCAGAACATTGGCTCTGCTATATCAGTGTCCCTTATGACTATCAGTAAAAGGCTTTCACATACATACAAATGTGTAAAATTGTTGATTATCTATAATTCTCTAATTTTATTTTCAATATTATTCCATATTTACTTCCAGGAATACCTTTATTTTTACAAAAATAAAAAATAAAATTATGTCCTGAGCTTTGCAGGTAAATGAATGGAACTAGAAATTATCATCCTGAGTGAGGTAACTCAGAGCCAAAAGGATAAGCATGATATGTACTCACGAATAAGTGGATATTAGCCAAAGAAAGAAAGAAAGAAAGAAAGAAAGAAAGAAAGAAAGAAAGAAAGGAAGGAAGGAAGGAAGGAAGGAAGGAAGGAAGGAAGGAAGAAAGAAAGAAAGAAAGAAAGAAAGAAAGAAAGAAAGAAAGAAAGAAAAGAAAAAAAGAAAGAAAGAAAGAAAGAAAGAAAGAAAGAAAGAAAGAAAGAAAGAACAGAATACCCAAGATAGAGTCCACAGAACTCAAAAAGGTCAACAAGATGAAGGGCCCAAGTGAGAATGCCTCTGTCCTACTTGGGAGGGAGAAGAAAGCAACCACAAGTGGGAATAGAGAGAGGGACCTGGGAGGGAAAGGGGATGGGGTGTTGGGTGTGGGGAGAGGGGAACCTGATCTGGTATTGTGCGAGGAAAAGGACTGAAGCTCTGAGGGCCAACAGAAAGAATGGAAATAGGCAACCTCAGGAGGTAGGATGTTGGGAGGACCCTATAGAATGCATCAGAGACCTAGGAGGTGAGAGACTCTCAGGACTCAAAGGGAGGCACCTTGGATGAAATGCCTAACAGTAGGGAGAGAGAACTTATAGAGCCCACCTCCAACAGGAAGACAGGGCATCAAGTGAGGGATGGGGTTGCCATCCCACAGTCACATCTCTAACCCATAATTTTTCCTGTCTGAAAGAATTACAGGGATGGAAATGGAGAGGAGCCTGAGTAAAGAAGGTCCAGTAACAGGCCCAAACAGGCTCAAGGGTAGGTCCCAAGGCCTGACACTATTACTGAGGCTATGGAGCACTCATAAAAAGGGATCTTTCATGACTACCCTCTGAAAGACCCAAAAAGCAGCTGAAAGTCAGATGCAGATATCTGCACCCAACCAATGGACAGAAGCTGCTGAGCCCTGTGATTGAATTAGGGAAAGACTGAAAGAAGCTGAGGAGGAGGGCAACTCCGTAGGAGGACCAGCAGTCTCAATTAATCTGGATTCCCGAGATCTCTCAGACACTGGACCATCAAACAGGCAGCATATGCCAGCTGATATGAGCCCCCCCATCACATATACAGCAGAGGACTGCCTGGTCTGCATTCAATCAGAGATGATGCACCTAACTCTCAAGAGAAGAGGGTCCCTGGGAGTTTAGAGGTCAGTTGGGGTGGGGGTAGGAGTGGGAGCATTCACGTGGAGACAGGGTGGGGTATGGAGGAGGTATAGGATGTGGAGCAGAAGGAAGGGGATGGGGGTGAAGAATGGAATATGGATATGAAGTGTAAAAATAAATTGAAAATAAAATTAAATTAAAAAAAACATGAAAATTATCTTCATTTCAGGAAGTGTAGATACTTTTCCATATCAACTTCACAAATCATTAACAACTCTGGAAAAAACATCCAAGGTATCTTTTTAAGATCTGGGCTAAATAAGGAGCATTTAAAAATACAGACAACAGTGATTTGGGCCAAAGGGAGGAATGAACATTGCAGAGACTGCGGAGAGAAACACAAAGCCATAATTACTAAAACACAAAATACCAATGAGAACACAAGCAATATCAAATAGAACATGATGACCACAATTAACACAGACATTTCCATAATTATTCTCTGTCTCAGAAGCCATAATTTTCAATTGAAAGACACACACTGACTGAAGGATGAAACAAAACCCATCACTCTGTGGTCTACACCACACCCAAGTTTTTAAGACCATCATCATCTTGAGCTAAATAAAGATACTAACAAGCATACCCCTAAAAATGTGACAAGCAACCCTCACTATCTCTTAATATCTCACAAAATAGAGTTCAAATTAAAACTAATCAAGAAAGATAGAGAGGGACATGTCATTCTAACCAAGGGAAGAGTTACCTAAGAAGCGATTATATTACATGTTTATGCACCAAACTCTGGGGAGCTCAATTTTATAAAGAAATGTTACTACTAGATTTAAAGACAGGGATTCAAAGGTTCATTGATTTTATGCGATTTAAATTCCCAGCCTTCCCTGATAGAGAGATCATCTCAAAAACAAACAAACAAACAAACAAACAAACAAATAAAGTGAGAAATACCAAACTTAGTTGCCATTTATTATTTTTAACACAATTTCAATTGTTTGATTTTTTTCCAGTGAAGACTCTAGAGACAAATGCCGGGGTGAAATCCTGCTAGATCAGAGAGGTAGAGAAAGCAGGTAACTAACGTCTCTCCTCTGGGTGGTAAAGAGGAGGGAGATGAAAACGCGGAACCAGGATCAGGTACAGAGAGGAAACAGGAGAGAAGCTCACAGGACCAGGAGAATGAATAGAAATATGCACGAGTGTGCTGTAGGAGATGGGGAATCTCTAAAATGTCCCAGACACCAAGAATGTGAGATATTCCTAGGACCAAATGGGGATGGCCTCAGCTAAAATGCCCAATAATGGGCAGACAGAACTTGAAGAGATCACCTCCGGTAGATAGACATGACCTCCAGTTGAGGGATGGGGCCAGTCACTGATCCAAATATTTTAATGCAGAACTGTTGCAGTCTAAAGGAAGTACAGGGACAAAAAAAAAAAAAAAAATGGAGCAGAGACTGATGGAAAGGCCATCCAGAGACCAGCGCAACTTGGGATCCATCCTACATGCAGGGACCAAATCCTGATTATTACTACTGATGCTATGTTGTGCTTGCAGGCAGGAACCTGGCATGGCTGTCCTCTGAGAGGCTCTACCTACAGCTGACTGAGACAAATGCAAATTCTTACAGTCAACCATTGGATCAAGCCTGGGGGCCACAATGGAAGAGTTAGGGGAAGGACTGTAGGACATGAAAAGGATTATAACCCCAGAAGAAGAACAGTATCAACCAATCCTTTAGAGCTCCCAGGGACTACGCCACCAACCAAAGAGCATACATGGTTGTTTCATGACCCCTGCTACATATGTAGCCAAGGACTGCCTGGTCTGGCTTCAGTGGGAGGGAATGTGCTTGATACTGTGTAGCCTTGATGCCCCAGAGAAGGGGGATGCTAGAGCTTTGAGGTAGGAGTGGGTGGGTCAGAGAATGCCCTCACTAATAGAGATGAAGTTACAGAGACAGAGGCTGAGGGCTTGGAGTGAGTGTTTGGGAAGAGAGGCAACATTTGAGAAGCAAATAAATACTGTCGGTTTGGTGGTCCAGTGTTTGAGAGGTCTCAAGGGTTCAGATTGAGATTGTTGTTCCTCTCACAGGATCGCCCTTCTCCTCAGCTTCATTCAACCTTCCCTAATTCAACAACAGGGGACAGCTGCTTCTGTCCATTGATTGGGTGGAAATATCTTCACCTGACTCTTTCAACTGATAGTTGGGTCTTTCAGAGGGCAGTCACGATAGGTCCCTTTTTGTGAGTGCTCCATAGCCTATCAAACAGACAAACAGGCAGCATACACCAGCTGATATGAGACCCCCAACACACATACAGTAGAGGATTTCTGGGTCTGTGTTCATTCAGGGATGATGCACCTAACCCTCAAGAGACTGGAGGACCCAGGGAGTTTAGAGGTCAGGTGGGATGGGGGATTGGGACTTGGAAGTAGAGACAGGGGGTGGGAAGGAGGTATGGGATGTGGAACAGTTGGAGGGTGGGTCTGGGGGAGGGAATAAAATATGGAGTGTAAAAAGTAAATTAATTTTTAAAAAAAGTAAATAAGTAATTAATAAAAAAGTGTAAAAGAAAATAAGTAAGAAATGTAAGTTTCACTTTACATTTACAAATGATATTACAAAGGGAAAAATCTTGTTCTCTTTTTAGGCTTTTCTTGTAAATAGATTCTTTTCTTAAGTGATACATCCCAATTATATACCCCTCAATGATTCTTTGTTCCCTTTGCCCTCAGATACCCCTTACCCCTCTCCTGTCTATTTCCTCTTCAGAAAAGAGCATGCATTCAAGAGAAGACAACTAAACATGACAAAACAATACAATAATACATGGTAAAAAAACCCTCCTGTCAAGGACAAAGATATTATTTTATTTCTAATTTGTGTATGCACTAAAGGACACTGATTCCATTATTTTAGTTTAGGTGAATTTGATAGGAATTGGGTATATTTTAATTAGATTCAAAAAGGTTTTCTCTTGAATTAATAAAGAATTTTAAAATTGTATATCGTATTATCTTTCTGCTTCTGTATGTGTAATGTAAGGTCCATTTGGAAATATAGTTCTGTATTAATTATGAATGTCTTTTAAATGCAATTTGGAAAATAATTACAGAACATGATGAAATTTTGATTATCTTAATGAAATTTCATTTATTTCTAAAAGCAAGAAAGTTTACCAGCTCAATACACACCTTATTGGAAAACTAAAAGAAAAGTGATTATATTACAAACCCAAATAAAGACACTTAATTTTGAAACACATTTTTACCACATCATGCACTAGAATTACATGATTTCAATACTCCATTTGTTTTTCTTTTTCTCTCAAGGTATCAAAGTAAAGTAACTAGGACAAGTCTTTTTTCCAATAGCATGTAGAGAATTCTGTTTTGTCCAGTAGAACTCGGTTCAGAATATAAAATATTTCAACTGCTTGAAGAGGTTAATCATGCTCATTTTTGACATAAGAGTGGTTTAGATATGATCAAGCTTAGTGTCTGGAGAGAGCTGCAATTACATCTCCCAGTTTATCTGAACTACAACTTTTATTCACTCTCATCCTATAAAAGGGATGCCCAAGTGTGCCAACATAGAACTCTTAACTATCATATAAAAATGTGGATGTAAATATATAAGAGGTTCTAGACCAGCCTGTGTCAATAAGAGATAGGAGAAACAGACAGTGACTCACAATTGTATGGACATGTTATTTCAGTCTCTCAACTCTTTCTGTGACCATCAGGCTTAAAGCTTTCAAAGTTCATCAGAATATGTTTTAACAAAATCAGCCTTTCTCATATATAGCATAAGTGCTCTTTGAATACTGCGAATACACCAACAGAATAGTTATTGCAATTTGTTAACGAATGTAGAAAAGCCCAAGGCCATATTATGAGGCTAAAAACACTTAAGCTTTTAAAATGTAATGAGCTCAGATATCTTTAAATATTTTTGATATGATTATTCTGCTTAAGGAAAATCTCTGTCTTCAGGTTTTCTTCTCAGCTTTGAACCTTCTTCATATTTTACTTTCCATGGGGAACTGAAACCAGCAACGAAACTTTTTACATGTTTCATTCTGAAATAAAATGAAGTCTGGATCATAACTATGTATAAAATATAAATTATCAATATCTGTAGCTAATTGGTAGTGTGTTTGTGTTTTTATTTTTCTAACACAAATAAAGTCCGACATTTGACTACAAGCATAAAAATGTGCTATTAAAATAAAACAACTTATCAGTAAAATGTTCACGATTTTCATTGTTTAAAACTGAACAATTCAATAGAAAAACAGTGTGGATTCATTTTTAAAAATCTATTGAAATTGAAAGTAGACCAAGTATTTAAAAGTATGGAGAAACACAAGCCAAATGTGAATTATTAGTTTGAATCAGGGACTAATGAATTAGCATGAATTATAATTTGACACAGTTTTAGTACATAGAACCACTATTCTGTCTGTCTATGCCAATCCTGAATTAATCATTAACATCAAATATGGAATAATTAAGTGCGCACTGCATTAATACGATAGGGTTTAATCCAGCATGGATGAGATATAATTTGTAATGACAGAGAAAATGGATTCTATGACAACTGCAGAGAATACAGAGGGTGTGTAAGATCATGTGTAAGAGGATGTTCCCCTAGCTTCAGTGTTCACTTCCTTTTTGGCAACTATGTCTGAAATTACTTTTCTCCATACATACAGCTGCAGCCAAAAGTTAGAGATCATAATTTCTGTATTATCTCGTGTTTTGTATTATGCTGCAAATCACAAAAGCATTGACATTCATTATAGACTTCATAAATCCTTATATCATTCTGGATTCATGGAGCATTAACCCCACTCATTAAGCAAAGCTCACTAAGTTAATGATATTTTGGTACAGAAATTAAAATTTATTTTTAGTCTTTAGCAAAAAGAATTTTTTTTTCTTGTAGAAGCAAAAGGAATGCGGTCCTATAAACTGATACAGCCTGTCTTCCAGTGATTGTCGGACGTGTAACGTTGAGTAGCAGACTGTACTGAGAAAGGTGTTGGTCCTCACTGTTTGGCTTATAAAGACTGACAGTGTGGTTAGTTCCCTCTAACTCTCTTATGTCTTTGATTTTCTGGACTCCTGCAGTATCACAAACCCGAGTACTCTATGGCATAGTTTCTGATCTCTATGAGATTGTGTTCTGGATACCCAAACAAATAATTTAAGTTTTCTTTTTTATCATCAAACTGCTTAAAGAAACACTGTTCCTGCGATTTATGAAAAAAATTGTTAGAATTATTTGTGGTTTTATTTATAAATGGCTCTTGATGTTTGGATTTTGTTCACTGTCAGATCAGACCGGAAGAAAGAAGGTAAGTTCTTCTGCTCAGATGTTTTCATGTATTGGAAAAACTTCATAGGCTAGACAGGGGGGAAGGAAAAAAGTCATTCCTTGTTTGCATTTTCATGATTCTGACAAAAACACATGAACATTTTTGAATAGGGCTGTGTCATGGATATTAAAATTGGCATCCTTAATGGAATTTCTTTTATTTGACAAAACACATTGTGTTCCAGGTTAATAATACGTTTCAGCAATGTACATGATGCTTTTGGCAGATGTGTGCTCAGTTTCATCGTTTTGATAGGCAGATCCAATTCTTCAGCTCTCCATAATAGGTAAATTCCTGCCAAAAGTCAATGCTCTGAATAGCCTTAAATTCATTTTAATGTAAATTTGAATAGAACAGTTTTCCACTTGCTATCAAACTAACCTGTCTCTGGAAGAAAACTGACTTGCTGGGTAGAAGTTGACTTTAATAGGAAAGTTATCATGAGCAGTGAATGAAATAAAATGTTTTCTGCAAAATTTTAAAATGCTTGGTTCTCAGATGGATAAAGAATATGAAATTGGTGCTATCAGGTCAAAAATGGAAATTTTAAGTCAGCAAATGTCATTTGATATCAATATATAAATATATTTTTTCCTATGTGTGTTTAAACTCAAAGGACTCTGCATATTACATTTATGTATTTATTAATAAATGGATACATATACAAATAATAAGTAATAAAGAGGCCTTGAATTTGAGGGGAAACAGAAAAGACATAGGTGGGTTTCACTACAGGAGAAGAAGAGGGAATTGATGTAATTATACTTTAATTAAAAATACTATTTAACGGCTTTAATCCCAGCACTCGGGAGGCAGAGGCAGGCGGATTTCTGAGTTCGAGGCCAGCCTGGTCTACAAAGTGAGTTCCAGGACAGCCAGGGCTATACAGAGAAACCCTGTCTCGAAAAACCAAAAAAAAAAAATAAAAAATAAAAAAATAAATATACTATTTAAAACATTAAAAAGTGAATACACTTTACAAAGTTGTTCTCTGACCTCCATGTGTTTCATCACGTGGATTCAAATAGTAACACCATCTATCTATGCAAATACACACACAATAATAGTAAAATTATATATGTTAACATATATAGTACATATATAGAATATAAACTAATACACATATTTCAATTCAAAATAATCTGTATCATATATATTGAATATGATTGATAGAAATAAAGGTTTCAATATGTTATATTCAATATATATACATATATATATATTAAATATATATATATATATATATATATATATATATATATATATATATATAGGAAGACAGGCTGTATCAGTTTATAGGACCGCATTTCTTTTTCTTCTACAAGAAAAAAATCTTTTTGCTAAAGACTAAAAATAAATTTTAATTTCTGTACCAAAATATCATTAACTTAGTGAGCTTTGCTTAATGAGTATATATATATATATATATATACTCATATATATATATATATATATATATATATATATATATATATATACCCTCGACCTCTCAGTGAGAACCTTCCCAAAATATATAAACAGATTAAAAATGGAAAAAAATAAAGTTTGAAAAGAATAAAAATTTTACATTTCTAAAATATTAACTTAAAATACTTCTCTCTTAGCAGGGCATGGTGGCACACATGCCTTTAATCCCAGCACTTGGGAGGCAGAGGCAGGAGGATTTCTTAGTTTGAGGCCAGCCTGGTCTACAGAGTGATTTCCAGGACAGCCAGGGCTATACAGAGAAACCCTGTCTTGAAAACAAAACAAAACAAAAACCCAAAAATACAAAAACAAACAAACAAACAAAAATTACTTCTCTTAAATAGAAAATGTGAGTAGTGAGGTAGGCAACATGTGTGAGGAGGTGGAGGGAGAGGAGGGGGAGGGGGAGGAGAGGAAGGAGAAAGGGGAGGGGAAGGGGAGGCAGGGGAGGGAAATGGGAGGAGAGGGAGAGGAAGGGGAGGAGAGGGAGGGGAAGGGGAGGAGGAGGAGAGGAAGGGAGGAGGGGGATTAGGATGGGGAGGAGGAGGAGAAGCACCTTACATTAAAGATTGTATGACTGGCAGAAGACTCAGGATATCTTAAATTCAGTTCTTTTTCTTGCTCTCTCTCTCTCTCTCTCTCTCTCTCTCTCTCTCTCTCTCTCCTCTCTCTCTCCCTCCCTCCCTCTCACTCTCTCTCCCTCCCTGCCCCCCCTGCCCTGTCTTTGTTTCTTTCCTCATTCACTCATTGAAAAGATTCTTTTCTCATACAGTGTATCCTGATTTAGTTCCCTTCCATCTTTCTTCCCCTGCACATCTACTCATTTTGGTCTCTCATTCTAAGAAATGACAACCAACATGACTAAATAAAATATAATAAATTGAAACAAAAATTACCATATCAAGGTTGGACATGGCAACCTAACAGGAAGTCAAAGAGAGCAGGCACAATAACCAGACTCACTTTTTCTCACAGTCCAGGGCCTCATGAAAATTACTAAGCTACTAGTTATAATATATATGCAGAGGAATTAGTGCAGAAGGTGTAAACTCTGGCCTGCTGCTTCAGTCTCTGGGAGCTCATTTGTATCCTGCTTAGTTGATTGAGATTGCTTTGTACTCCAAGGGTCCTCTGTCCCCTCAGGCTCTTACATTCTTTCTGCCCCTTCTTCCCCCAGAATATTCTCAATTCTGAAGGTATGTTTTAATAGCCTCCACTCTCTTCTGATACCTTCTTAAATTTCTGTCTTCAAAGACTTGAAATTTTTATCATACACATCTTTCACTTGTTTAGTTATAATTGCCCAATATATTTTCTGCTATTTTTGGATATTGTAAATGATATTGCTTCACTGATTCCTTTCTCATTTCATTTGCCATTTGTATGCCACTGCCCTGGAGGTATTTATCATACAATCCCGGGTGGAACTCACTTATATATGCTATCATATCATCTAGAAATAACAATATTTTGACTTCTTTCCAATATCTTCCCCATTCATCTCCTTCCATTGATTTATTGCTTTAGCTAAAACTTGATGTAAAATGATGAATATATACAGAAAGATTAGAGAGGCAAGTCTTGTCCTTGGTGTTAGTGGAAGCGCTTCAAATTTCTACTTAATTTGATGTTGGCTATAGGCTTGCTGTAAATGGACTTTGTTTAATTATGTCTCTGTATCCCTAATCTCTATAGGATTTTCATCATGATGCGATATCAATTTTTCCCCAAAGGCTTTCTTTGCTTCTCATAATATGATGTTAAAAAAATCAGTGTCCTCTTAGAAGGTTTTTTTTTCTTCTTAAATAAATACATAGTGTATTTCCCTAAATTTTCTGAGTAGTTTTTGATGGAAGTGTATTTTGTGAGATATTAAAATGGCTATTCCAGCTTATTTCACAGGTCAATTTGTTTAGAATAATTTTTCTAATAACTCACCCTGAAATGTTGTCTATCTTTGATATTTAAGTGTATTTCTTGAATGCAACTGAGGATAGAACTTGTCAAACCCATTCTATTAATGAGTGTCCTTCCATTGGGGGATTAGAATCATTGTTGTAGAGAAATATCAATGACCAATGATTGATGATTGCTGTTATTTTACTGTTGTTTGTGGTGATGGTGTGTGTGCATGTGTGTGTGTGTGTGTGTGTGTGTGTGTGTGTGTGTGTACTTGTGTGTGCTTTGCCATTAGTTTTGCAGATATAGGAAGGATTATTTCCTATATTTTTCCTAGATGTAATTAACCTTTTTAGGTTAGAGTTTTTATTCCAGTACCTTCTGTAGTGTTGGATAGGTAGGTAGATACTGTTTAAATTTGACTTTATTGTAGAATATCTTGTCTTCTCCATCTGTGGTAATTGAAAGTTTTTCTGTGTATAGTAGTCAGGTTGGCATCTATGATCTCTTAGAGTCTCACCACATTTGTCCATGCTGTTCTGGGCTTTTAGTATCCCTTGAGAAGACAGGTATTATTCCAATAGGTCTGCCTTTCTGTGTAACCAGGTCCTTTCCCTTTGCATCTTTTAATATTGTTTCCTTGTTAGTGTTTTGAGTATTATGTGGCAACCTGACTTTCTTTTCTAATCTATGTGGCATTTTCTATACTTCTTTTAACTTAAGAATCTTCTTAGGTTAGAAAATTTTTCTTCTATGCTTTTTCCGAAAATATTTTCTGGGCCTTTGATTGAAGATTTTTCTACTTTATTCATATTATTCTTATGTTTGATTTTTTTTATAGTATCGAAGATTCCTTTTATGTATTGTGTCAGGAAAATTTTGGGCTTAATATTTTCTCTGGCCAATTCATAATGTTTATATCTATTTCCGCTATAGATCTTCAATGCCTGAGATTCTCTCTCTCATCTATTGTATTCTGTTGATGAAGCTTGCTGTTTGCATTCCCCATTTTTTTTCTAGAATTCCCTCAGTTTGTTTTCTTTATTGGTTCTATTTCCATCTTTGGGTCGCAAACAGGCTTAGTCATTTCCTTCAACTGTATTTTCTCGGTTTTATTTAAGGGATTTATTAATTTCATTCCATTGTCTATGTTTTCCCTGGTTTCTTTAAGGGATTTATTGTTTTTCTTCTTAAGTACTTCTATCATTTTCATATAGTTGGTTTTAAGGTCTTTTTCTTGAGCTTTATCAATTAGAATATTCAGCATATGCTATGGTCAGATTGCTGAGGTCTGGTAGAGACATACTGCCCTGGTTGTTATTGTGTTTTTAAGCTAACATATAGATATCTGGGTTTGAGATGATTATAGGTCTATATGATGGTTTCTGGTTTTGTCATTGTTGGCTGAAGTGTTTTGCTCCTCATTTTTTGTTTTCCCTCTGGATTTTCCAAGAGTATGATTCTATGTGTTGCCTGTTTTGAGTGACCTGCTTGGCTGTTGTGTTCATAGGGAATATCTGCTGCTCTTGGAGGCTGAGATACAGTGATTAGAGAGAAGATAGAGGCTATGAGGGGATGGTCTGTGGAAACCACAAGGGATATGGGCAAAGGGGAAGGAAGGCTTCAGATAGTGATCTGTTGCAGTGTTAGGGGAAGATACTGAGCAGCTGAGGCTTAAGGTAAAAGAAGCAAAGATCTTCAGGCTTCTTACTGGGTTTGTTTGTTTGTCTTTTTTTAGTTAGTTTTTTTTTTTTGCTGTTGTTATTTGTTTGTTTTGTTTGGGTTTGTTTGTGTGTTGGGGGGAAGACATGACCAGCAGGTGAGCTGGAGGCGTCTGCTGGAGTAGAGGGATCGGATACAAGTGAGATTGTATGACTGGGGCAAGGAAGAGATGGCCACTGGTATCCACAGGAAACATTGGCAGCAGAGAAAAGAGATGTAGCTGGCGTTCTGTTGCAGCTGTAAGGAATCAACTGAGGGGTTGGGACTAGGGGAACAGAGAGCTAAGAAGAGATCTACAGGTAGCAAACCTGGCTTTCTGGCTGTTGTGGCATGAAGGAAATTTTATTTCTATTATTTAAAGTTTAACAGAGAATAAAAATTACATTTTGTTTATCCATAGTCACCAGACCACCTATGGTACTATTCACACAGGGATGCATACAGGCAAAGCACTCATTCACATAAAATAAGGTAAATTAAAGTTTAAAACCCCATATAATGAGAGAGCTAATGGTTGGGCAGATAAAGGAAAGTTGGAACAGAAGGTGGGGAGAGAGAGAAGAAGGAGAAAATGGGAGAGAGTGAGAATGAGAGGAGAGTGGAGGAGAAAGAAACAAAGCAGAGCAAAAGTACATGGCCTGGAGAAATCACAAGTTATAATGGGTCTTCTGAATGTGGAACATGGTAGTGTAGTGGTAGATCTGCCCAATCTAGGCATACAACATGTACTCATATTAACTGAGTTGAGTTTTCATTGCCCGGGCATATTTGGGTTGGAAATTTACTGCAACAGGAACTAGCCTAGATGTTAATCATTCATTAACCAAAATGAGTCAGTAATATTATTTTATTTATTTTATTCAAATATAAAGAAAAATTGTTACAGCTCTAGAAAAAAAGTTTGGAATATTGAATATTACATAAAAAGACCCACATTCAGAAAGATAAACCTAATTTTTCTTTCATGTACAATTATAGCTAATAAAGAATAAAATATCTATATAATGGATATAAGTGTGTATAAAGATTTTAGAACTAGAGTGTAGAGAAAAATAAGATAAAACAATCCCTGTAAATTGAGAAAATGGAAAAAGGAACAGTTGTGCTACGAAAACAGAAAGATTCAGGAGGGAGTAGACATCAGGACAGTTATGTCCAACTCACTGTGAAGATTAC
Source organism: Mus caroli (assembly GCF_978045245.1). Lineage (NCBI taxonomy): Eukaryota > Metazoa > Chordata > Mammalia > Rodentia > Muridae > Mus > Mus caroli. The sequence goes on from NW_028227272.1 coordinate 77,750,554, forward strand.
CAATACATGGCAGATTGTCCTGGCTATGGGAGAAAGTTACCCAAGAATGGCATAGGGGCAAGTCAAAAATAAAGCCAGCAGAGTTCCTCTGTGTTATTTGCTTCAAGCTCCTGCCTTGAGTTCTGTGTTGGGTTACATGGAAGGACTCTTGTCCTTCGCAAGTTGCTTTTGATCAGATTGTTTTCATATAGCATCTAAGTGGAAGCTTGAACATGCCTGTAATCCTAGCCCTATGAACCTGAGACACAAGGATCTCTATGAATTTGAGGAAGTGAATTCCAGTCTAGCTATGTTTACATATTGGGATATTCTCTCAGGAAACAAGAAGATGCAGGGATTGGTGGTGGAGGTGGGGACATGGGGAGGTGGGGTCATGGGGAAGTAGGGACACGGGGAGTTGGGGGTTGGGAGTGGGAGATGAAAAGCCATACAGCAAAACAAATTTGGTTTTGTTTATTTCTGTGTACCTTTTCCTCATGATTTTATTCTCAGTAGTGAGATATCACAAATTAGAATATACATACATCATGCCAATCATTTATAACTAGAGGGAAAAATTAGATAGTGCTCTATGGTCATCGAAGAGGGGCCAGTCATTATGATAGAAGTTCACATTCAAACAGTACTAAAATACTCAAATGATGCTTGGAAAATTTCGGGAATTTCTAGGATAAGACAACTGTGTTGAAACAAGTGAATCTCTTCAGAAGAGAAGTTTACAGGTGGGTTGTTCAGAAACAGGTAATACTGATGGATCTTACCTAAGCAAGTTGAAAGGAGAACAGACAGAATGTGAGCTCAACCCTGGCCAAGACAAATGAAGCCAGCTGAATGTGAGTAGATTCTAAGAGACAGTGATATAAATTGAGACAATAACATAAATCCATAATTCACAAAAACTTGGATTTGTGCTGGGTGAGGGGCACTGAAATTGCCACAAAAAGAAGAGTTGGAGGGAAATGCAAAGACACTCATTGATGCAAACAGCTTCCTCTGCCAAATGCTAAAATGTCAAAAGAGAAGGTGCGGGTGAAAGGGTTATGGAAATGTGGAAACTATAATCTTTTACCAAATAAAACTAAGCTTCAAGAAAAACCAGCCATTTAAGTTACGACCTATGATAAATGTCCTTGGTTAGAATAAATCTTTCCACTTTCTCTTTACAGAGCAGCAACCTAAGGTGTGGCCTCTCATTTAGTTTTCCCTATGCTATGACAGCCAGGAGGCTTTAGCACAGTAGTAGTAGCAGGAAAAATCAAAGCTTAACTCATCTGGAAGGACTTTCGTCTCCTCATATTGTGAGCAAAAGATGGAGAAACGCATGCATATTTAGGCTAGTCATTGTCTGTCATTAATTTAGCATAGGCCTAGAAACATACCAGGAAAACAGAAGCTATAATGAAGTAATATTCATGGATAAAGAAGTGGGAATGGCAAAATAGAGGAATGCATGGAAACCTGAAAGGAAAGGAGGACCTTTTTGGGTATAGGAAGGGGTCCAAAATGGGTAGATATAACACTTGCAATATGGCAATGTACAGTGAGACCAATCAGAACTATCTACAATGATATATACATAAGAAGATACTATAATAGAGTACATACTTTGTTTGATAATTTAAACATTAATAAATCCAAATATAGTATTTTCTATATTATCTAATGCATTCATATTCTGTTTTAAATCATAATTTTTATGATACCATTTCTGTATGAAAATGCACATGCTAAAGCATAAATTCCATTTATTACAAAGTGATGCTATTCTTAAGACATGTTCTTTAAAATGTTAAAATAGCATTAAATAGTTAAATAACATCCTAGTGTGCATGGTTACGTATACATAACCATGTATAATCTCAATCAATCTCAACAACTAACAGATTTGATTACCAGTATGGGAGCCCATGATGCAGTTCAAAAATACTCAGGAACATGGTGCAGATTAAGTCCACTCAGGAACTCAATGGAAAATCCTCTAAGTTCAGTCAAAGAAAGTGTTTTATGTTAAATAAACCTTTGGGCCTTTCACCTTTTTTACACTTGACATTAAACTATGAGACAATATATTCCCCTGGCTTATAAACTACCCAAGGCTGGAGACATAGGAAGTAAGCACAGTCTTACAAGCATGAGAGTCTGTGATTGATATGCAGAACCTGTGTGGGGAAAGACTGTCAGGTTTGATATCAGTCACTCACAAACCCAGTAGTAGAGAAGACAAGGGAGTCAAAGATCTGTAGAATGTTGGCTGGCCAGCTTTCCATGCTTATTCAATTCTTGCCCAACTAAAAGTTGTTCTCAAATAAAGAAGATTACTGGGTGTGAATTATCACACCCGAGATTAACCTTTGGTCTCCACAGCTGCAGATATGTGCACATGCACATGATCACATACACACATACATATAGGATAAGGCTTCCATTCTATAGCAAGCCTTGAAAACTAAAAGAAGCATTTTTCAAAACAAGGACTGTTTGTTCACATGATCACATTTACTTTTCCTATGATTCCTCCATGTCTAGTTACAATAAACCTGGTATGGATTATTGCCAACACTATTAGCTTAAATTAGCATTATTTTTGGGATAAATGATAGGAAGTTTTAAAACAGATGTTAGGTTTGACAAGAAATCAGATGTATATGGTCAGGTACATCTTTTCTTTCAAAAATTGAGTCTAATATTAAATTACATGATATTTCCAATTTTTAGAGGACTTGTTTTACACATAGAAGACAATTACACATTTATGAATACTAAATGTATCCTTTGGGAGTTGAAATTTATTTTTAATAAATTAATTTATTAAGAAAAGCTAGATGCATTTGTTTTGACTTAACCAAACAGTGCAAGTATTTGTGGCAGTAGATACCAGTTATAAACAAATTATAAATGATAAATATTTCCTCTGAATCTTAGGTTATTATGTTTTGAAATTCCATTGTGTATAATTTAATTATGATTGCTTTCTAAAACTATAGATAAAAAATTCTGTGCAGCAATTTACACAAACACACACACACACACACACACACACACACACACACACACTTCTCTAGTTCATACCCACTTAGCATTCAGGTAGAAACTAAAATACAATACATAAAATATTATCAGAACTAACTATAACAACCAATTTTTGAACCTTCTTTACTCAGGAATGTCTCATTTTTATCTATTGCAGATATCAGACACATTAACATTCATATTAATTCATTTAATTATTCATACTTTGATTGATAATTACATGACCATTAACATCTGAAACTTAGAAGCAGACCTGGATTAAAAAGAAGCTGACTAAATCTTGTAAAACCCTCAGACATAAATGTATTTTCTAACAGAAAAAAGGGGTACACTCAAGCATATGCATATTTAATTATACTTCATTTGAATGTAAACATTGATATAGAAAATCAACAGACAACTTTGAGATTCACTATTTGTAGAAATAAAATGGGAATTAGAAAATACTTAGGCACTACACATGTTCTTTTTAAGTCTGAAACAGCTTAAAATCTGCACATGACCAGTGTACTGACTAAATATTTGTATTTTACAATAGTATGAGTTGTTTCTTCAAAACTGAATGTATGTGATGGACTGAGCAAGGAATTTATGTATCATCATTATTATCCATTAATACATTGTGGATTAATGTGTGTTTTTGAGGAACCTTCAATAATTTGCATCCAAGTAACTTTATCAAGAAGTTTGAACATTTCACAACATCAATACAAGTCAGAGCCCTGAGACTTGCTCCTCTGAAATTCTACAGAGAACTCTGGTAAAACCCAAGTCTCCCAGTGGGAGTTGGAGAATTACAGAAAGTGGAGCTGCTCCACTGTATTACGATCATTGGAGAACAGAAGGTAACCAAATAACATGTTTAGAGTTACAAAAGATAACACAAAAAGATGGGTCCAAAGTCATTTATACAGTGAGAAAATTGCTTAAAATGAGGCTAAAACAAAAATGATTTCTGAAGAAACTGCCTGAGGAAATTTGTTTCCCACAGAAGGAATTGGAAGAAATGACTCAGAAGTGCTCTCAGATGGAAGGGAATGATGGTCTAAAGTACTGATCAACAAGAAAAATAAATAAATCACAGGGAAAGCGAAATTATTACCTGAATAGATATGTGTGTGCTTAGATATATACATTTTCTATTATTTTATTGAATGAAGCAAAAATGGCACCAAATTAATCAGCGCCTACACTGTATGGGAAAGTATGGCTTACAGTCAGCAATGCACACACAGTGGATGTAAGCACAAATGGAATTCCACTGCTGTGAATTTCTATCAGTATTGAAGCAGCATGTTATCATTTGCAGAATCCATAAAATGAGATACAGATTCATGTCATAAACTCAAGAGTAAAATTGACCCGTTTCAAGGAGCTTGTACTTTGCAACAGTATGAGTACGATATAAACATATTTTAAAGGTTTTAACAGTTATTTGTGAGGCTATAGGAATAAATGTTTAATCATTCTAAATTATTATAACTACATTATAACAAAAATAGGAACAAGTGTATATTTACTACTATACTGAATATTGCAACCCCAGGCCAGCTAACAATATTTAAAAATAGGAGATATTGTCTCAAATTAAATAAAACAAATAAAAAGAAATAGTAGTAAATGCTTATTTGACTGTTATCATTAAAGATGGGAAAGAAGAGAAAAAATCCCTAGAATAACAGAAAATTTGAAACTGTTGGGTTTACTTCTAATATTATCAGTAACTCAAACATATCAATACATACATTTCTATAACAGCAGTAGAACTTTCAGGTTTTTTTATTATTTCAATTTTTGAGACACATTCTCATTATTTAGTACATGCTGGTCCCAAACTCACAATCTTCCTTCCAGCTTCAACTTTCCAAGGGCTGTGTTTACAGGTGTGCATTTATTAGTAGCAAGGCAGCTGATAGACTAGATATAAAAGCAGGTCGTCAAAGGGCTTGACTTCGCAGAGAATACTCCAAACACAAAGATAGAGAAAGTTTGTAAAGAACATTTCAGGACGATATATGTATAGGATACATAGGTATTATCTATCTATCTATCTATCTATCTATCTATCTATCTATCTATCTATCTCTGCCTTTCTTTCTTTTTTCTCCTTCCTTCCTTCCTTCCTTCCTTCCTTCCTTCCTTCCTTCCTTCCTTCCTTCCTTCCTTCCTTCCTTCCTTCCTTCCTTCCTCCCTCCCTCCCTCCCTCCCTCCCTCCCTCCCTCCCTTCCTTCCTTCCTTCCTTTATATCGATATCAACAACAGCAACGACAACAAAAATAAACAAAGTAAATGTACAAGCAAAGTTGACCTCCAAGAAGTCAGTAGACACAAATAGCGCCTTCCTTAAGACCAAGGCATTCATTCAGAATGCATAGTAACACTGAGTGAAGAACACATCTATAATGGTAAACATTCAGTTGTGTAGTTTTAAGGAGTGAAATATTGGCATGCTGTTCACTAGGGAAGAATTTCTCTTGCTCTCATCATACCTCGGTTGTCTTCAGTTCTTTGCAAATAGGTACTTAGAATTTTTTTTCTGTATGTGACGGATTTACATACATTACTAGAAACCTTTTTCTCCACTTTTAGTACATTATAGGCAATAAGAAGTAAGAAGCCCATGAAACAAATTGCCACTGATACTGACATTCAATAACTGCTCAGAGATACAATATGTCTTAAACAACTTCAAAAGGATCGTGTTGTTCACAGATTGCACTTTAAATGTAATAAAATTAAATAGTAGAGCAAAACATATCTATAAAAAACAAGCATTTGACAAAGATGCCTTATATTTCTATATGAATGTTCATTATCATAGAAATGTATTACCATAGTATTATCCAATTGAATATTATTCAATGTATAAAATGTTTCTAAGTGAATATAATGCCTTAGGAGTATGACTCTGGATTAGAATGCTTATTTGACATGTTCAAGAATATGGGTTTCTTCCCCAGTACTGAAATACCGAAAGTAAAATGACTACATGTATAAATTTGTTACATAAAGAATCAAAGGTTTAAAACTGGTAGGTATAAACTGTATGTGCAAACATGGATATATAAACACGTATCTCCAACATATTTTACACAAATGTAGAGAATGAGAATCTTGTGTAAATCAAGTCAATTTCATAACCTCCCAATTACCGAATGGTTACTGATACTTAAATTTATTCCCACAAAATAGAGTGTAAACACATCCATAGGATTATTGATACTTGGCAATTAGCAATTTCAAAACACTAAGTGATCTATTCTTTCCTCTACACAAACTGGAAAATCTCCCAGAATAAGCAGACAAATCTCTCTTTTTTTTTTTTTTTTTTTTTTTTTTTTTTTTTTTTTTTTTTTTTATACAAAGGTGAGCAACACAAATGTATCGGGTCTCAAATTTAGCACAAGAGAACAATACTTACAGTATGAAACCAAAGGACTTTTATGAGACACCCATCTTATGTTTATTGGTGTTCATATCAAATATATAACACAATGGCATTTTTAAATGATAAAATCAAAATCTTTTCATATTTCCAAAATCAAATAATGACTGTATAACCTATTTTTAACAGTCCACTAATTTAGAGAATCAGAGTAATGACAGAACTTCTAAAAAACGTGTTTGGGAATAAATTTGGGATATATCTATCCTATGCATGGCCTGAATATTTAAATTCATATATTCGATCACAAGTACTATATGTTTCCAAGAAAGAGGAGAGTGTCATATACTTTCTTCTCATCACCTCATGTTACCTTCTCCAAAATTGACAATATAATCAGACACAAAAGAAGCTGCAACTAATTCAAGAAGATTGAAGTAGACAGAAACCCATGCATCCTATTCGATCACCACAGACTAAGTCTAGCCTTCAATAACAACAAAACAACAGAAAACCCACATAACCATGGAAACTGAACAACTCTCTACTCAGTGATAACTTGGTCAGAGAAGAAATAAAGAACAACATTTAAAACTTCCTATAATTCAATGAAAACGGTTACCCAGCCTACCCAAACTTATGGAAAGGTACTTAGTTGATACCTCAATAGTCTGGTATACCACCTATGGCAAGTACATGCAACATTGCAGACACTAAGATTATATGTGACACTCTGCAGCATATTGGCTGATTTACTATTTATTTATTTACTTATTTACATATTTATTTATTTACTTATTTATTTGGTTTTTTGAGACAGGGTTTCTCTGTGAAGCCCTGGCTTTCCTGGAACTCATTCTGTTGATGAGGCTGGCCTCGAACTCAGACATCGTCTGCCTCTGCCTTCCAAGTGCTGGGATTAAAGGCATGTGCCACCACTGCCTGGCTTTACTTACTTTTAGATAGATTAATTTCAACCTCTTATTTAAATTTGTCATGTTTAAATAGAAGGCTTATTTTATTTATTTATTTATTTTACCATGGAACTAATACTGATATTTCTACAGAAAATTAAAACTTTCCTAAATGAGACATTGAATATAAAAGCTCTAAATCCTCACACATTATCATTTGGCATTTCTTGCAAAGAGCCATCCACAGGTAACACACTGACACAAGAACCCATTACAAAAATTATTGATAGTAATCATGTCTACCTTTCAATGTTCAATATGTACAACTAATACAATATTCTAAATTTATTTATTTATATCTGAAATGTTGACTCCACTCCCAATGATCCCTTATAGAGTTTCTCCCCCACATCCTCCTCCCCTTAGCTTTTGAGAGGACAGCCCCTCACCTGGGCTACCAGAGCATTTTATGTTTTCTAGTGTTATTCTTCTTTCTGTTTCTATTAGATACATTTTGGTGGTATCTAGTATGTAGATGAAACTACCAAAACACACAACCCCATTACATAGAATTTCTATGTGATTATAATTTTATAATTAAAGAAACTATGCAGAACACAACAGTTGTCAAGATTGGTCCATGGTCATCAAATGAAGGCTCCTTAGGTTGATTGTCTGTGTTGACTTCACAGGACCCATGTGTCTGAGATTTGTTTGGATTTATTTATTCGTATTTCTGACAATGTGCAGGGTTGAATGGAGATGCAAAAGCTACCACTACATGCTTTCCCTCCTCAGTTTTCCAGGTCAAGAGTCTTAAGTTCTATGGAACCTGCACAGTTAGGGATTCTCCTACCAATAGATTTACATGATCATGAATAAAAGCTCTAACTTTTCCATTCTGTGGCATTAAAATTATATATATATATATGTATGTATATATATATATATATATATATATATATATATATATTGTTGATCAAGTAAGTAAGCAGTTTCACCTTGATCTCCAAAACCTATATAGACTAAAAGTTGTTAAATTCCTCTCATGTGACCACAACTCTACTACATCTACAGGAACCACAAGTCTCTAAGTGGCTGGATGATGCTGATGAACTGCTACTCTATATGATAAATTTTAACAAATACTCATTTTAGAAAATGTGGTGTGAGATATTATCATGTAAGATGTTCAGAAGGAAGTAAGTGGAAAACTATGCTTTTTGAACAAACAGAGAAAGGGCCCCATCACAGGAAAACATGGTGCCATTGGGCTCCTACAAACTTCTGGGGGAGGGAATGTTCTCAAAACAACCTCTAATTATGGACGCTAAATGCTCCTGCCTAGAAGAAAATTGAAAGTGGTGGGAATAATCATGTCCTGGTGGTTTGTAACCACACTGTGGGAGGGTCTGTAAATTGTAGCAAATTATTTCAAATAAAAGAAAACAAACAAAACCAGATTATTGGGAGTCTCATAATGGGAAAAAAGGAAATAATTTATGTCACTATATGTAAGTGTCTCAGCAGCCGTGTGGATGAAGCCAGTGCTATCAAGTCTGTTAGCTTGATTATAGTCATTGTGTTTTACTTCATAAAATTCCTACTAAAATTATTTTATATATTGATCCTTTTCTGTACGTTATATATTCTGCCCACTCCATTTTATGAAACTTTATGATCAGTTTACAATATACGATTTCCTCTTTTTCTTTTTTTTTCTTGTTGTTGCTGCTGCTCTTCTTTTCTTCTTCTTCTTCTTCTTCTTCTTCTTCTTCTTCTTCTTCTTCTTCTTCTTCTCCTTTTCTTCTTCTTCTTCTTCTTCTTCCTCTTCCTCTTCCTCTTCCTCTTCCTCTTCCTCTTCCTCTCCTTCTCCTTCTTTCCTTCTCTGTCTTTCTCCTTCTTCTTTCTCCTTCTCCTTCTTTCTCCTTCTCCTTCTTTCTCCTTCTCCTTCTTTCTCCTTCTCCGTCCTTCTTCTTCTTTTCTCCTTCTTCTTTCTCCTTCTCCTACTCGCCCTCCTCTTGTTCCTCCTGCTCCTCCTCCTGCTCCCTCTCCCTCTCCTTCTCCTCCTCCTCTTCCTCTTCTCCTTCTCTTCCTCCTGATCCTCCTCCTCCTTTCTTCTCCCAACCTTCTAAAATATAAATTTGATACCATGTGCAACTGTCATTTGAATGTGATACTCATATTACTGTACCTTTGCACGCAAAATGATTTAATAAGTGGTAGGACTACAGAAAAACCTGGAGATTTCAATAACCTTTTTATGAATGTGGTTCTTAGAACAATTTTAGCAAAAATGCTAAAAGTTAACAACAAATTTATAGAGACATTTAGAGTCTCAGCAAAAATGAATTTAGAAGATTATTGGAACATAGGAACACGACAAAGTGGGATTTTAAAAACCTTAAATAATCAAATGGTGTTCAATTCTTTTTTTAATATGAATCAAATTAGGTAAGTTATATCATCTCCAAAAGGATCGTTTTACTAAAGAACTTATGGAGTCCATTCTTTATAAACTGTTCATTTACTTTCATTGTTTAAATATGTGAAAAATACTTAGAACTTGTTTTGTTTTGTTTTGTTTTGTTTTGTTTTGTTTTGTTTTGTTTTGTTTTGTTTTGTTGAAGGAAAGCTGTGCCAAGTAGTCAGCAGGTTTCTCTTTGCTTTTTGTTTGTTTGGTTTGTTCTTCATTTTCCTTGTTAGGTTGGTTGTTTTCTTTTTGTAGTTTCACCATAATTTAGCTTAAACGTCTCCAGATGAATTTACATAGGTACTCTGTACAATGGTTGGAATGTGAAAATAAATTGATCCAGTCAATGTAACATATTCTCATTTCAATTGAATATTTTTAATCAGATATATCACAAAGGTTAACACTCCACAGATTTGTTAAACCATTATTGCCAAACTATTTGAGTAGCAAAAGAAGTCTGTCCCTGCTTTGCAAAATGAACTGCCTGGCTTTCCCTTTGGGAAAATACTAATTGGATTAAAGAGTTTGATTTCTGGATATATAGAGTAAAATGAAAAAAAAAAAACACAGTAATAAGTCTTGTTCCTTAAAAATATTGTAATTTCATTTTTAGTACTCAAAATGACCATTCTTTTTAGATTACGTAAGTTCATTTTTCAATTACCAAATAAAAAATAAAGAATTCAATTTTATCTGCTTTTTAACCTTTTTTAGTTTTTTAAAAATGTTTTCTAGTTATTCAGTATTATTTAGATTTTCCCATTTATGTAATCTCATGCTTAACCAAATGAGAGTAAAAATTTCAGAGAACATGATAAAACACTGTATCAATTTACTAAAATGTCCTCCTGGGAGAAATGAAATGTATTTTATTGATAACCGAGAAGAAATATAATTATAAAAATGTATACACATACCCGAGGTATCTATTCTTACAAAGCTAAACAAAAATAATTACATGTCTCACAATGCACAAGTGATTTATAAATTTCTGTAATAATATGTACAACAGCTAAGAATCGTGTTTGGCATTTTCTATTGGAGAATAAAATGATTCTTTTTTCGACATGATACAACTTTTCCATTTTACTTAACAATTTTCAGTTATTAGAAGCAGATGGTGTTTTGGTGGTAAACACAATTAATTTACATTTTAGACAATGTGCTTAATTAGAATTGGACTCCAAGTCTCTCTAGCTTTGCATTTCATTGTTATGTATACAGTATGCGATTTTGCCAGCTGTCATAAATACACACTTATGTTGCTTTGTTTTTTAATCATTTTTAAAAGTCTATTCGTTCTCATGCAGAGTTTGGAAATTAAATAGATTTTAAATTTGTACTTTAAAATTTTTATAAGCATCTAAATTATCCTTTCTTTAAATGCATGGAACAGGTCTAAGGAGATGGCTGCGTGGATAATAGTGACTGCTGTTCCTGACAAGGACATGGGTCCCATTTTCAGGACAAATAGGGTCCACTACAAAGGTCTGTGGCACCAAGTCCAGGGGAATGATAGCCACTGCGGAATTCTGCAAACACTGCCTAACACAGAAATAAGTGCAGGCAATCACACATACATATAAGAAGAAAATAAATAAATCTCATTAAATTCACATAGACTTCAAAATATAAATATATTTTAATACATATCACCACATTTTTCATGGCTTCAGATGTATTATTTTTTGTAACATTTCTAATATATGCATTAAAATATACTTTTATCCAATATGTACATATATTGGCAAAGTACATACCAGTCAGTATGGAAATGTTCTCTTTTATATAAAAATTATCAGTAAAGCAGTATCATTTCCAGGCTTACTGCTATATAAAACTACTCATTCAATTAATTGGTATATGAAAGTATCTGTAGAAACATATGTATATCCTGGTATAATGCATATGCACTTCTTCACAGTCATTATTCTCATCCTATATTTTGGTATTAGATATGATACTAACATAAGATTTAAGTGATTTAAATTTTATTTTTAAATCACATCTTATAGAGGAAAGCTCTTTTACTTTACTTACTGGTGAAATGCATGCATATATATATATATATATATATATATATATATATAAACATATATATATATACACACACACACATATATGTGTGTGTTGTGGATGTATGTGTATATATTTATATACACATACAAAATACACACACATACACAATATGCATACATACACAATACATACATACACATACACTTACACATACATGTACATATTTGGAAAATGAAATTAACAGTTAAGTCCTAATGGCATATTGATATGTTCATAGAATAGCACATGTTCTTTTTCATCATCAGTATTTTCCTCTTGCAGGGAAGTAATTGATGCAGCAACACGCAGCTGGACAATGGGAAGAGACAGAGACTTCAGAGCACCCCTTCCACTCAAGGCACAGAGTCTATCCAGGAGAAGAATCAGAAAGAGCTAAGAGCCAGAGATGAAAACGTTCCCTTATCAGACAGATTCCCAGCACTGAGAAGGGAAAGTAGACACACAGCTCTAATGCTAACCAAGATTCTATCGGGAATTGATGCCTGCTGGAAAGGGAAAATCGTTTTTCTCTACTGAAATGTCACTGAGTGTGTGCACCACACTCCAGGGCAAACCCGTGCCAAGGAAAAGTTGGCCAACAGGAAATAGATTCTGTATGTGTTTATGTTTGTGTGTGTGTTTGTGTGTGTGTGTGTGTGTGTGTGTGATTTGATTTGTTTCTTTGTTTTGACTTTTTTCTATTTTTCCTTTGTGTGTGTGTGAAAAGGAAAGAAAACAAAAAGGATTTGGATAGAGTTGGTAGGGAAAAAGAATGAGATAAAAATATGTTATATGCAATTTTTCTTACTGTTATTTATTTTAATTTTTAAAATTATAATCAAAACATTTACCCCTTCCCTCTCCTCCATACAAATGTCCCACCCTTATAAGAATATATATTATTCAGTATAACCTCTAACTCTGTGTGATGGTACTTGTATGTATGTTGAATATATTCTAAAATTAAAGCAAATTATATTTGAAAACATAAAAGAAGATTAAATGAAGGGATTGAATTACCCAAGAGATAATTGTAGTAAAACAAGAGAGTTTTAAGACATAGATACAGATGATGTGCGAAGGGAAGTTACTATAGTAACTAATATTCAGAAAACATCAGTAGAATTACTGGATCACTAAAACCATGCCATATTGTCTTTAGCAACAATAGAATTAAATCACAAAACAGAGGAAGATGATTCAGTAAGCTTAGACAGGTAATAGTTAAACAGCCAATTCCCAAATAATCAACAAATCAATGAAATCGGAATAAAACAGAACAATGCTGCACGGAATAAAAGGAATAGCATGCAAAAAGCTTAAATGCATTACACTAACATCTGGCTTCAAGGCCAAACCTATGAGTACTAATATTGAAAAGGGATGAGTAACGAACATTTTACCTTAATGATCTAGAAAATGTAATGCCATGAAATTTAGTGGAAGCAGACAAAAAAGAGATTCAATGAGATGTTAAGATGAAATTGTAGGGGAAATACAAAGAATTTGAGGGACAATAACAAAATTTAACCTAAAAGAGTCAAAATCTGAAATCTTAGTAAGATCATCACAGTAAACAAAATAATTAAACAGATGTAAAACAAAACAAAACACCCACAGTGAATAAGAAACAAGCCATGCTTGATAAGATGGATAGGGATGATACATACTGAAACTGACTCCTGATCACAAGATCAGAAAGACTTAAAAGATAAAGCTAATATATTAATAATCAAACCATAGCCTGAAAGCAGTTTCCCTGACATTCTATCACGGTGGAAGCTAAAGCAGGGAATGTTTGGTCAAAGCCACCCTAGATTATATAGCCAGGATCTGTAGAAATAAATATAAAAAACAAACAAACAAACAAACAAATAAATAAAATTTTGCTATAAATTTTATTTATTTATTTATTTATTTATTTATTCCATTTTACATTCAACTCACTGTCCTCTCCTGATTACCCCCTCCCACAATCCTTTACCTCATCTCACCTCGCCTTCTCCTCTTGACCAGGAGACATCCCCACCCAGGTATCACTGCACCATGGCAAGTATGTGCGGCTAGTCACATATTCTCCCACTGAGGTCAGACAAGGCAGTCCTGCTAGAAGAGCATATCCCACTTACAGGCAACAAATTTTGGGATACCCCCCACTAGCCTAACCTTTTTCCAGTTGTTCAAGACCCACATGAATAATAAGCTGCACATGTGATATATATGCAGGAAGGCCTAGGTCCTGCCCATGTATGTTCCTTGGTTTTGGTGGTTCAGTCTCTGAACGCCCTAATGTTCCAAGTTAGTTGACTCTGTAAAGATCCAGATCCTGTAATCCTTCCTCTTATTCATCTGTAAGAGTCCCAAGCTCCATCTCCTGTTTGGTTGTGGTTGTCTGCCTCTGTATGAGTCAGCTCCTGGGTAAATCGTCTTAGAAGACAGCCATGCTAGACACCTGTCTCCAAGCATAACAGAGTATCATTAATATTGTCAGGCATTGGTGAATGCCAACGGGATGGGTCTCAAGTTGGGCTGATTATTGGTGGGCCATTGCATCAGTCCTCCCTTTATTTATTATACACAGGATAAATTTTGGGTCAAAAGTTTTGTGGGTGGGTGCTATCTCTTTAGCTCCACTGAGATTTCTGTCTGACTACAGAAGGTGGCCTCTTCAGGTTCCATATTTTCAATGCTGTGAAAAGTCATTCCCATTGATTCCTAGCTGCCTCCCCTATTCTTGGTCTCTGTCACTTCCACAAGATATCATCTACCTCCCTATAACTATCAGTTGAAGATTTTCATTCATCCTTAAGGTTATCTGTCCATTTCTCCTATAGCTGCAAACATCTGATCTTGAACCTCCCAAACTCACTCCCCTTCTCCTAACCCATACAGTTCCTTTTACCTCTTATGACTATTTTCTTCCCCCTTCTAAGTGCGATTCAAGGATCCTAGCTTGTGTCTTCCTTCTTGTTTAGTTTCTTTGGGACTGTGATATGTAGCATGGTACCTGTACTTGCAGGCTAAAATCTACTTAAAAATGAGTACATACCATGCATGTCCTTTGGGACTGGCTTATCTCAATCAGGATGATATTCTCGGGTTTCATGTATTTGCCTGTAATACCCATGGTCTTTCTTTTTAATAGCTGAATACTATTCCATTATGTAGATGTACCACATTTTCTTTAACCATTCTTCAATGGAGGGACATCTATGTTTGTCACAATTTCTGGCTATTAAGTGCTATCACTTGAGTTTTTGATCTTAGTCTGACCCTTGTAAAATTTAATCTGAGGTTTTGTATACATTTCCCTGACAACTAAGGAATTTGAATATGTCTCTAAGTGTTTCTTGGTCATTCAAGATTCCTCTGTTAAGAATTCTCTTTTTAGTTCCGTTTTTTTTTTTTTCATTTTTTATTAGATATTTTTTTCGTTTACATTTCAAATGCTATCCCAAAAGTCCCCTATACCCTTTTAACACCCTGCTTCTCTTCCCACCCACTCCCATTTCTTGGCCGTGGCATATCCCCGTATTGGGGCATCTAAAGTTTGCAAAACCAAGGGGCCTCTCTTCCCAGTGATGGCCAACTAGATCATCTTCTGCTACATATGAAGCTATAGACAAGAGCTCTGGGGGTACTAGTTAGTTCATATTGTTGTTTAGGGTTGCATACCCCTTCAGCTCCTTGAGTGCTCTCTCTAGATCCTCCATTGGGTGCCCTGTATTCCAACTTATAGATGACTGTGAGCATCCACTTCCTTATTTGCCAGGCACTGGCCTAACCTCACAGGAGACAGCTATATCAGGGTCCTTTCAGCAAAATCGTAATCCATTTTTTAATTGGGTTATTTGAGTTGTTGGTGTCTAATTTCTTAAGTTCTTTGTAAGTTTTAGATACTAGCCCTCTGTCATATTAGGGTTGGTGAAGATCCTTTCCCAATCTTCATGCTGCTGTTTTGTCTTATTATCAGTGTCCTCTGTTGTGCAGAAGCTTTTCGGTGTCATGAGGTCTCATTTATCAATTGTTGGTCTTAGAGCCTAAGCCTTTAGTGTCCTGATCAAGAAATTGTTTCCTATATCAATGAGTTCAAGGGTATTTCTCATTTTCGTTTTTATGTATCTAGTTTTATGTGGAGGCCCTTAATACACAGACAAGAGTTGTGTGCATGGTGTGAAATATGGAACTATTTTCATTCTTCTACATGTAGGCATCAAGTTAGAGCAGCACCATTTGTTTGAAATGGCTTCTTTTTCCAATGTATTGTTTTCACTTCATTGTCAAAAATCAAATGTCTATAGATGAGTGGATTTATATCTTGGATTTAAATTCAATTCCACTTATCCATTTGAATTTTGTAAAATATTTATCAAGATATAGCAGCACAGTGTCTTTAAATTGTTACATATGATATAAAAGGAAGATAAAACATCTAAATATATCGGAATCAGAAAAATTATCTCCACAAGAGGCTCATGGCTCTGACAGAAAGAAAAATATTAAGTAATTTTGCACATAATTTAGTAGAAATTTAGAGGTGTTCCCTGTACGTTATCACATCATTTCATAGCAAGCTAGGAATATGGCTCGAAAGGCCATTGACCAAAACATTCACATATCTAATTACTGTAGATATTGTCAGTTATCTTCACAAGATATATATCTCAGACATATAATTACTTATTTAGCATACATTAAAATATAAAGCACCATAAATATTATCCTTAGAGAAGAAAACTCTCTGTATTTAACACCCAAAACATGCTACATTAACAACCCACTAATCTAAGACCTCTTAAATAAAGATAAATTACATTTCCTTGACAAGAACATATTTGTCACCTCCCCATGTCACTTAGGACACATTTTTTTTTTGTGTGTGTGTGTCTTGAAAGTTCCATTCTGTGAAGTATTTGACTCCCCACCCAAATGAGAATCTTTCAAAGTGCCATCAAAATAAAACTTACCATTGCTCCTTCCTCCAGGGAGCCATCTATCATTTCCTGATCAGTTCTGAAATCTCTACTTACAGATAAAAATATAGATAAGTTACCCTTCTCTTTAATGTATTGTAATTGAATATAACAAAATTAATATATATGTGCTTATATCGATTACTTTGAAAATATGCTAGTCTAAAACCTAACTATAGTCAATAATCCAAAGTTTGTATAACCCACGTAATACTAGATGCATCTAATGCACAAACTCATGAGCAGGAAAAAGGAGGTTAGCTGAAAATGAAACTGGGTATGAGAAACGTGTTTAATGAATGGTTTTATTCTGAAATAATATAATTTT
Organism: Mus caroli; assembly: GCF_978045245.1. Taxonomy (NCBI): domain Eukaryota; kingdom Metazoa; phylum Chordata; class Mammalia; order Rodentia; family Muridae; genus Mus; species Mus caroli. The sequence goes on from NW_028227272.1 coordinate 77,767,718, forward strand.
ATAATTATATTAAAGTGGTGCTTATAGAAAATCGTGAATATATATATATATATAATGTATATATATTATTGTATTCTAGAGCTCTAAATATACTCTATAATGTTTAAAATATTTAAATTTTATGCTAATGACCCCTATTTTTAGATTATGAGTTGGTATAGAGATTAATAGAATTCAAACTTATGAGGAGTAATCAAACACCTTCAAAATAAATAAATCCTAACACAACTGTTTTCTTTTTTTTCTTTTTCTTTTTTTTTTTTTTGCTGTATGTAAGTTATTTTACTATGCGTGTGTGCATATGACAACATTTTATAAAGTAGGCAAGATAAAAGGCTAACAACTAATTACAGAATACTATAATTACAGATAATACACTTTAACAAAATTGTTAAATAACACAATGAGCCGGACAACTGTCAGGGCACAAGACTTTATCATGCTGCTCAAAATAATATAGAGTTTAAAAATAACAAATGGTTTCTGTCTTAGTCAGGGTTTCTATTCCTGCACAAACATCATGACCAAGAAGCAAGTTGGGGAGGAAAGGGTTTATTCAGCTTACACTTCCATGCTGCTGTTCATCACCAAAGGAAGTCAGGACTGGAACTCAAGCAGGTCAGGGAGCAGGAGCTGATGCAGAGGCCATGGAGGGACGTTCTTTACTGGCTTGCCTCTCCTGGCTTGCTCAGCCTGCTCTCTTATAGAACCCAAGACTACCAGCCCAGGGATGGTTCCACCCACAAGGGGCCTTTCCCCCTTGATCACTAATTGAGAAAATGCCTTACAGTTGGATCTCATGGAGGCATTTCCTCAACTGAAGCTCCTTTCTCTGTGATAACTCCAGCTGTGTCAAGTTGACACAAAAATAGCCAGTACAATTGACCCCTTGTCAACTTGACACACAAACACATCACCAGCAAGCCTCAACCCTTACATTCTTATTCATCCCCAAGATCTAAATAACTTTAAAAGTCCCACAGTCTTTACATATTCTTAAAATTTCAATCTCTTTAAAATATCTATCTCTTTTAAAATCCAAAGTCTTTTTACAATTAAAAGTCTCTTAACTGTGGGCTCCACTAAAACAGTTTCTTACTTCAAGAGGGAAAATATCAGGGCACAGTCACAATCAAAGCAAAAATCAATCTCCAACCGTCCAACGTCTGGGATCCAACTCACGATCTTCTGGGCTCCTCCAAGGGCTTGGGTCACTTCTCCAGCCATGCCCTTTGTAGCACACACGTCGTCCTCTGGGCTCCAGATGCCTGTACTCCACTGCTGCTGCTGCTCTTGGTGGTCATCTCGTGGTACTGGCATCTCCAAAACGCTGCGTGACCCCTTCAGTCCTGGGCCTTCAATTAAAACTGGGGCTGCACCTTCACCAATGGCCTTCCATGGCCTCTCACAGTGCCAAGCCTGAGCTGCTGTGTGACCCCTTCATGCCTTCAAAACCAGTACCACCTGGGTGACCCTTACACATTACCAAGTCCCACTGCAGAAGGAGTACAACCTTGCCTATCTCTGTAACACAGCCTCTTTGTGCTTTCAGAAAACACTTCCCAGAAGATGTCACCTCAACGATGCTGGTCTCTTCTTAATCACCGCTAATTTCTTAGCTCCAGCTAACCAGCATCAATAGTCCCAGTAATGCAAAGTTTTTGCTTTAGTAGTTCTGGTATCTTGTTAATCACAGCTGATTCTTCAGCCCCAGCTAACCAGAACTACAAAATCTTCACAATAAAAACAGCAATGGCCCTGAAGAGAGTCTTTAATTTTCCCTCTGAAATTTCACAAACCAGGCCTCCATCTTCTGCACTGTTCTCAGCATTATCTTCCAAGCTCCTACACAACATCTGACAGAGCTCTTAACAATGAATGGATATTCAAGCCCAACGTTCCAAAGTCCTTCCACAGTCCTCCCCAAAACATGGTCAGGTTGTCACAGGAATACCCCACTCTGCTGGTACCAATTTGTCTTAGTCAGGGTTTCTATTCCTGCACAAACATCATGACCAAGAAGCAAGTTGGGGAGGAAAGGGTTTATTCAGCTTACACTTCCATGCTGCTGTTCATCACCAAAGGAAGTCAGGACTGGAACTCAAGCAGGTCAGGGAGCAGGAGCTGATGCAGAGGCCATGGAGGGACGTTCTTTACTGGCTTGCCTCTCCTGGCTTGCTCAGCCTGCTCTCTTATAGAACCCAAGACTACCAGCCCAGGGATGGTTCCACCCACAAGGGGCCTTTCCCCCTTGATCACTAATTGAGAAAATGCCTTACAGTTGGATCTCATGGAGGCATTTCCTCAACTGAAGCTCCTTTCTCTGTGATAACTCCAGCTGTGTCAAGTTGACACAAAAATAGCCAGTACAGTTTCTTTCTGGAATTTTCCGTGCAGTATTTCAGACTTCAGTAAACATAACACAGCAGAAAATCCAGAGAGGGAAATCATAAGACAAAGGCGGACTCCTGGATTTTGCCATTCTTTTTGATGTGATTCAATTTTGCTTTTATTAATGTTTAGCACTCTCCAAATTCAACGCCTGCCGTGGTTGTTTTCTATGTGATCTTTATGACTTTGTAGATGATGCATGTCCTGACCAAAAATGAACTCAAAATCCTGACTGGAGGAGGGACGTCTTTTGACTGAAGTCCTCTGATGGAATACTCAAGTACTGCTCTCTGAGGGGATCAGAAATTCAAGGTCATTCTTTGTTACAAGCAACTTCAAATTGAGTCTGGGGTACATATCACAGTTTCTCAAAATAACAAATTACAATCGGCATCTAATAAGGGACCATGTATTAGTAATAGTGTACATTTCTAATCATGTATAGACTGAAAAATACGTCCATATCATTGTTAGTATGCATATTGGAATATGAACTTGGAGTTGTTAAAGATACTGTGAGTATAGACTTAAACTAATGGAGATTTATAAAGTTATCATATTTAGTTAATTTTACTTCAATGCACATCACATGAAAATTTACACGCTTATTTTAGGTTCCATGGCTATCATTGGTAATGTTCTAACTATAGATTTTCTGCAAGGATTATAATTACATTAAAGAAAAATATGTGCAAGAATAAAAATCAACTGGCAAGGTGAATAAATTATTAACTAGAGGTATGTGGGAAATATTTAATACTGTTTTTTGAAAAGTATTTTATAGTATTTTATCAACATAAAATAAAAATTGTCCACTGAAACATACACATCTAAATGGACAACAAGCTGTAATAATAATACATCTTATTTTCTATGACCATATACCTTCAGTAATACATTCAGTTTTGAAACTGCGACATTTTATTTTTAATGCATTATTAAGTGCACTTGTTATTGTTTATATTTTTTAATATCTTTAGTATATTTGATAGACAAAGAATGTTTAGGAAAGGCTTAATAAAATGTTTATACTAACTCTTACATTTACACTCTTTGTCTTTTTATGTAACCAACAATTAAGGATGAAACATAAAGTTGTGAGAAAACAATACAGAAATAAGAAAAGGGAGCTAAATAATCAATACAATTGTGAATATGTATCACCCAACTAAAGTATAGGGCTTTTTATATAAGATACACCATCATTTCAAGGATTTGTTATAATTCAACTAATTATAACTAGATTTTTATGTTCCAATTAAAATATAAAAACTCATTTTCCCTTGTATATGTATGACTCTATTTTTATTAAAATGAATGAACAAACCAGAAAGCAAATAATCTGAATTAAAGGCCGTTTGATTACATGATTTTGAATCTTAAAAAAAATGAAATTCAAATTTTCAGTGTTGTTTTCTTTCTCTGAAGAGGCCACTGAACCTATCACACATGAGAAAATTGTTCCTAAGGAGAGCAGATTTATCTAGAACGTTGCTACATTGACTAAGGAACCACAGAGGTTAAGTTCCCTCTTAACACAATTGTTATTTCATTGACTACTGTTAGCAAGAGGCGAGAGTCAGAGCCCAAGGACACAGAAACAATTACCCTCTCCTGGGAACAGAGCAAGATGCTCTGTGCAGACTTGATTCTGGAATAAATCATTGGAATAGTGCTGGCAACAGTATAGATCCAGTGTTTGAAAGTAAATCTATCATCTGTGGTTTCCCTACTGACTGAAAAAGTAATATGCAGCCTATAAAACCCCAGCCTTCACTCCTAACTAAGGATTATTCTAGTCATTGTCATATTTTTGTGCTTAAATCACATCCAGCATTATGTAGGCACATACATATGAATATAATAATGGCACAAACAACAGTATCTAACATTATAATATGACCATGCTTTTTTTCCTTAGTAATGACTGTTTTTAAATCTAATACTAGGCCAAAAAAGATAACATAATTTTTGAGTCTAAATTGTGTTGTAAGCTCTATTTCACAGAAAGACGATGACCATTATTACAAATTATATTATTTACTACAATTAGTCCAAATGAGAGGAGTTATACCTGCTTAGGTGTTTGGACATTGGAGCTAATGCTCTGTTCATTTTCTCTCATTATCAGAGGGACACTAATACACAAGGCCTACTATAAGCCAGATATGATTTTTATGTGTTAATATCTGCTTTGCATGCATGTATTCTTTTCTTCTCCCACATTGTGTACCTACTTCATCTGTGCTGACCCTTCTCCCTTCATCTGCATGTTTAGTGCCAAAGAGACATAGCACATTTTGATACAGTTCTTTTCCTCATGACTTCTTTTTTTATTTCATTGTGCATATATTTATTTTGTGTATATAAGTGTGTGTGCAGATATGTTTCTGCCTGTGTGTGTATAGTGTATTGTTAAAAATACAGTTGTGAGTACAATATAAATGAGCTAGAATCACTTCAAAAATGTATATTAATGTTCTTTTCCAAACACTTTAAAGATTATTCAAATTTTATCTCTCTACACACATATGCCCATGAATTGCTTTTTAAAAACAGTCTTTTTACATATCTGTAATCCCAGATTGTAGCAGATGAAGTAAAGCCATTTAAATTTCAGATACATAGTGGGTTAAGCTTAACCTATGCCCCATAGTGATATTTTATTTCAGAAAGAAAACACAATACATACATACATACATACATAATATAAAATATTTTAAATAAAGAATATATAATACCTCATAAAGAAGCAATGACTATTTCTACATCATTGTTTATACCAAATTATAAGGGTAAATTGAGTTTAAAATATTAATTATAGTTCTGGTAAAAATGTATATTCAGTAATTTGCTAAACGCATGAAATTCAAGAACAAAGACCAAAGTGTGGACACTTTGCCCCTTATTAGAAATGGGAACAAAACACCCATGGAAGGAGTTACAGAGACAAAATTTGGAGCTGTGACGAAAGGATGGACCATCTAGTGATTGCCATATGCAGGGATCCATCCCATAATCAGCTTCCAAACGCTGACACCATTGCATACGCTAGCAAGATTTTGCTGAAAGGACCCAGATATAGCTGTCTCTTGTGAGACTATGCCGTCGCCTAGCAAACACAGAAGTGGATGATCACAGTCAGCTATTGGATGGATCACACGGCCCCCAATGGAGGAGCTAGAGAAATTACCCAAGGAGCTAAAGGGAACTGCAACCCTATAGGTGAAACAACAATATGAACTAACCAGTACCCCAGAGCTCTTGACTCTAGCTGCATATGTATCAAAAGATGGCCTAGTAGGCCATCACTGGAAAGAGAGGCCCATTGGACTTGCAAACTTTATATGCCCCAGTACAGGGGAACCCCAGGGCCAAAAAGGGGAAGTGGGTGGGTAGGGGATTGGGGGGGTGGGTATGGGGGACTTTTGGGATAGCACTGAAAATGTAAACGAGGAAAATACCTAATAAAAAATAAATTAAAATAAAAAGAAAATCTGAATTTTTTTGAAATTAGAATTATTTAAAATATATTATATTTAATTAAGAATAATTGAGATCAATTATAACAGGACAGAATATGTACAATATATTCCAAAAATGTGGAAAACATAAAGAACAACTCATTTTGTTAAGTATTAATATTCCACCTAAACAAGAATGTTTTATGACAGGTCCTACAACTGTCACTGCACTCATAGCAATTTTCATTGACCCTGTGATGAAATGGCCACTCAACATGTGGCTTCTCTATCAGAGCATGGCATGGTATGAACCATATGTTTTGTTATTGAGAGCAATAATGAAGCAAACAAGAAAGACATCTTTCCATACAAGATTTTCTATGAGCTTAAAGTTCTATATTTGCCACTTATGGGAGAAATATTTGAAATTAAGGTTTGAGTGAATCATTAAAAATATGCTTGGAGAGATAGATCATTCATTAAATACTAGACTCTCCATCAAGTTTACCACTTATTATTTTAAAATTATTAATAAAAGAATCCTTGAATGTAAAACACATTACATCTCATATTATATAAAGTTGGAAATTACTTAGTTATCCATATGTTGGGGCCCGGAAGCCCCTGTCATCTCAGCCTCCATCTTGTCCCTGGGCCATTATCTAACACTCTTTTGCTTCTTCCACTAAGTTGCTTCTGTTCAGTAATTGACTTGGGACATTTTATAATGAGGGCACTCCTTTCTGGATCTTTTACAACGGAGACATTCCTTTGACATTAATGTGTTACCTAGCACCAGTTTGGCCTGTGTTCCTGAGCAAATGCCCTTTGTGATTTTCAGCTTTATAAACCCCCCAATACCCAAGAGTAAATGAGGCTTGAACAGAATTTTCATCTTTTCTCCTTCCTTCAAGTCTCCTGATCCCACATTTGTCTTTCCAGCTCCCTTCCCTTGAGAACCCTGTTGTTCAAGCCCGCAGGTTAGGGATTATTGATATTGGTGGTGATTTTTTTTTCTTTTTCTGAAAATAGCTACTGTATACATTTTCTTTACTGGGATTTAAGTTTTAAATAGTTAAGAGAATATTGCGTTGTAACTAACAAGCTGAAGCAATGTTGAACTTTGGCTCAGGTAAATAAAAGTCATTTTGAATAATGAAAGCAATTAGATACTACAAAAAACAAAATACATTCCTATGGTTATGCTAATATCCTGACTAGTTTACTTTCAATGCTATAACTTCAATTGTATTCAGGAATTTGGCATTTATTTCTGTTCCTATTCACTCATTTAGGGTTAATTATTGCACTCATAACATGGATGCTACAGGGTAAGATAAATATTATAAGTTAGAGGTAATATTTTTGACATATTTTTATAAAATGTACAATGATCAGCCAAGTGTGATAGTCCACAACTTCAATCTCAAAATACTCACGGAGTAGCAACAGGTGGAGCTCTTGAGATTGAGACAGACTGAGCTGATCAACATGGGAAATTCCCTGCTAGAGAGCCAGCACTCACTCTCTACCTCCCCACTCCCCATGCTCTCTCCCTCCCTCCCTCCCCCCTTCCCTTCCTTTCTCTCCCTTCCCTCTCTCACCCCCACCCTCACCCCCAACACACACAATATTTTCATGATAAAGCAACATAGAAGTATAAACATTAGCATGATTTTCAGGAGATCTGACCAAATAGTAGCAGCTCTTCCATAATTAGTCAAATACCCAGAACCACATGAAGAATGATCCTTTAAAGGCATATGAGTCAAATGTAATCTATTAATTGGATAAACATACTATGAGAAATAGAGTAGTGTTAGTTAAACCTCATATTTAAGGTTATTTTTAATTGGACATTTTATTTATTTACATTTCAAATGTTATTCCCTTTCTCAGTTTCTCCTCTGCAACTCCCCTATGCCATCCCCCCTTATTCTGCTTTTATGGTGGTGTTTACCACCTACCTACCCACCTCTGACTCACTCCACCCCCAACCCCCCCAGCATTTCTCTACACTGGGGGTATCAAGCCTTCACAGGACCAAAGGCCTCCCCTCCCATTGATGCCAGATAAGGCCCCTTCAGCTCCTTCAGTCCTTCCCCTAACTCCTCCATTGGGGTCCCTGTGCTCAGTCCAATGGTTGCCTGCAAGTATCCACATCTATATTGGTCAGGCACTGGCAGAGCCTCTCAGGAGACAGCTGTATCAGGCTCCTGTCAGCAAGCACTTCTTGGCATCCTCACTAGTGTCTGCATTTGGTAGTCTGCATATGGGATGGATCCCCAGGTGGGGCAGTCTCTGGGTGGCTTTTCCTTCAATCTCTGCTCCACTCTTTGTCCCCGTATTTCCTTTAGACAGGAGCAATTCTGGGTTGAAATTTTTGAGATGTGTGGGTGACCTTCAACGAGGGGTCAATGCCTAACCTCTGGATATGGTCTCGACAGGTTCTCCCTCCTCTTTATGGGGTATTTCAGCTAATGTTATCCCTGTGGGGTCCTGGGAAGCTCTTGCTTTCATAGCATCTGGGACTTTTTGGTTGCTATCACCAGTTCCCCATTCCACATTACTACACACCTCTGTTCAATTTCCTGACCCTCTAGCTCCTCTCATACCTGATTCTTCCCCTCTTTTGTTAGCTATTTCAGGAAGGTAGAAAAGGGAACAGACATATAAAATCGTAAAGACTAAATGCTATGGAGCAAAATATCAAGAGTTCTATGAACGTTCAGGAGAGAATACAGATTTTACATATGATGTCACAATGAAATAAACACACACACACACATACACATATTCTTAATACATGTATCTTGGTGGGGGAATATAGTAAAAAGAATCAAGAATAATTTGTGACATTATAATTCTTCAAATTTTTGCAATACTAAATTACTCATTTATGAGAGAAATATTAACAATTTTATTTTAAACATATTATAAATATTCATGTGTAAAGTAAAACAATCCAGTTAATTATGTTATACTGAAAATGGATCAATTATACACAAATTCTGGATACTACATTTGAGATTATATATACCTCATACTGAAAATTATTATATTTTCATCTAAAAATAACTAGTGTATAAACTTTCCTATTACCTAGATTTTGACATTTAAAAAGTTGATAGACTGTTTTTTGTATCAAATTGAACTTATAACTCATAATTTGTCTTCACTAGAAGACCACTGATTTTATAATATATTCAATTTAATACCTGTCATGGAAAACAAAAATTTCCCTATAGCATAAATGTTTCTGTTCCATTTTAAAAGAAGTTTCACTAACATTAAAAGTGCTTGTATATGGAAAGCATGTTTGTATTATTGTACAAACACATCCATGTTTTCACTGTTTAAAATATAATTTCTGGATGTGATTTCTGTAAATTATCAATGAAAGATTTAGATTCAAAATAAAATGTGCTCCTCTTGACAGCAGTACTTGTCTTCCCTCCTCTCAAACCTCTTTCTGTTTACTGGGGTCTTCTGACCTTATAATAAAAAGTAATACTTCAAATTACCTTATCAATAATAAATTTGAAAGACTTTCTCTTGTCAAGCACCGATTTTGATAGATTTCTGACATTTGTACACACACTGAACAATTTAACACTGCTAACAGTATTGTAGATTTTGGCATCTTGTCATTGCCATGGTCAGGATACAAAATTGCAAATAAGAATAATAAAAAAATAGAACCTTCCAAAGATGGCACTGTTTGAATGCTTGAAAAGAGCTACGCTTCAAGTTCTTTCTGGGAATAAGTAGTCTTATACTAATCCACCATAACATTGTAAAGTACTAGATTATCCAATTTCCATTGAACTCTTAGACAAGAAATATTAGCTCAAACTGATTCTATTATATGAATGTCCCATGCATAGTACTATTAAGTGGCACAAAATTTATCTAAGGCTTTTACCCAAAGACCATTTCAACAGCCCTTACAATAGAATTTGTAAGATTTCCAGCCTATAATAAGCTATGCAGATAGGCAAGTAAATTAAGGAGAACCCATTTTCTTACAGAATTACGAATATCAAAGTAATAGAAGCAATTAGGGCCAGTATGATAAAGGATGTGATTTCTTTTTAAAAGATGGATTATTGCCCTTTTAAATAATACTCAAGAAATATGATTTTTGTGGAGAATAGTACTATTCATTATTTCAATCCTTCTATAAAATCCCCAAAGAAAATGCCTATATTTCACAAAATATATCTAGCTAAGGAAAAAATTCATAACCTTAGCTCTTAAAATTTAATTATTTGAATTTCAGCACTGGTTACATTGAAGAATAACTGGGAAGTCTGTGAATGCACGTTCAACATCTCAGAGTCTCAGAATCCTGCCTAGCTCTGAGAGTGACAGGCATCACAGTGGTCCTCAAGGTCTCTCAGATTACATCAGTGCAGTCACATGATGTTACTAATGGGTGAGTGAAATGGTGAGAGAGAGAGACTGGTGACCACAGATTTATTCAAACCTTTCTTCTGGATTCATGTTCCTAAAAATATTCTCACCACTTGAAACATCTTGACAATGTGCAAAAAATCACTCACTATCACTACTATATTATGCTTGAAGGAAGATGTCTGAGATCAAAGTCTTTCTTCCATACTTAATACTGAATTAATAAAATTAAATAATTTGGGAAGAGATTCTAAAGGAAACCAAATTACTTAGTAAGAATTTCCAATTGTTCTGTATGTCTGTAGCTGCCTTTATGGTGATTCCTTCCTCAATTATATTTTCACATCTATAAGTGTAACTATTTATGTCTGCTAGGAATAACCATGATATTATGTTCTTTATTCTCTATTGAAGTAATAATATATTCTTCAAAAAAACTAAATAAAAATAGATTTGACTTTTGAGTGCATTTATTAACTTTATATCTTTGAGGAGTTTCAAGATAAAGTCTAAAAGTTTTTCTTGCAATAAGCAGGATTCCTACTATTTCAAGATATTTTACTAATTATTGTTATGGCATGTATGTATGTGTATGAAAGCACATACATCATTGTATGGTGGAAGTGAGAAGATTTGAAAATGTCAGTTTTCCCACAGGTCACTGGAATCCAACTCAAATTCTCAGTCTTGATGATGGTTCCCTTATTAAGTGAGCCATCTTATCTTCCCACGAATCACACTTTATATGAAATCTCTCCTGTACTGTTACTCCCATAAATGTACTGATGCTCTAATTTAAAAAGAAATAAGAAAGAATTCTTTTGAAATAAATAAAAATCTGTGAATAATTTTAGGATAATTTTTCATCCTGTGAAATTTCTTCAGAGCTATAATGGATGATCAGTTTATAGATATGAAATGATAGGCGTCCTTTTCTAACATAAATAACTGGATGCTGTAGAGCAAGATACATACTTTCAAGGTCACATGTGCTTTAAATCTCCACAAGACAATGACACAGCATCCCCATTTTTCAACCTTTCCTTCTCTACAATTTTTTTGTTTGTACAAGAGTTTTTTTTTTTAATAGGAACAAATATAGCACTCTTTAAAAGGTTTTGTCTTGAAATACAAAATATGACTTTTGCATAAATTACTTGACTTTGAACATAGTGAGGTGGTAGTTTAAATTTACATTATATTGGATCCAATTGAGAAGATATTAAAACATCTGTATGCCTACTAAGGAAATCTAGGATAGCATTTGGGAACACAACCATATCTGTAGCTTTGTTTGTGTTTGATTTTTATCATTAGTATGACTAATTTTAAATTTAATAATGTAATGATAAGCTATAACCTCAAATTAATTTTCTAATTATTTGAAGAGTCTGTTCAACTATATAGAATTATTAATATTCTAGCTAATAAAACAATAAACAAAATTATTATAAATACTGCCATTAGTTAATTAGACTTCATATATTTTTAAAAACATTAATCATTAAAAAACTTGTTTAACCTTTCAAATGAAGTCTGGAGAGAGTAGCGTCTATGCAAATATCTGTAAATGTGGTCACTTCTAATAGGATTAAGTCTTTATTCCGAGTTTTGTTTTTTATTCAACAGAATTTAGATATCCTCTTAGATCACACACTCAAAGCATCTTCACAATTTGCAAAATTAACATGATTTCAAATGAAGTCACAAAAGCAGTTATGAATCATAATGCTAAATAACATAAAATTTATTTATAGTGATAGTTCTGAAAAGAAGACATTCAGAAGATAGCAATTGTTAGGCAGAAAAAGATGGATAAAGAATCAATCATATATTTGTATCCTTGTAGATGGAATGTGAAGTTATAAATGCATTTATTTTAATTGCTACTTATAAAATTTGTATTCTGTAAAAAGTTATCTTAGAATATAATACAAAACAAAGTGGACAAAAACTAGAAATTTGTAAGGTTTTATATAAACATAAAAACAACAGTATAACTTAGAGAAAACGATGTATTTTGGCTAAGTATTCATGAAAAAGAAGCCACTAATTAGCAAATTTTACGTAAAAGTAACACCCTGAAGGACAAAGAAACTCATACTTATATTTTCAATATTAAATCACAATCATCTTCACAGTATAGTTGTATAGTTTCTCAAAAAAAAAAAACAAGAAAGAAAAAGAAAGAAACCCTTATTTTAATAGGTGTGTAAAAGGAATTATAACTACTGAGCAAGAGAAAAAGAGACATTTAAAGATTATATTTTAGTGTTTAAGCCATATTTTTAGAACATCAGTTTATTTTTTTAAAAGGCCTACATCAAAAAACTCCATTTAAGAGAAAATAGCTTCCAGAACACAGTGCCCCAAAGATCATACAAATGATGGTGAAGACTGTTATCAGTAGTTCTATCAATCAACATGATTTGAAACTGTAAACGATTCAGCATGACAAAAAGTAAGGAAAAATAATGCCTTCAAAGAGAACAGGGAAACCCGGAAAGTGCTCAACAGGCATCGCAACACTATTGGAACTCCATATAATATATCCAAAGACATATTACATAAAAAATGTACATATTTACATAAATGAATACAATGTGTTCCTCTAAATCTCTAGTAAAACCGCAAGACGTTTAGGTAGTCATGTTAGTAATGCTTCAAGCTGTAGCTCCTGAAGTTAAGATGAAACAAAATCTCATAGCAAATTCCTTGATCTCTGGCTGGTACAGATCTTCCTGTCTTTTGTTCTGTGATGTTTCCTGTACCTTAGGGAGGGCAAGCACTTTGCAGATGTATCCACCGAGACTCAGCTTCATAATTCTTCATTTTTATTTCTTACAGATTGCAGTGCCCCTGTCTGTTGCAAAGACAAGTTTCCTTGATGGAGGGTAAGGACTACACTTTTCTGTGAATATCAAGGACAAATATGTAGAATGTAGGCAGGGATTATACTGACTTAGTAAAGTGATATTGTAGATTCTCCCACTGGACCTCAGTCCTACATGGAGAACTACAGACAAGTACAGAACTTTGAAAGTGTGAGAAATAGTCTTTCCTGGGGAAGAACAAACAAGTTTGTTGCTGAATAATGGATAGTTCAAAAACATGTATAAAATTTCTGTTATGAGGACTGTAGAAGTTTAATTATGTTCTTTGGAATACATATGTGTGCATATATAATTAATTACAATTATATACATATATATATATATATATATAAACATAAATTTTCAAAGAGTTTAAGGATTATTTTACAGGATGGTTTTGAGTGAGGAAACAGACATAGGAAATGGTAGCATTAATTTGCAATCTCAAAAGGTAAAGCAAATAAAAAGATAAATAAATGAATTATCCCTGAAAAGTAAAAATTTAACATAATTCTATTTCCAAAATGTCTTTGTCTCTTCAGTTTGTTATCTGAACCTCATCAAAGTACTTACTCTTGACTGTTTTTATTTTCATCTGTGTGTGCTTAAATGTCTTTTTTTCTCTCTCCTTTAAAAGAGTGTTTTCAGTAAACTGGGCACATTGAGGGATAGTGATGACTAAAATACACACTCGTACTCTTTCCTAGATAATTTATTACATTAAATCTCATTTTTCATATTTAAATGTATGCTATATATTTAAGATAGTTTTCCCCTGGATTTCATTTTTAGTCATAAGTTGTGTGTGTGTGTGTTAGCAGTTTCCTCTGTGAACACCATATTTTACTAAAGATTCAAATGAAAACCTTTGCCTTAAACATAACATTTCTAATTCTGTCTGAGTTTCTGAACTTTGGCATGCATTGTCTCTTCTGATATTTTACATTCCATTGTAAATTTGGGAGATTATTTATGACTAAATTTCTATTAGCATGTGTTAAGAAGTTTCAATCCCATTAAGTTAGAGGGTCTCTAACAGATGTGAGCTTGGCAAACATGGCTCTCAGAGGCCTTGACCTTCCCCCATTCCCTCTTCCATGAAAATAAATTTTTTCTTTTATATTTGCATATTTTTGATATTTAGATTTTATTTATTTTTATATGTTCATAGCAGCCCTATTTATAATAGCCAGAAGCTGGAAAGAACCCAGATGTCCCTCAACAGAGGAATGGATACAGAAATTATGGTACATTTACACAATGGAGTACTACTCAGCTATCAAAAAGAATGAGTTTATGAAATTCCTAGCCAAATGGATGGACCTGGAGGGCATCATCTTGAGTGAAGTAACAGATATTGATTTATTTACATTTCAAATGTTATTCTTTCATGGTTTCCCCTCCAGAAAACCCCTATTCCATCACCCTCCTCTACTTCTATGAGGGATCTCACCCACCCACATCAGAGGTCTGGCATTCCCCTACACTGGAGCATAGAGCCTTCACAGGACCAAGAACTTCTCCCATTGATGCCAAACAAGGCCATCCTTTGCTACATACACAGTTGGAACCATTGGTTCCTCCATATGTACTCTTTGGTTGGTGGTTTAGTTCCTGGAAGCTCCAGGGGGTTCTGATTGGTTGATGTTGTTCTTCCCATTGGGGTTGCAAACCCCTTCAGCTCCTCCAGTCTTTTCTTGAACTCCTCCATTGGATTCTCATGCTCAGTCCAATGAACAGGCTTTGGGCATCTGCCTCTGTATTTGTCAGGCTATGACAGAGCCTCTCAGGAGACAGCTATAGCAGGCTCCTGTCAGCAAGTACTTATTGGCATCCTTAATAGTGTCTGGGTTTGATGTCTGTATATGGAATGGGTCCTCAGGTGGGGCATTCTCTGGATGGCCTTTCCTCCAGATTAACTTCCACAATTTGTCCTTGTATTTCCTTTACATAGGAGCAATTCTGAGTTAAAAATTTAGAGACAAGTGGGTGGCCCCATCCCCCAACCGGAACCTTTGCCTAACCTCTGAATATGGTCTCTACAGGTTCTCTCTCCCTTTTGTTGTGCATTTAAGCTAACTCATCCTCTTTGTGTCCTGGAATCCTCTTATTTTCCTGGCATCAGGGACTTGCTGGTGGCTATCTCCAGTTCGTCACCATTGGTACATATCTCTGTTCAAATTTCAGACCCTCTCTTTATCATCCACATCTTCTACAATACCTGATCTTGCCCCCTTTTCCCCTCTCCCTCCTTTCTTCCTTCTAAATCTATCCCACCCCTACCTCCCATGAGTAAGCATTCTGTTCCCCTTTCTAAGAAGGACTGAAACATCTATACTTTGGTCTTCCTTCTTCTTGGGCTTCATGTGGTCTGTGAGTTGTATCATGGGTATTTGCAGCTTTCGGTGCTAATATCCACTTATCAGTGAGTGTGTACCATGTGTTTTCTTTTGTGAATGGGTTACCTCACTCAGGATGATATTTTCTAGTTCAATCCATTCGCCTAAGAATTTCATGAAGTCATTGTTTTTAATAGCTGAGTAGTACTCCCTTGTGTAAATGAACTACATTTTCTGTATCCATTCCTCTGTTGAGGGACATATGGGTTCTATCCAGCTTCTGGCTATTATAAATAAGGCTGCTATGAACAATAGTGGATCATGTGTCCTCATTACATGTTGGAGCATCTTCTGAGTATATGTTAAAGAATGGTATAGCTGGATCCTCAGGTAATACTATGTCCAGTTTTCTGAGTAATTGCCAGACTGATTTTCACAGTGGTTGTACCAGCTTGCAATCCCACCAACAATGAAGAAGAGCTCCTCTTTCTCCACATCCTCACCAGCATCTGCTGTCACCTGAGTTTTTTTTTTTTATTGTACCCATTCTGACTGGTGTGAGGTAGAATCTGAGGGTTGTTTTGATTTTCATTTCCCTGATCACTAAGGATGTTGAACAATTTTTTAGGTGCTTCAATATTCTTCAGTTGTGAATTCTTTGTTTAGCTTAGAGCCGATTTTTAATAGGGTTATTTGGTTCTCTACAGTCTAATTTCTAAGCTGGTCACCAAAGTCTATTCCCTTATTTGGGCACTGCCTCCTTGTGAGGTTGACTGCCAAGGTCTAGCTATCAAAGGATTGAAGTCCAGCAGTCAATTGTTCCACACTCTATTGACTGCCCTAATTAACAGGCCCAATAAAAATGAACCTCCTTATCCTAACACAGAATTTCATCTTTTGCCATTATAAATCAACATTTGCCTATGGGCTATGTCTCCTCTGTAACCAGATGCAATTATTTGCCCCTATTTGACAAATACTCTTTCCTCTCTCCTTTGTTCCTTTCCCCTTCAACCATGTTCTGTATCTCCTCTTTGTCTCTTATTTCTTGCTCTTGTCTCCCCTGGGGTAAATGAATCTTCTTTGTGCTGAGAATTTGTTCTTGGGGTGTCTTGTGCCCAACACTAATCCCTTCATTCAGTGTCAGTAAGCTTCTCTGTGGTTTGTAGATATTTGATGCTAGCCTACTGACCAGTGTTAATTGGTCCTATGTGGATGCAAATTTTTACCTGTGCTCAAGATTCCCAAATCTCCATAAACTGTTATCTTTGAAAATTATTCTCTCCTTCTTCCCCTCCCTCTCACTGTTTTATTTTGGTTTTCTCTATTAACTCTTCTGTGTATTAGCAACTATTGGTTCTTAACACAGAGCTGATAATTTGCTTTCCTATAAGTTGTCTGTTTTGTGGCTAACTTGGTCAACCATGACATTTTCCAGTTTGGGAGCATATAAAGTATAGGGATTAGAGCATGGTACATTAGAGCATACACTCAGTGTCTTAAGAAATTCTTAAAATTAAATTGACTATGTGGAAAATATAATGCAATATTTAAATGATTTGTGGGGAACATAAAGGAAGGGAGTCCCAGCACAGAAGGTGGTATCCCAGTGCTTAGATATGGTGTTTGGCAGAGTGTAAATTTGTGAAATCTAATACTACAAAGAGGATACACTCCACACATAAACTCAGCTTGAGTAACAATGAAGTAGGGAGACATATTAGTTACTTTCTCTTTTTGCTATGACAAAATACTTACAAAAGCAACAGTGTTTGAAACTGCCTTACCATGTGAATGAACTCCATGCAACACAGCAGGAACATGGCAGCAAGTGTGAGGTGGCTGCTCAATGGAAAGTTGGTCCTCAGCTTGCTTTCCCTTGTCCTTTACCTTTCATTCAGAAAGTAGAGTTCAGTACCACCCTAACTCCAATATGAGTCCTTCCTCCTCCAAGTCTTCATTTTTCAGATGGAACAACAAATCCCATGGGACTTTCAACATTGTTTTAAAGAACTGTCATTGATAGATGAAATTGGATCTTGTAGGCAATATAACAGATATTTACCCAATTTATAAACAAGTTTATAGCTCACAGGTTTTTTTTTGTTTGTTTTGTTTTGTTTTTGTTTTGTTTTGTTTTGCAAGAGACATCCCAATCTACAAATAATCTCCTGTTAAGCAGACTTAGATGAAGGTAGAATTATCTTAGATGAACATAATAGAGTGGATCAGAACAACCCAGATATGAAGAACAGAGGAAGAGACGATACCTTGCTTCAATTTTAAGTGTGGTTCATAATCTCATGCAATTATTTCAAAATACTCTTTTAGTGTTTCTTATATTTCTATATTTCTAAGTAACACAGGAAGAGCACTTCAGCATTAATGAAAACTGAAAGTAATCAGAACCATCATGGTTGTTGTCAAAGGACTTACAAAATATTTTTTTTTCCTTTTCTCAATGATGATTAGAAATTTGAAGAGTAAATTTATTTACTCTGAAGTAAATAAATCTCTTTTGTTCATAGGTAAAGTAAAAAGTAAATTCATATTGAAATAAAATTATCAAATTTTGGATTGGAAAAATAATTATCATAACTTGAATCCAACATTTGACATTTAAAACTATTTTCAGAAATAAAATATATTCCTCATTTTTAATTTCCTCAAACTGAAATTGAAATAAGTAGTACTGAAAACTACATTGTCTATCAAAGGAGTTTACCTGAGTTATAAAACATCCAATGGAATGCTAAGAAAAGTTTATGTTATAATTTTTGTGAGTGACATCATTGTTTTGATGAATATATTTATATATGACCTCACAAGATACATTTATTTAGAGTCAATATAAACTTTTTAATTGCTGTATTTGGAGAAGTAGAGAAATTTGTATTAAGAATGACAAAAATATGTTTACAATTAAACATACTTGTTCCTTAGCAAAATAATACTTGAACATATTTTTAAGACATTGATAAGCTTTGTAACTTTTTCTGAAAAGCCTTGTAATTTTGCTTAGTAATTTATGAGGAAGTAATTCATAAATTGCATCATTTTATGGCTATAAATATTTTAAGATAATTATTAAGATAACAGGAATTTAATCAACTTAACAGTGAAACACAAGTTATGGAGTTCATTGTGAAATCAAGTAAGGAAATACACTGTAGAAGTAAATATCACATGTTTTTGACAAGTTTTAAGAAATAATGTTAATATTTAAGAACTTACAAATTGTATCATTCTACATGTTTGTAATAAATACATTTGTGAAAATTTTACTTTCTCATTAAAAAGATTAAAATTGTTTTTTGAGACAAAATTGTTGAATTTGTGGCAATGACTAATTAGCCACCTTTTGAGAAATCCCCTGGATATAGGAAGTCTCTGATTCCATTTGATTTTTTTAGACACAAATCATTTAGATTGCTTCCTTTTTGCACATAGCTAAAAATATAATTAAAATAGATCATTAGAGAAAAGTAATTATAGAGTTCTTTCAGTCCTTGAATATCATTAAAGATTATACATTTAAGTCTGAGCAGTGAATGCATAGCAGAGAGTTAAGCTGTCATGAATTGTAGAACCTAGAAGGACCATTTTTCTCATTTATGCTTAGTATGATTCCATGCATAGCATTTTTATTTTGCAAATTTTATTTTCTATCTTGCTCTCTCTCTTTGTATTTTTTAAATAGTGCATTTCCATGTGGGGTAGGTGCTGGTCTAGAACTCAGTATGTTTCTCTGGCTGGCCTGGAACTCACAAAGTTGTACTTCCTTCTGAGTGATGAGAATAAATGCATAGACACCAAACCCAACCTATTTATATTTTGTGAGAAAATATAGAAAAAAATATATACTATGAAAGTACATTTAAAACACCAAGATATTGGCATTTCTTTAATGTAAGTGTGCACAGACATATTATTCTAACTCACTTGTCATAATCAAACTATATTATTTATAATTATTATACAATTAAATCAAAGATCCTAGCCAACTATCCATGGTCATGGAGGTGATGGACCCAAACATAGAACCTCCTACTTAAATTGTCCTAAATCAGTAAAATTTACATAGCATTTAAAATATTTTCCTTGTAGACACAGATAAATATTGCTCTCCCCCTTCATCAGGGTATTTCATTTTGCAGAAGATAGAGATCATTACAAGACGCCAAATTGGTAAAATTACACAGATCAACTGTATATGTGGTGTCCATCTCCAATTAATATATCTACAGCACAAGCCCTATACCAATGGCTCAGAGAACATCACTGAAGACATCTTGAATAACAAGAATATTGTAAAAATTCAGCAGACCAGCATATCCATTTTTTCATCTATTTTACATGTGGCACATAATTTTACCTACAGATTCTCAAAAATGTGATTACCTAAACAAGACTTGCATAATAATCACATTAGTTTATATGCCAAGAAATATGGGGGTAAAATCTCAAAATATCTACTGTAGATGAAGTGTTACATGTGGTTAATGTCTGCTGCAAGACATTAATCTGTCCCTTCCAGGGATAAAACCATGAGTCAGTTATCCATTCCAAGAAGTTAGCCTAAAACTCATATATGTGCAAATTACACTAAATAGACTGAATCTTCTCTCTCTGTCTTTATGGCATGTACATACATATGTGATACAGATAGAGATAGAGGTAGATTATATACATATATAGGTATAGTCATGGATATGGATATTAATATAGATGATATAGGTAAATATAAACATACATTTAGGTATAAATATGGCTATAGATATTGATAATTTATAGATAGAGGTAGAGGTGATATAGATAGGGATAGAGAGGCATAGAGAGATAGACATAGATAAAGATTTTATAGATATGATATGGATTTGGAGAGAGAGATATCAATAGAGGTAGAAATAGATTAACAGGGACAGAGACAAGGACAAAATTAGTTTCTAATGATTTGTATTACATAATTTCACATTATAATAAAACTTGTAAGTCAAAATTGAGAAATTTGACTGCATAATATAATTTTAAATTTTTCATTATTTAATTAATTTTAAATTTAAACTATTTAGTTAGGTAGGGCAGTGGTGGTATATTCCTTTAATCCCAGAACTTGGGAAGCAGAGGCAGGCAGATTTCTGAGTCTACAGAGTGAGATCCAGGACAGCTATGGCTACACAGAGAAACCCTGTCTCTGAAATTAAAAAAAAAAAAAAAAAAAGGAAATTAAATTTAAACATTCAGTTAAAAATAAACGTGTAGTAAATTTGAAGTTAATATTAATCTTCAGGGAGAAAAAGTTTTTTTGTTTTTTTTTTTTTAAGTTATGAAGTGAACAAAGTACCTGCCATGTGATGGGATGAGAAGAGATAATTGAAACATATGTATGTGTGTGTGTGTGTGTGTGTGTGTGTGTGTGTGTGTGTGTGTGCATGAATATTTATGTTGGTGTAAAAGTTATATAAAGAATGATTTAATAATATATGTGCTCCTGTATGATTATACACAAGGAAGAGATGAAACGGAGACCACTGTACATGCTAAATTTTATTTCCTACTAATGTTGGAAAAGTTCCCTGTGAAAGAGAAAGCTGATCATTCACTTAATCCACACTAAAAAGAACTGACCTCTGAGCTTTCTAGAGGAAAGTGGGTGTCTCAGGGTACAAACTAGTTCTCAAACTAATAAAGGTATCAGCTAGTACTGATACAATATAACATATGTTTATCCATGGTTTACCAATGATGTTTTGATTGTATTTCAAAAATATGTAGCCAATACATCATTATATGCACTTGACAATAGAAGCAATTTATTTTTCTTAAGCATTTTAAAATTCTGGTATAACTACATTAGCAGGAGGAAGTGTAATTTTAATGAGATGACTTCTATTCAGAAAAAAATATGGTGATATTATTTCATTATATAATTTCCAAATTTTATATGCATGTTAAATATGACTGTATAAACACAAGTATATGTGCTTGTGTGAATGCTATATACCAATTTTCTTGAAGTAAATTAATAACCATATTTTCTATATTCATATTTGTGGAAGATGACATGTTAAGTTCATCATTACTTTTAAATACTGTTGATAATATTTTATACTTGAACATTTGGTATATTAATTAAAGTTATGTCAAGGATGGTTTTCCCATAAATGTGTAGTACCTTGCAATACAATATCCCCTTCAGTTCTTATAAAAATACTGATGTTCTCACAGCCATTGAGATAATAAAACAAAGCTTATTTCAATATGCAATTTTCCAATAGCAACCCCATCATTTATTGGCCTGTGATTTTATAATGAAAATAATGGATTTATTCATATTTCATTACTAAGAATCTGTAGTAACACTGTCATTGACATAATAAAAGAAAAATTATCATATCAGGACATAGTGAACATTAGTTACACATTCCCCATTTTCTGAGTTAATTAGAAAATTGCAACAAAGATTTAATAGGAAATCCATAATATGAGCCTCATTCATTAAAAAGTGAAGAAAATATTTCAAGGAGTAATGAGAAAAAAAATTCCTCTTGACCTGAGGATAAATTGCAACAGATACATTATGCCACTTAAACTCAACATTTATTGTAAAATATGAGTTAGTATAAAATGAAAAATTCATTATTAGTCTGAAATGGACATATCAGGAAAAATCAATAGTGTAGCTATGAAGATAAAAAAAAAAGTACTAAAACCACTTTTTTTTTTCTGAAATTTAATTAGATTCAAGGAAACAGAAAATTTGAAGCAGTGATTTCACCTGATATTCCAAGCACTTGTATTTGAAAAAATAGTAATATTCAAAATTTTAGGCTTATCATTTCAAACTTAGGCATAGATTTTTAAATGAAATACAAATGTGGGCAAAGATGTGACACAACCCTACAGTGTAATTGCTAAAGCAGTGAGAGTAGACAAATCATCAAAGACAGCACAGAAACGAAGGAACAGGTGGAAAAATAATTACTGGATCACACCCAGTTTCAGAGAGTTGTAGAAAATAATCTCATGCTAGAATGGACAGAGGAAGGCCAGAAGTCTTCAACCCTACATAAATATTTATAAGCAAAGAATTCTGAGAGAAGAAGTAGTCTTTGCCAGGGAAAAGTACACCAGTTAGTAGTTATCCAATACCTCAAAAAAGGCTCATTAGGTGGACTGATCCATTGTATTTAGGAATATAAACATACAGGCACACAACACCACCATAAATGCAAGAAAGAGGCTGTAGATTTTAAAGAGAACAAGGAAGCATTTGTAGAAAGTAAAGGGAAGGGAAATTAATAGAATTGTTATAGTTTCAAAATATAGATGGAACAATTTTTTAAAAGGCTCTAAAAGATATAGACAATAATGGAAAGTGGAGATCAGGAGAAAAGAGAGCATCAATGGGCACAGAATGATGTCACCATAGAGACATAGCCTGATTATAGCTTAGAGGAAGAGGATTAATCAACTGAATTCCAAAATGTAAAATAATAGGTACAGAAACAAGATAACTTCAGGTATATTTTAGCATGATATATTATTACTAGAATATTGCTTAATTATTTTATTTATACTATAAGTTGTTTTTATTATTAGAGAACAGAAATAAACTCCAAAATATAAATGATGGTTACAGAAAATTATAATTAAATGATGTTTACTCATGTGCAGGTAGAATATTTTACTATGTTAAAATGAAGTTTGTTTAGACTAAACATAATTTACATTTTTTTATACATTAAAAAATTGTGTGAAAATCCTGAAATTCTCTTGTCTGCAAGAGGGGGAAAAACAAAACAAAACAAAATACTGAGATCTGAACACAAGTTCTTCTGTATATATATATATTTTTTTATTCTTAAAGAACTTGTTGTGTCTTTAGAAAAAAGATATTCACAAACATTGGGTTATCTGTATGCACACACAACTCTGTCTCTGTCTCTGTGTCTGTGTCTGTCTCTGTCTCTGTCTCTGTCTCTGTCTCTCTCTCTCTCTCTCTCTCTCTGTGTGTGTCTCTCTCTCTCTCACACACACTCACACTAAATAAATAAATAAATAAATAAATAAATAAATAAATAGATTTTAATGAAAAATAAAGAAAGTGGAAAAATATTTTGGGTAACTTGTATCGTATCACTTGGGGTATCCTAGCAATTTCACTTATTAAATAGCAGTATAAAATGACCCATTTTACTAAAACTTAAATGATGTCTTAGTTAAGATTTTATTGCTGTGAAGAGACACCATGACCAAGGCAACTTTTATAAAGGCACACATTTAATTGGGGCTGGCTTACAGTTTCAGATGTTTAGTCAGTTGTCATGGCAGGAAGCTTGGCAGCATGCAGGCAGGCATGATGCTGGAGGAGTTCTATACCATGACCAGAAGGCAGCCAGGAGAAGATCTGTTAAAAAATATTAAATTCTGCTTTTATTTCCCAACCCCCATTCTGGGAATGATGACTCTGGAACATTTATAATAAATGCTTTGGCAATAAGCTTTAGCTCATTCTCTCACTAGTTTTTTTTTTTAATTTTATTTTATTTTATTTTTTTTACACTTGAGATTTTTATCCCCCTCTAGCCTACCCTCTGACTGTTCCACATCCAATACCTCATCCCCTATTTAACCTACTCAATCTATTTTATGTCTACCATTTGGTTAGTTACCTCTTCTTCATTCCCAGTCCTTCTTCCTTAGCATCTTCCTAAGAGTTTCTAAGCATCTGCCTGAGTTCATCTGATTTACATATGTCTCTCTGTGGCACTCACCATCTCTCCCTGTGCCTCTTTTTATCCTCACTATTTTTCAGAATCCTCTCTCTTCCTACCAGTGTTCTACCTTCCTATTTCTTGCCTCAGGTTATTGGCCATTAGCTGTTTTATTGACAGGTGGTGCTTATATAAGAGATTCTCTCTGCAGAGACCAGATTTCACACTGGAATTCCACATTATGAGGTCATATTCCCTAATGTGCCACTCCCTATGGCCAAGCATTGAAACTATAAGGACCAAACCTATTCAAACTACCACCCAAGAATTTCCAGTTTTCAATTTCCTAACATAAATTCATATAAGTTTTTAAGTAACCCCTGATTTTATTGGGAAATATTCATGCATGCAGAACAGTTTGATAGTTCATGAACTCATATTTTAACTTTGTAAAAAATATTCTGTCATTTTGCTAATGATAAGCTAGTATGCTTATCAACCTTTGTATTAATTCAAATAAAAGTATAGTACTTCATTGATGGGACAATTTTTATAAGTTCTATTTATGTATCAGCATATCATATGGTTAAAAACAAAAGAAAACACTTGTATAGTTCACTTATTGTGAATTATTCTGGCAAAATAATTATATAAATACCTACATTTAAAAATGGTAGGAAAAAATCTGGACTACTTTCACTCTGCTATCGAGAAGTTTAAGAAGAAGAGAAAAGAAAACATACACAGGAAGCGAACAAATAAATATGTTAATTTATGAGTAATCAAGCTGAAAAAAAGAGTTTCAGAAAAAGAAAATAAAGGTACACAGAAATATTAAACCCCAAAATGAGAGTTGGAATAAGGTAATCAAACTATACAAACTTAAGGTCACACAGAGGGCAGACAAGGAAGGGGATAAAGACTGGACTGTAAAAAAAAGCTTAAAGAATTAAAAAAATATCCTCAATGATAAATAATCTACCAGCAAGTCTGTTCAATAGAGAAGACATATTCATAACATACCATAAAGTTATACTTTAGGATCAGAAATTATGTTGATTTATAAGGCAAGCTCTGCTTGGAAAAGAAACTCATTATACCCTTGAACAATACCACAGGGTATTGTTAAGCCACACCCCTTTTGGATGGATGCTGGTAGTTGGTAGGTACTGAACCCTTTTGGGGCTAGAAGTCTTAGTGCTATGATTACTAAATAGGTGATAGGTTCATGAATTCAGACTAATTGGTTCATCCAGCTAGTGAATTAATCGGTGGGATTTGAGGGCTCTGGTGACACAGAAAAGATCTCTTTGTTCTCCAAACCCCAAAGTTTGAAACTAAGCCTTCATTTCACCCCATTTCCCACCAGTTATACTTTCTGAAGAAAGTCTCAGCTACTTAGATTCAGACTATATTTGGGAAATCTAGTCTAGATTTTGACCTGTCAGGGAATGTGGTCTGTGTCTCCTATCAACTTCATTTCAAATACAGTTGCTCAAATTTACTAATAAAGCACTGAGGCTAATTAAAAGGTAATCTTTTGACTTACTCCTGGGAACATTCACCCCCACAGAAGTCTTAGAAATTATCACAACCTGCCAGTTTGGGGAAGATATTTGGTTGTGAAATGGGATCATTAATATAGATGATACTCTTAAAAGAGCTATGAAGGTCTAAGTCCAACTATAGGAGCAGGCCACAGCTTCCTGAATCACTGTTAAATCACAAATCCCTGGATCAAACCTCCCCTTAGCAAATCTTTCAACTTGTATTTCCTTTTATTTTATTTCTGTATGTTTTCAGTTTGATCCTTCGCTAGTTTTTTTACCCCTTTTTTTTCTTTACCATCTAGTAGACATTTTACTATTCTTTTGGCCCAGATTCCCATTAACTTTCCAGTGTTCTAACTGAGTTTTATGATTTTTCAGTCTTTAATTAATTTCATCTTCATTTCTTTTTATTTCTGTCTTATTTTCCCCACTGTTGTACACACCAGAATTGAAATGGGCTTCCATTTCTAACGTGCAAGATCACACAGTTCATGTTGACCTTTCTGACTTGTAATATCATTTCATGTTTTATACTTGGCCTCTAACAGAAATAAGCTTGTACTAAAATATGAACAACATATTTTCTCGAATTATAAATATTTTATCATATAGTCATGTTTGGCATCCTCAAAGTAAACTAGTGGTTTATGTTAGCCTCTATATGAATTTAAATATATCCAAAGTACAATAATTCAAATGAAGGAAATTGAAATAGTTTTGAGTTTCTGATTTTCTGTACTGAAGTTTCTTTTCCATTTGGCCTCATTCTTCCAAACTTGGCCCTCATACATCACATCCCTGTGAGTTGACTGTTACATTTTGCTTTTACTATGTGTGACATCGTTTGTTTTTCTAACTGAAAAAAATAAAATGCACATTTTTCAGGAAACATTGGTGAATACTAACAGTTTTATCCTCAAGATACTGCAATTGTATTTAGAGATTGAAAGATTTACACTGCTTTTATTTAAGGATAACTTCCACTAAACAATTTGAATTTATTCTTGAAAAATACTTCAAATATGTCTCTCTTGGTTTAACTTGGCAAGTGTTTATGACTTCTATTTATAAAATAGATGTTTACTTCTGTCATGCAATGTAAACTAGATTTTTTAACTCTCAGTGTTTCGAATGTTGCAGGTAAAAATTATCAAGTGACTTTTCTGAGAACATACTGCATTTTCTCTTGATGACTTCTGTTCTGGATTCTAGCTCTGCTTGGAAATGATTTTACTTAGGAGCAAGAACCTGTGGAGGAAACCAAACAGGAAGGAGAAAAAGGAAGGTACTGAGGAAGGAATAATAGATAAACAAGAATTCCCCTAGGATATCAGAAGAAAAGAGAAAGAACATGAGAGGGGGACATAGAACCAAAAAGCAAAGAAAGCTTCTTCTAGGAGAGAAAAGTAATGTCTAACTGAAAAAAAAAATCCAAGGCTAACATTGCTAGAACTAATTGATCTATGTAACATCTTCATGAAGTACATCTCCAAAATCACATACTTCCATTTAAATCAGATTTGATAACTAATCCATTTGATTCAACTAGATTTTCTGAAAGCTTTTCTTCTCGAGGCTTTCATATTTTTCTTATTATTTTATCCTGTCTCAGGAAATATTAAGTCTGTAGCAGAAATATACCAGACCCAACTCAAAATACCATGAAAATCATTTCAATCAATAGCTTGAAAAGTCACTTTCCTCCAGAATAATCTTCTCCTCACTGAAACAAGTAATCCAAACTGAGGATGCTAGCACGTTCAACCATTCGTCAACTAGTAGGAATGTCTCAGAATCTGAGCACACAAATGTGCATAAAAGCCCAACCTAAATAACGTTTCTTTGTAACAGAGACCATTCTATAAAACTACAATCAATCAATCAGAAGTTATGGAGTCCAGTCCCAATGAATACATATACAAAAACACCCCATCACTGAAATCTCAGGGTATATTGTGAAAGTGGGAGAAGAAAGATTATTAAAAAGCCCTAAGATCAGGAAATTTGCTGTGGGAATGTATCTCCTAATAGCATGGATGAAGTCTCACCAACATGTCAGCCAAAACATGATCTGAACAGGACAACAAAAGACATGCCCAAGTAGACTTAGGAAAGCCCATAAGATGTCACCTAAAAAGGACTTACAGCCAACTAAGAAATGCTGAGAGTGGAAGAAATAATCCTTTCCAGGAAGGTGGTCACCAATTGGTTATCCAATATCAAATGGTCCTCCCTGAAATCATACATGCAAATAACCCTATACAAACCAAGTAGATTGTATTTAGAATATATGTATGCATATATATGGATGTAATAAAAAAATTAATGAAAAAAGAAATCATGAATTTGAAATGGAAAAGAGGAATTATGTAATTATATTATAAGCTCAAAAGTATAAAAAAATTCTTCCCTCAAATATAACGCTAAAGTGTGTTTTTCTCTTCTCTAATATCATGCATGAGTATGTAATGTGAAAATCTATTTAGCATTAAAAATTACTCTTATAAATTTGGACCTTCTATATTCCCTTCTTTCTGGCATGCCTCCCCACTACAGTGGTCTTTCAACCCCAGGGAACATAATACTTATTGAAAAAAATGCATTAGTTAAGAATTAATTTTATAGCTGATAATAAATTAAGAAATATTAGAATTATAATTGAGTCATGAAAACGACAATGTTGGTGTGACTGACATTGATTTGTTGCTCCAGTTTTCCTATCTTGTCCACAATTTGGATGCTATTTCCAAATATCCTCTAATTTCATAGTGCCAGTTACTAAGACACACCTACCATACAGAAACAGATGAAAATAGAAGGTTGGACTAAGGATACGTCCAACAATCTACCACATGTCACTAAAAATATGTAACAAAAGAAGCCGTTTTGGAATACATAGCAAAATGCAGCAAACCAAATAGATAATTACCAAGCTCTGTAAGTCCATAACTGCTTGTAGGAGCCAAAATTGCAGAATGCATAAAAGAATGGATGTGCAAACAAACACCATGGAATATTTCACTCCTAAAATCAGAGGAGCTTATAACATAAAAAATGACATTGCACTAGAAAAGAAGGCTACTCATAAACAGACAAATCATCTGCCATTCCATTCCAATGGAGTCTTTGGTGAAACTTATGAAGAGGGAAGTAGAGCCAAATTGCTAAGAGGTGATGAAGGATAATGCAGAGAGTGGAATGGGGAGTTAGTATTTAACAGATAGGGGTCCTTAACCTCTTAACCAGGAAATAAAGTATTCTGTAGATGAATCACAGCTGTGGAACTCCTATAAATCCAATGTAGTTAACTGTATTCTGTATGTTTTACTAAAACTGTTAGGCAATTAATTTAAAAAAGTTATTTCATGTTGTGCTACATGCAATTCCTGGCACACTGATAGTCCTAGTCCGTGAGTATCTAAATGTTTTTGAAGCTCCTTTGTCCCATCTTCATTGGTTTTGTTATAGCACTTTTATCAAAACAAAACAAACAAACAAACACACACACACACACACACACACACACACACAGACACACACAGAGCAATGAAACTTGTATATTGTAATTCTTCACTAAGCTAAGTTTTCTCTGGTCCTTCTTTTGCTTTTTAATCCTATATGTGTAAGTACAGAAAAGAACAAGAGATAATGTATGTGCTTATTAATTTTCATTAAAAAAATCAAATATCTTATTAAGAATTATTATAAATTTAATTTTTAAAGTTACAATTTTAGTTATATGTCTAAATATTTACACCCAAGACTACATGAAACAAACATGCTATTTGAAAAGTTTTTAATGTTTTAGCTACCACATAAATTATATTTCAAATTTATGAATTTCTCTGATCATAACTCATTAAATTATATAAAACAAGATATAATTCCCAGAAATTTTCAAAACCAGCAAACAATATAACTTTATTCATTAAGAAATTGTCTACTATTTACCAATAAATAAATTTTTAAAATGTGGTACTTTTCTATCTCATTAACTATATGGATATAGCAGTATATGACTGACAGTAAAAAACTGAGTGTCCTACGACCATATCTTAACACTCTAAAAATCCTTTTTGATTCTAAATATTTATGGGTGAAGGCATGAATTCATATGTGCATGCATTTTTTTTAATTTGTAATTCAAAGTTTTTATTTGACCTTTATTGAATAGTGTAAGGGACAAAGGCAACACTGAAAAGGTGGCTTTTATTTATTTGTTGGCTTTCTTGTTCTACTTTTGTGGTTTGCTGTTGCCTATTTCACTCACCACCTCCTTATGATGGATTCTCAGAGTTGAAAATGATGCAATGTCAACATATTTTTTCACATCTGTACTCTTTCATCCCATTCCTATTCATCTATCTAGGTAACTATAAACAAAAGCAAAAGATCTGTGTTACCAGGAGATGGAAAGTGACTGTATTTCGGGTATTCGATCTTTGCTAAAATCATGAAAAATCAGAAGTGGATAATGGTTTATACTTTTAAAATGACATATCTCCTTTAATAATTGCCATCGTTTCAATCTTGATACAATCCTATTAGTGATCAGTGTAAAATTGCAACAGTGTGGAGGAGGAGTTGTGTGAGTGATGGGAAACATGAAGAAGCAGCATTTAGGAAGAAGAAAGAGGAGGATTTACAGAAGAGGGTTTACAGTTTGCCTTCCCACAGGGAATACTCTCTGAAGCAATGACAAGTCTATGTAGTAAAAGAAGAAAATCCATAAGAGAAGACTGAAGGTGAGATATTTTGGTCTCCTGCTTTCTTCAACCAGTGTTTTCCGTGAGTATGATTAATAGTCCCAGTTAAAATTACTGCAAGACTGTGAATACGAAGCTGCTATATCAAAGAACATTTGGAATTACAGGGCAGTAAAGAAAATATATTGAAACTAAGTGCATTGTAAAAGTAATCAAAGTGTTTGAGAGCTATGTAAGCCAAGAACTTTAAACCTGTCATCCCATGTAATTTTTTTTATTTAATTATACATATTCCTCTCAAGTAAATAACATCAAAAGATTTAAGAAGTTTAAGTACTTTGAATACATTTAATACCAACACTTTGGTCATATTTTATTCCTTGATTCTTCTCTGTTCCATGAAGAAAGTTGAAGAATTTGTTACTTACAGACTTCTATTTGACTGTGGTTGAAGATATAGGGGCTAGTGTGTAAGAAGTTAGATTGTAGTGGTTTCTGTAAAGTATTTAGTCTTGACTAAATTGTGACTGAGTAAACACTACTGCTGGAGAGTTCAGCTGAGGTTAAAGCGGACCATCTGGAACTCTTTCAATGAGGCTTCAAGGCACAATTCCTTTGAGAACCTGTGTGAATTAAAAACTTGGATTCCTACAGCTAATGGAAAACCAGAAATGTGTTTGAAGAAGTATAAGTAAGGCATGTTTTTACATGAATTTACAAAAATCAAAGCTATTGTTCTGGGCTCCATGCAAGGGCAAGATGAACTTCTGGCCAAGGTGTCTTTATTGCTTATATGTGTTGTGAGTTTTTAAAGGCCTGAGCTACAGAAGAATATTAGGAAAACTTGATTTCCCTCTGTTTTACTGAATCTTCAGAGAGACTGAAGGAATCCAAAATATAATGGAATTAAGAAAAGTATTAGAAAATTCTAAAATCTTTTAAAGACTTATGTCTTAGTCAGGGTTTCTATTTCTGCACAAAATTCATGACCAAAAATCAAGTTGGGGAGGAAAGGGTTTATTCAACTTACACTTACACTTCCACATTGCTGTTCATCACCAAGGAAGTCATGACTGGAACTCAAGCAGGACAGGAAGCAGGAGTTGATGCAGAGGACATGGAGGGATGTTCTTTACTGGCTTGCTTCCCCTGGCTTGCTCAGCCTGCTCTCTTATAGAACCCAAGACTGCCAGCCCAGAGATGGCACCACCCACAAGGGGACCTCCCCACTTGATCACTAATTGAGAAAATGCCTTACAGCTGGATCTCATGGAGGCATTTCCCCAACTGAAGCTCCTTTCTCTGTGATAACTCCAGCTTGTGTCAAGTTGACACAAAAATTGCCTGTACAACTTATAAAAATATACAAAAGAAGTTCACTGACTTTATACAAGTGATGATAGACAGAGATGTGGTGCTATTTTGCTCTATCAGGTTCCCTTCAAGGCCTTGCCTTTTTGTCAGAAAGCTCTAAAACGGTGTTACATGTTTCTCGCAGTATTCATCTTGTGACCTAGAGTGTAGCATACAAAAAGGGGTATGAACTTTAGCACAAGGATTTGGTCTTGTGTCAAGCAAACTTCATTACCGAGACATCCAGAGAGTTGCTAAGGTTTCTTTCAACTGAAGGTCAGTTTGAAGCCATTCATTAACCAGTTCCAACTTTCTTCTCACTGGCACTAAATCCTAATTACTATCTGAGAACCAAAACATGGTTGTCAAATCTGTTTACAGAAGATAACCATTCATGTAGAACAGTTTGTGTGCGGATTTGATCTGGGATGCTCTCATAGGCTCATAGATTTCAATGCTTGGTCACTAGGGAGTTCTGCTTGACATAGATTAGAAGGAGAATATATGTCACTAGGGGTGGTGGTTGAGGTATTATGGGCCCAAGAACGGTACAATGGAATTCATTCTTCCTGTTGCCTGGCAATTTGGATGTAGAATTCTCAGCTACCTCTCAAGCATCATACTTGACTGTGTACTTCCATGTTTTCTGCCAATATGTAATGAACAAACCCTCTGAGTGGTAAGTAGACCGTAATTAAATGCTTTCATTTATAATAGTTGCCATGGTCATGGTGTCTCTTCACAGTAATATAACATTAAATAATCCTCCAGCACTGTATCATAACTTAGATGGGATAATCATCATATTTTCCTTCCATAAAATATCACATTGTTGCACTATACTGATGATATTGTACTGGTAGAACTGAGTGAGCAGGAGGAAGGAACCACATTGAACTCATTGGTAACACTTGTGTATATCAGAATAAAAGGAAATAACTCTAACCAAATTGAAGAGCCCTCTACATCAGCAAAAATCTTTGGAGTTCAGTGGATATCCCTTCTAAGGTTAAGAATACGTTTTTTGTACATGGTTCTGCACGATAATAGTATTACTTCTGGCCAGGGAACTCAATTCATAACCAGGGAAGTATAATCGTGGGCTCAAAAATCAAGAAATCCACTGGTCTCACCATGTTCCCCACTATTCTGAAGTATCTGGCCTGATAGAAAGATGAGATGAAATTTGAAGACAAATTACAGAACCTATTAGGTAGTAGCAGCCTAGAGGGCTGGAAGAGGGTTTTTCAGAAGGCAGTATATGGTTTGAGTCAAAGTACAATATATGTTAGGTTTTCTTCCATAGCCAGTATCCATGAGTCCAGGAATCAAAGGGTAGAAAGGGAAATAATTTTACTCACCTCTACGTGGACCACTAGATAAAAAAAATTCCTTTCTTTATCCATGACCTTAAGTTCTTCTGGCCTAGAAGCATTGGTTCCAAAGAGGGGACACTACTCTCAGTAGCTATGACAAAGACTTCATTTAAACTGAAGCTCAGATTTTGCCCAGGTCACTTTGGGCTTCTAATATGTTTAAGGGTCACTAATGCCCTGAAAACAAAAGGATAAGAAAAGAATAATATTGTTAGTAGGGTTCAACAAACCAGACTACCATGAAGAAATTGGATTATTTCTCCACAAAAATCAAAATTAATTTTGAGATACTTAAAGAATGTACCCCAAAGACATGATCACCTATATATTCTGTTTCTTTAGAGAATCTTGACTAATACACTGTGACTAGCCTGACTATGGTATTTTTTAGAGTAATGTAGACTTTGGGACTTAATATTAAGCAAACAGTTGAATGCTGGTAGCAGGAGCACAGAATTGGAAGCATGGAAGACAGCGGTACTGAGGAGGAATTGAGCTCTGGAGTCCTAGTTCAAGAGGTTTCTGAGAAGAAGCATATTAGCATGTGTCCTATAAACCATTCTTATAATATTTTGGTGAAGAATCTGGCAGCTTTCTCCCACTGTCCAAAAACTCTGCCTGAGGCTAAATTGAAGAGTGATATATTAACAGCTCTGAGGGAGAAGACAGCTGAATATTTACTGTGTTGCTTGGTTTTTAGTGGCTATGCACACTCAGATCTGCAATAAAAAAGTAATAAGCTGAGCATGAAAAACACAAACTGTATAGTTTGGGGAGAAAAGGAGCATCAGGAAAGGTACTAGATTCAAATTCAGTGCTAAAGGAAATAAAAGGGATTAAAAAATCCTCAATGCAGGCTGGCGAGATGGCTCAGTGGGTAAGAGCACTGACTGCTTTTCCGAAGGTCCCGAGTTCAAATCCTAGCAACCACATGGTGGCTCATAACCACCTGTAATCCCGTAATGAGATTTGGCACCCTCTTCTGGAGCATCTGAAGACAGCTACAGTGTACTTAAGTATAATAATAAATAAATCTTTTTTTAAAAATCCTCAAGGGGCCGGGTGTGGTGCCACACGCCTTTAATCCCAGCACTCGGGAAGCAGAGGCAGGCAGATTTCCGAGGTCAAGGCCGACTTCCAGGACAGCCAGGGCTATACAGAGAAACCCTGTCTTCCTTCCCCCCAACCCCCCCCACACCCCAAAAAACAACAACAAAACAAACAAACAAACAAACAAACAAACAAAAAATCCACAATGGTAAGTGGAAGAAAGACAGTGAGGAGCATGTTCTCATGGTGTCCTCCGTGCCTTAGGATTTCTACAATCTTCTCCCCCTCTCTTCTGCAAGGTTTCCTGAGCTCTGAGAGGAGGAAACTCACAGATACATCCAGTTTAGACTTTCTCACAATATGATATCAAGCTGTGAGTCTCTGTGCTCACTCCCTTCTGCTGTAGGAAGAAGCTTTTCTGATTACAAATGGGCATGGCCCCATTGTATGAGTGTAGCAGAATATCATTAGGAATCTTTTTGTTGATTCTTCTGTTTTTTGTTTTTGGTTTGGTTTAGTTTGTTTGGATTTTGGCTGTTTGTGTTTGGATCTGAGCTACCCAGCCTCCAGTCCCTAGGTATCCAGGACATGGCTCCCTCTTGTGGTAGGGGTCTCAAATTAAATGAGATATTTCTTGGCCACTCCCTCAAGTTCTGTGTGACCATTGCAGCAGCACATCTTCTCCAGCACATCTTGCTGCCGCGATGGATTATACAACAAGGGTGTGTAGCCATGTTGAGGTCCATGCTTCTCTTTTGGTAGCCTGTAGCGTACCATCCCACACCTACGAGACTAGAATCTACGGTTGAGGTTTCCAAATAGGCAAAAGCTTGACCTTTTATTGATCAATGAGCTCTGTGGTTGTTCTCAGCACTGGGGCCCTGCTGTCGGTTTTTAGAAAATGATCCTCTGTGCTAGTTTCAGCCTGGGTTATTGACAAATCTCCACAGGACTTCCTTGGCCAACAAATCAATTAAATCCAAACTAGTCCTACCTGCTGGAATCCTTGCGGGCTACAAAAGATGGCCAAGTCAAACTCCATGTCCACCATTACTAGGACTACTTACTAGGGTCACCTTCATTCAAACCACAGCTTTTCCACTATACTGGGTTCCACACCTGCTCCCAAGTGACCTCCTATTCCAGCCAGTCTTTTAAACAGTTTTCAGGCTAGGACAGACTGTGGACAGGGCCTTTTGAAATTAGACAGATGTAGCTACAAACCTGCAAGATCCAGACAGTGGAATATGGTGGTTTGAATAGAAATATGCCCCCATTGACTCACATATTTGAATTGTTTGTCATTATGGAGTGAGACTAATTTATAGGTTTTAGAAGATATGAGCTTTTTGGAGGAAGGGGTGGAGTTTGAAGTTTCAAGGGCCCAAGCTACACCCAATAGCACTTTCTCTTACTTTCATCTGTTGATGTGGATGTAAACCTCACAGTTACCTCTCCAGAACTATGGCTGCCTGCGTGCCACGATGTTTCTCACCTTTATATAATGGGCTAAGCCTCTGAATTGTAAGCAAGCCCAAATTAAACGCTGTCCTTAATAAGAATTGCCATGGCCTTGGTGTCTCTTCACAGCCATAGGACATTGACTAAGACAGAATTATCAAATAATGCAATTCCCAGGATGGGGTAATGGGACTAGGGCAGAGGGAACAGTGGAGAGCTTTTTCAAGATAAGTACAGTGCTTTCAGGGATTGATTAGAGAATGAAAGCCTTGAAAAAATATTCAAGCTTCACTTCTTTATGTAGATCTTAGTAAAACTTTATTCAAGACATAAAATGCTCAACCTGGAAAGAAGAACCGAGGTCAATAAAGGACCTGTTATTTGTTCAGTTGTGTGAACTTAAAGAGGTTGCTTATAATCACCCAGCTCAATTTTTATTGGCAAAATGATTCATTACTTCTAGATAACCAGTGTTTTCCTCCCTTCTCCCCGTGCCTATATGAATGTGCATTCATTACTGCACATTCTCAGCTCCGGTGTCCTTTTGTAATTGGCCAAGAACATCCTAGTGAGCTAGGAAAACATTTATCTTCCATTACAATGACTCAGTGAAAAAAAAACTGAAAATTATCTTCTTTTTATTGAAAGAGTCTATAAAAGCAGGGCTTGATTATACCTTCGTATGAGAAATGACACAAAACCAGGATACATTTTCATACTTCTTTTATATTCTTTAAATTTCAAAAGTTCTTTGTGTGAACCATAAAAGTCAGAGTAGAGTATAATATAATGTACTTGGATCATTTCTTATGTTATCCTTCAAAATTGTGGATTATAATTACTTATTATTTGGAAAATCAGTAAGAATTGGAAATTTACAGACAAATTTTCATTTCTATTTAAAAAATATTGTGTAAAATTTTCAATTTCTAAGGTTGTAAAATCAATTTTAGTCATATATGTGATATGTGTATGTACAGAATAATGTATGACAATATGCATGTGTCCATGTATATGTGTTGAGGTGCATGTACACATACTGTGATAGAAGTAGATGCTTGGTGTTTCTCTCCATCATCATCATTATCCATGTTACTGTTTGAGAAAGAATTTGTCCTTCAACCTGAAGCTCACCCATCTGCCTGGCTGGACAGAGACCTCAGGGTGTATACTGATACTTCCACCTTTCCAGGGCCACCCTAGGTTACAGACACAAGTCTATACAACTTGTTTATACCATTTTGCTGGAGATAAAAACTTAGTTCTCTCTTATAGTATGACTAGCAATTCATCTGATGTTTTTTTTGCCCCATCTTGTACCTGTTCTACATTGGCTAGAATGTTCAGCAGGAAGTTTTAAAAAGGAAAGGAGGGGAGGGGAGGTGAAGAGAAGAGAAGAGAAGAGAAGAGAAGAGAAGAGAAGAGAAGAGAAGAGAAGAGAAGAGAAGAGAAGAGAAGAGAAGAGAAGAGAAGAGAAGAGAAGAGAGAAAAGAAAGAAAAGAAAAGAAAAGACCAACAATGCAATGGTCTTTAAAAATCTAGGGTTACTATACATCCCTGTTGGAATTTTGTTGTAGATTTTCGTTTGTTTGTTTGTTGTTTTGTTTTGTTTTGTTCCTGAGACAAGGTTTCTCTCTGTAGCCCTGGCTGTCCTGGAACTCACTTTGTAGACCAGGCTGACCTCAAACTGAGAAATCTGCCTGCCTCTGCCTCCCAAGTGCTGGGATTACAGGCAAGCAGCAGCACTGCCCAGCTATTTATTCTTTTTTTGTTTGTTGTTGTTGTTGTTGGATTTATTAATATTAATTTTTAATGGTATTTGGGTTGCTTATTTACTTCTTCCAAGCCAATCATTTTTAGTTGAATAGAATAAATGAACTATTCACTTAAATAACTTCAGTACATACGACTGTCAGCAAAGTGACAATGAAGAAATCTCTGTAATTCTCATAGCTGTGTTATTGCAGAATGTTTAAGCAAACAATGAGCTTAAATAATCTGCCATGTTCCATACCCACATTGGGCAGTTTTTGAAAATGGTATTTCCTGGTAGTATTGAATTTCCATTGTCTTCTTTCTACCAATAATACTTAGGAGTTCATATCTGTCGTTTCCTATATAATTTCAAAAAGAACAATTTTTATACCAAAAAGCATATTTATATTTTTCTTTAATTTTTTTCAAAACCATATAGAACACAGAGCTAAGCTTTCAGGGGCGTGAATCTCATTAGTGGACATTTATTAGCATAGAGGAGAGAATTAAAAGTTCAATGAGCATCTGAAAAAAATTGGGTGAATATTAGCTTCACAGCAGATAGAGAATATTTCCAATGGCTTTATAATAAAATATAAAAAAATATTAATTTCTTTCACTGGTACCTGGTTTTAATCTTGAAGTGCCCTTGCTCTGAAAAATAACTTTGTAAGTCCTTCCAGTGCTTCATCTGTCAGAATCAACTCTTAAAAACATCTTTTCATCTTCACAGGCTTGACACAAGACAAACCGCAACACCTAAGATATCTCTCTCTCTCTCATACATACAATGTTTCCTTACTCATAGGATATTCATTTATTTCCATATACAGTTGTGTCATTTTTAATTTTGATAACTGCCATAATTTCTATTTCCTCTAAAATACCATATTTAAAACACCTGGGAAAACACACACACACACACACAAAAAAGATAAAATTTAAAAGATAGTAACAAAAAATCGGAAATACCTCTAATGTAAACATTTAAAAAAGTAAATTGACATAATATGTGTTTTCAAATTCAGAAGATAGACTGCTTATAGTGTGCAAGTAAAGAGCCCTCAAAGATGGTACAATTTACTAGAAAGAACACGAGACTGATTTTGAAAGTTTCTGGATCCTGCTCAGAGTTATGTGGTTGTTTAGCTTTGGCAGGATTTAAAATATAGTCAACTCTTCATTTACTTCATGCGTATGAACTAAATTAAATGGTGCCCCTCCCAGCCGTATGCTGGTCTTTCTGCACAGATGCAGTCAGTAATATACACTGTGCAAAATCCCAGCTGCACAAGGAAAATGGGGCTTTCATTTATTTTCCACTGCTTTAAAAAAAAATGAACTTTAAAAGCAAGCGAAAAGAAAAGCAAAGATTATTATCTAGGTCCACACTTTTGTAATGGAAAACAGAAAGAGATAGAAGCAAAATGGTAAAACTTAAAAAAAAAAAAAAGGCATTCAAATGATGAGCAAATTCACAATTTGTAGTAGGTGGCCCCTGCTCCAGTGAATGACTCTGCACTTTGCTCCTTTGAGGCAACTTTAATTAGATTCAGTGGGTTTATAAAAGGAAGCAAAGAAGTCAGGGAAGAGAAATGGTGGTGAGAATATGAGAGGAGGAGGAATGAAGAAGAAGGGTAGATGTGATCAAAACACATTATATAAGTTATGAACTCAAATACTAAATACAAACACATTGTAAGTGTGATAAAGGCACATTATTTGTAAACATATATAATATGTATCCTCCAAGTTAAAATAAAAGTCACTGTGCTTCAAAATAAGGATATTGAGGACAATTGTGTATCCTCTACAGTTCTGTTGGCACAATAAGCTCTTGGATAGGAATCTTTATAGGCTGTTTGTTTGCAACAAGTATAGATGTCCTTTAAATATACAACCACCAAAACCCAGACTCAATTGTGGATTCCAACAAGTGCTTGCTGGCAGGATCCTGATATGGGTGTCTCCTGAGATGCTCTGCCAGTGACTCACAGATACAGAAGTGGAAGCTCACAGCTATCCTTTGAACAAGCACAGGGAACCCAATGGAGGAGCTAGAGAAAGTACCAAGGAGCTGAAGGGGTTTGCAGTCCCATAGGAGGAACAACAATATGAACTAACCAGTAGCTCTCAGGTACTAAACCAACATCCAAAGAGTACACATGGTGGGACTCACGGCTCCAGCTTCATATGTAGCAGAAGATGGCCTAGTCAGTCATCAATAGGAGGTGAGGCCCTTGGTCTTGTGAAGGCTGTATGTCCCAGTATAAAGGAAAGCCAGGGTTAGGAAGCAGAAGTGGGTGGGTTGGTGAGTAGGAGAAGGGAGGAGGAAATAGGGAGTTTTTGAAGGGGAAACCAGGAAAGGGGATAACATTTGAAATATAAATAAAGTATTTACTAAAATAGAAACAAGGAATTTTATAATGTTTCACATCTTAGTATTCCAATAAAGCTACACCTATCACCAACACATAGGATTTAAATTTTTTTACCTGTATTATGTTTGTGTCTGTGTGTGTGTGTGTGTGTGTGTCTTTGTGTCTGTATAGACATGTGCCATGGCATACTTAGGAGCTCATAAAACAACTTGTAGGGATCAGATCCTTCCTTCTAACATGTGGATTCAAGGGATTATATTCAAGTTGCCAAAGCCTTATCCTGCTGAGCCATTCTACCAGTCATACAACCCTCAGTATACATAATAAACTCTAAGATAGATTAATTTTATACAGAATAATTATTTTCTGTAGCTCAATCTTTCTCACGGTGAATTTATATCCAGAACACTCTTCCTTCTAACTTCCTGGAAGTTCCAACTTGTTCAACATAGTCGTTGGCCTAAAATTTTTTAACATAAAATTTTATTATCTGCACACATTCATTAGACGTGCATGTATAGCAACAGTTTCCATTCACTATGTATGTATATTTTTGTAATGATCCATCAAAAGCATTGTCATTCAGGACTATATATAAATAAAATAACTTTATTTATAAGTATATATGTATACACACACACACACATATATATATTTCTGTCACTATTATAGTCTGTCTTCTCAATTTTTTCTCTCTCTCTCTCTTCTATAATTTGCATTTTATCAGATGAGAAATAATAAAAGCTTTTCAGCATAACTTATTAGTGGCAAATATTCAAAAACTTTACTTAGGGAAAAGAACATCTTCAGTTGGAAATTACACCATTTGGTGATTAGAATAAAAATATGAAAGCTCACATTTTCCCAAGACAGCCCACTACTTTTACTACACTGATGCATTGTAACTGATAACTGATGGCATATAATATAGCTGCTGCTAGAAACTATTGATAATATCCATATTCTGGCAAAGGCCTAACATCTTTGTCTCACTAATGAACAAATGTAACTATGTAAATTACGTTCAAAGCATATCAAATATGCTTCATTATACTTACAACAAACAGAGACTAAAAGAATATTCAAGAGGAATTCAACAAAAATGTCTGGCCAGCACCTCCACAGAAATAAATCAAAACAAGGAAAAATCAGCAGGCTCTACCCTGAGACAGATGCTAAGGCAGAACATGGGGTAGCTTTTCTTCACACTCAGAAAGGATTTGTTCAGTGTGGATAAGCGGCCCATGGATAATCTTAACTATCATCCTAGATGCCTGTTATGTTTATTGCAGAAGAATGCTACAGCTTGGAAGCTCTGAGAGTGTCATACGTAGCACCACCTTGAAGCTCCATTCAATATAAGGTCCAATAAAGAAGCCAGTTGTTCAGCCAGACTTGCCTCACCGCAAAGCTTGTGGGCCTAACTCACCCTCAAATAGATCTGAAAAACAACCAGGAAAGTTTCTTAGTTGTTTATGCAATCAATATTGCAATGAAACATATGGGCTCCTTTGATCACAGGATTCTGTCCTATAGAGAAGCTAGGATATCTGCCACCCTAAGACACGTGTGAATTTACATGGCCTCGTGTACCTGTCAAGATCTCAGGAGGAAATATTAGTAACACCGAGGAACATAAAAAGTATTCATCCGGGCTGGTGAGATGGCTCAGTGGGTAAGAGCACCCGACTGCTCTTCCGAAGGTTCAGAGTTCAACTCCCAGCAACCACATGGTGGCTC
This sequence comes from Mus caroli, assembly GCF_978045245.1. Lineage (NCBI taxonomy): Eukaryota > Metazoa > Chordata > Mammalia > Rodentia > Muridae > Mus > Mus caroli. Next base: position 77,809,290 of record NW_028227272.1, read on the forward strand.
ACAACCATCCGTAACGAGATCTGGCGCCCTCTTCTGGACTGTCTGAAGACAGCTACAGTGTACTTACATATAATAAATAAATAAATCTTTAAAAAAAAAAAAAAGTATTCATCCTCACCCAGCCATTACCTGGGATAACAACAGACAATCCTCACTGAGTAGCTTAGTACCCTAAGCACCCCTGTATATACACATGGGGACTTGGAACACTAACAGGCTCTCTATTCATAGCATGGAGACCATCCTTGACCAGAAGCACAGACAGGCAAGCTTTCAATTTACAGTGTCAAGAACATAGCACTAAATCTTCCTCAACTACCAAGTCCCTATCCTCACTGTTGCTAGAACCTGAGTACTCTAAACTAGTTCCACTGTAATAAGAAGGACATAGAAGGAGAGAGCCTAGCCGATGTGACCTATAGAAATTGGCATAAGTAAAAACTTTCAACCAGAAGCACCCACTCACAGCTACTAGGAAAAAAAAAATACTGCCATACTTAAGAGAGCTAGAACCTATGTGACATAGAGATCCCAGAAAAACATCATCTTGGAACAGTGAGACACTGGTAAGCATTTGTATCAAATAGAGCAGAACTGTATAGGTGCACTATACTACACCATACTATGGGCACAATACAATATAGATTATAAAACTAAGGTTCTGGGATATATCTCTAGAGAAGAGTTATCCATAAAAAGATGTTAGTGTAGCCATTACTAAAAACAATGAGAAGTTTCTTTTTCAATCTAAAATTAGAAGCACCAAATGGTCCAGGATTCCCACACTGCACACATATTCAAATCAAGTGAAATAAATCGATCAAAGAGACATATGAAATCTATATTCATTCCAGAACTATTCAGAGCAAACTAGCTATAAAGCCAATTGTGGCTTCTACTCATAGATGAGTAAAGAATATGTGATATGTATACACAGAATTGTTTGGTGGTAAAAAGAATGCAGTATCATTTGTAACAGCTTATATGGAATAGGATGCAATTGGGTTTCATAAAATTATTAGTCATATTTTTCTCACATGACTTGATACATATAAAATCAAATTAGTGTAGCATCATCCCTAGAGGTTATGAATCATAGAACTGTGATGTAAAGTCATATGAAAAGTACCCAATTATAATTATATAAGTGGACTAAGATCTAATATTCTACAACACAGTGACTATAGTTCTCTGTACATGCATAAATTTAACCATAAGTAGAAATAAAAAATTCAAAAGTGCCTAACACAAAGAAATGATAAATGCTTAAGGAATGGGAAATCATATACTGATTTTGTCACTCATTTTATACTGATATTTATTATTTTATTAAGTTTAATTTATTTATGGGTATGTGTGTGCAGCAACAGTACTATGTGTGTTAGGACATGTATAGGAGCACTCTGGGAGAGTAAAGATGCATATTTGTATGCTTGTGAAAAACTGGATGGTAACATTCATTCCATCAGTTGTTCCCCATCTTCCTATGGCAATCTCACTGTCTTGTACTCAAAATTCAATAATTCAGTGAGACAAGCAACCAACTTGCCCTTGAGATTCCTCTATCTGATTTCAGAGCATTGAGGTTAGACGTGGGTCAGCATACCTGCTTAATATTTTCGTTTGTACAAGAAAGATGAACTGTGTTCCCTACAGTGTGAGCCATTTATGAGAATCACATACACAAACTGAATCATCACTCTGAACTTCATAAATATGTATAATAATATATAAAATACTTTAAAATCAGCAAGCATAACCAAATATCACAAGCAAGGAGAGTGTTGGACATTTCTATGTTGTACTAAGTAACTGGGATGATCTTCCGTTTTTCTGCAGTAGTGTGGTCACACTCATCAATAACAATGTCTTAAAGCAATGCTGAACTTGATCATAGATACGCCACTCCAGCAGGACTTCAGTTGGATAGCTTGCACACAGTCTCAGATGATTTTGCTGGCTGGGGCGGGAAAAGGCCTTCAACCTCTCACTCATGTTGGTGGAAGCTGAACTGAAGTTGCCAGCCCTAGTTATCAGCTTCTTTCCTAATGAGAATTTCTGAAATACTGCTTGGGGCTCTTCTCAACATTTGGCTGAGCTTGAAGAGATTGTTCCAAAAAGATTAGAAGTGGGGATTGTGATCACATGCCAAGCATGAGCCTGGAAATGATGACAGCCTGATTCCTGACATATTCTCTCAGACAAATCAGCCACAGAAAAGTCCTAAACTAAAGAAGGGAGTTCAGTCCTGTCTCTTTGTTGAAAAGGTGAAGTGTTTGAAGACATCCAAGTAAAGGCAGATACATATAGCTAAATCAGTAAACAAGAATTGAATCAGCAATTGACTGTAGATGTATTATTACTCAAACCATGTTTGTATGGAATTAAATGTTTTTTAATGAATATACTTCATTTTCTAAATTTATAAGTGTTTCTAAAAATAACTGACTTTAAATGAATTTATTAATTTTTAATACCACAATGATGTTCTTAGATGATAGACTGATACAGGTAATAAAGTTTTGTTACTCTTTTGTTAATTGAAAAATTTCAGCTCAAAGTATTAAAGAAATTATGATTGATCTTTTAAATTACACATGAAATATTGGACATTTAGGAATTATTGTCTTTTTCTGGTGCAAAGCTCACACAGTATTTGTGAGACAAACACAATAATGACACTGTTTTCTGTTTCTAAAAACAATTATTTTTTATATAATGTCACATCTCTAGCTATAACTGTTACAATATAATTAGAATATACAGTTAGTACAGTTATCATCCAATTTCATAAGTGTTTCTCAATTTTGACTCATAGGGTTAGACTTTCACTTTATTTTCTAGTCCTTACTTGAGAAAACTCAAAAATAGTGATATCATTGCATTGAAAATTGAAAGTTTTTTTTCTTGGTTCTACTAATATTATAATATCATTTTGCCCATCTGTATGAAAGCAAGAACATGAGGTAATCATGACCAGTCATGATCAGGACTGTTTTTCTCCTAATGAGGAACAGAAAAGTGTCAATTGTGATGTAAATCCTTCATGACATTTGTTTTGCTGTGTAGAGTTCTAGTATTTGCTAAATATAATACAACATAAGCCCAAATATATGCCCATAGGTTTGTGCATTTGTTTGTGTGTGTGTTTATTCACTTTACCTCTAAGATTGCATGGAATATATTCATGAACTAATATTTTCTCTGTCTCCTTCATAACAGACAGTAAGAAATTAAGAAATTATGAAATAAACTACAAACGTTGATTCAAGCCTTTTGCGTTTTCCTGTGGTTTACAGTTTGATCTCATTTGTCAAGACACAGGCAAACTGAAGTGACAGGGACCTTAGTGGAGGCTGAGTTGTCAACTTCCTGGTCTTTGAACCTTCAGAAATCTTCATAGTCTAGTTCACAAACTGACAAAGCTGTCAGAAGCACATTCAATTGATAGACCAAGGTGTCAAAAGAAAGAAAAGATCTTAAGGAGCAGTATATCCAAAATGAATAGGGTAAATATGATTTTACCCAGGAGTAAATTTATCTTTGAAATATATGTTCACCAGAATGGTAAAATGACACAGTTATTTGAGTCATAGAATCAAATTCTTAAAGTGGGAGAATATGTATAACCAACAATAATAAAACCCGTTTATTGCAAGGCAGGAAGTACAGAGACTCTGTTTGGGTGGAAAGCAAACCACAATCAATATAAGAAGTGGGTCCTCATTTCTGGGTGCCCTGTTTAGAAAATATTTCACTCGTATTTTCTATCAAAATACATTACTTGTCAAAGCTATGTGATAAGCCACTTGTTCATCACAGTGAGAGCTATTGCATCCAGAGGTATGTTTGCTTGTTACTAGCCATCTTCTTAAAATGCAGCACACATATTCTATTCTAGGAATGGTGAGGCTTACATTAATCTCAGAGAAAACAAAACATTATGTTTCTGCTATATTTATGATATAAAACAAATAAACTGGATAGTTTTTGTCATTCCTTAATATCCATGGGGTATTAATTCCAGACCACACAGACACAGACAAAGACACACACACACACACACAGTTTGTTATATAATATCTATGTAAGTGCTAGTAATTGATGCCTTAAATATTGTTACATAATCTACGCTTGTCTTCACATAAGCTTAAATGATCTCCGGTGATATATTATCATGAAGACAGTGCAAATGCCTATTAAATTGTTGTTATATTGTATTATTTGGGAAATAATTGCAAGAGAAAAGACCCATTTAGGGGAGATGTAACTTTTCCTTCATCTGAATATTTTGCTCTATTGCAAGAGTTCCTGCAACAATGACCACCCGAGTCATGATCTGAAGAAGAAAAGAAGGTATTTTGGTTCAGCATAACTCAGTAGCTAGTGTTAGTTCAAAGTTCTGGAGCCTGACTCCAGGCATTTTATTGTAGGCATATTCAAGCACAGCACAGAGTGTTGAAAACTTTCTTCGTAATAACTAAGTCTAGTGTGCACAATAAATCTTAAGACATGACTACTTTGAAAATCTTTTGTATAGTACATGTGACAGTTTCATTAAATATAGGCTCTATAGAAAGTCTGAAAAAAAAAAAAAAAAAAAAAAACAAGGTTCTGATAACCGTGTGGGGCATGCTGTAGAATGGTCTCACCATCCAGAAAGAACAAAAATCAGCAGGCTATTAACCAAGCCTGCACCCATCTTCTAGGAAGATAACAGGTTGTTCACCCCTCCTTTTGAAGGAACAACCCTGTGTTTTCGCACTCTTGGGTCTCTTATTTGTAATTATTTGTGAGAATAAAACCTCTGTGCCTCTCACAATCTAGGATTGGCTTAATATATGGATTAAAAAAAACAGTGATAGAAACACATGCTTACTGTGGGATGACCCTATGTGTGTGTACCCATTTGTCTCTATATATGTATATTTTATACAGATAGATAGATTATAGATAGATAGATAGATAGATAGATAGATAGATAGATAGATAGATAGGAAGATAGATAGATAGATAGGAAGATAGATAGATAGATAGATAGATAGATAGATAGATAGAAAGATAGATAGATAGATAGATAGATAGATAGATAGATAGATAGATAGATAGATAGATAGATAGATAGAAAATCAATATATCTATATCCATTTATGATATAACAAACTGTCATGGCTGTGTTATATATAAATAAATATAATTTTCTTATACTGGTGTCCAGAGAATGCAAGAAAAAGTTTGTTTATAATTCCTAGAGAAGGCATTTTTGTGGATGATTTTGTGGTGCAAATAGACAGGCATAAAAGAAGTGGATGTAAAGTTCTTTCATGATAGAAAATTTCAAGAGATCCTTTCTTGTAACAAACTTTAGGAGGGTATTATTATAATTATGTGAGAAAAACAGAATCATCTCCTAAGACCTTAACTTACAACGTTATTACCTTGATGATTAATGTTTCACCTCTGATTTTGGAAGAAACGCTACATTAAAATCATTGCTGTTTCTATACACCTAATTTATTAAATTATATTTACTATATTATATGAATATTATATATATGTATGTCAATTGTGACATCTTTGTATAAATACATATATATATATATGTATGTTAAAATATATACATCTCTAACTTATCTGATATTCTATTATCTACCTATCTACATGTTAGAAACATTCAAGATGAAGTTGAAAACTGAAGTGTCCAGATGCCCTTGGGAGAAAATGGGGCAAGAAGTAGAAGTTGAATGGCTTATGTTCATCATTACTTGGTTTCTCAGGGTTTCAGAACAACACTTCTGTTGTTATTATTCTATTATTGTCTTAGTAAATTGTAGGAAGCCGTGATTATACGTGCCGTCACTAGATGGCGCTAAGCTCCATTGTGCGCATGTGCCGGAGCAAATGCCTGCCAAGTCACTAGTCAGTCCCCTGGGACATTTGAGACTGTGGGTGGAACCGCCAGTAGTATTAACACGTCACACCTGTGGGTATATATAGCAACACGTTTCTATCCTTCTTTGTTTTACCTCACGATTATGAATAAAGTGTAACCACGAAAGGTCTTGACTTGTGTTCTGTGTGCGTTCCTGCGGGACTGGAATAGCGCAGAACAGTAAATAGCATTCCTTTTTGCACTACTATTTTTTGGTTGATATACATATTACTTGGTCACTTTTTGTGTGGAATTGTAGAATCTAAATTGACTGGGCAATGATGGGTAGTGGCGATAAGAAGACTGACTATGAAAACACACAGTGGAATAATGACCTTGGGGGAAAATACAGCTAATGACTACTGGCAGACAGGCAGAAGTAGAGATAATGCATTGATATACTGTCAACAGAGACTAAATAGGACTACAAGAGTGAAACTCAAAATCTATCATTGCAAATCATTCACTGAAAACACACATAATCATTATCATATAGAGGCAGTTTATATAAGAAGGTCAGCCAGCCTTGGTTCTATGAGCACACAAATCCACCTTGCGAAAATAACATTATAGTAAATATATTGGCACATTTTGTCTGTGATGTGAACTGGAAAACCAACAGAACCTATAAGAAGACATTGGGTAGTGATAGAGATGCAAAGCACACACTAGTATTTTAATCTCACTATTGTCTGGTCAGGTGGCATCCTGATTCCTACAATTGATGGTAGGAACATCTATGAGAACTTCTAAGTTGCCCACCTGCCTAAGAGTCTGGAAAGAAACTTCCCTTAAATGTTTCATGAAGTCATATTACAGGTAAAGTATAACCTGCAGCTACATAGGATGCTTTGTTTTGGAAATGGAAGTTTCCTATCTCATGCTAACTATAGAGAAGAAACTTTAAAAATTAATGCACGTTAACATATTGTGTTCCATATTACTGTCCCCAACAGATACAAGATCCTCCAAGGATACCTCTGTAATGATTTGGACAGAGTACAATCAGCTGAGAACAGTTCCCCAAGTATAGTGTTCACACAGAAAACTGAAAAACACAAAGATGTTTCTTTTCCATGGGGCGGGGGCATCCCATGATGATTGAACCTGCAATATAAATTAAAAGTGTTAATATAGCTAAATATAACAAGGTTTGAGAAAAATGAGTATGAGAGAACTTTTTAAAAATCAGATATGAATTGATTTCCTCAGGAAATGATAAACACTGAGTGATTGCACTGGGTTCTGTGAAGATAAATTAACACAATGATTACTTTTGTGAAACAGGTAAACAAATGTAACTTATTTCTATTTATATTAGTATGTAAACAACTAATAGTGATTGAATAATTAACCAAAAATGTACAGTGTTTCCTAAACAGACCAATATATTTTAAGAAATAATTTATATTTTAAATTTTTAGTGGGTTCATCTGAAAATTATAATAACAATATTGATTCTACCTTCATCTAACAGATGGCTGAGTGAGAAGACAGGTATTATGCTTAATATGTACTGCAGAGAGATGTGCAAACGTAAGTTATCTTTAACTATTGTTGATTTGAATGTTTAATGTCATAGCATGTATATTTCAATTTGTCACCTTTAATGCTTATTTTTAGGAATCAGTAATAATAAGAAAAAAATAAAACAATAGACACACATGGTATTTATTTGGGGCAAAAATTAAGATAATGGATGGGCTGGATGCTAGCAAGAATCTGGGAGGAGTTGGGGACAGGAAACTGTAATCAGAATATACTGTATGAAAAAAATCTATTTTCAATAAAAAAGAAGAATCTATAAAATATTTTTACACTTACCTTTAGTTCCATTATAGAATCATAACTGTCTTAAATGATGCTATTATGTAGATTATAATGCTGCAGTAGGAGTTCAAGTTCAAGATTAAACTGCTTTTAAGTATAAGAATGACTAATGATGAACACTGATAGTTTCAGGTTATTCTGACCTCAGACATAGATATAAACACACAAATCTTTCGGCTTTTGAGACATCATACTTAATTGCCACTTCTTATGATTGAACCACATTTTATGGGGTGAATAGGTAGATTATTAACTACATTAATCTTAGCACTTATAAATTTTTTTCTTCAAAAAGAGGGATTCAGAACATCAGAAGTAGACACAAATCTTTTTTCCTAATCGTGTATGTACTTTCTGCAGCCCTTAGACCCTGGCATTTCACTGAAGCAACCTACAGTATGAGAAAGGCATAAGGAAATGTGCAACTTTTAGAAAGAGAAAGACAATTGCCACCAGTGTTGCTTTGTGTTTATTTTAACAATACAAGTTACAAAGTGAAGCTGTGGATTGTTTAAAACTCAGTGAATATCAAAGAAGTTCTGTATACAGATGTATATAATTGGGTATATGAAAGAAATGTTTTAACCCAAAACAGGTCAATTTACAGACTACTTATGCTTTATAAGTAGAAAATAATACTATTCTGTAAAAACAATTACCACTCTGAGCAGTTTTGATATAAAAAGCCCCTAGTAGCTTTTACTTTAAAGAGATCCAGACTAGCTGTCCATGCCTCAATCAAGATGAAGACTCCTTGATGCTCATTTTCTGATAGAAAACTTTCCTATATCCATTTCTTTCCTATTAACAGTTATTGTCTTGGGTTCTGCTTCTTACACAATAGTGTGTGTGTGTGTGTGTGTGTGTACACACACACACACACACACACACACACATACATATATATATATATATATATATAAAATACTCGGTATTCCATTTTTTGTAGCTTTGAAATCAATAAGAAATGATAGTGATTCATGAGACAAGGAATTTAAATAATTTAATATGTCATTAGGAAAACAAATATATTTTTCAGTAATTGCGTCTTTGCAGGAAATTTTTGTGCCACTAAAGTTTATCTGATGCAGTCAGTGGAGTAACAAAGGCATGTGCATTCACAAAGTAAGCTCTGTGAATGTTGATACTTTCAGTTCTCATCAGGGAGTCCCAACCAAACAATATCAAGACTGATGAAGCAAGACCAGGAAAAGCAGACACTGTAACACAGAAACAGCAGGCTCAATGAGGGGAAACATTTAAACAGAGACAATGTTGTGAGATTGGATTCTTAAAGAGTATAGCTTTAAACATACACATATAGTAACTCTGTAAAATAGAAAATACAGTTTGGAACTTTTCATAAAAGCCCTAAAGATACATGACGGATAGCGAAATGGATATTTCTAAAAAGAAAAAGTGATAAGCATGTTATTTAACAGTTTTATTCTCAGAGAAGGGAATTGCAAAGTATGACAGAAGGTATCAGAGACATGGGGAGATCTTATGAATCAGAACCTAAACTCCAGGGGCACCAGGAAGAAAAGTAAAAAGAATATGGAGAAATCTGTGATATATAAGTCAATTCCCTCAGATCATGGCCACAAGGGATGAATTCTGCACTTGTATTATAACACACCCCTCTGTTTATATTTAGAGAAAAAAATAGTGGTTCCTGAAGCAATGTCCTGTGCTAAAAATGGGGGGATAACTATTTGAGTTACTGGAAATATCTAAAGTCACACTGTCTGATTTCTCCATCAAAAATCCATTACTCAATTCAGTATGCAGCATCTAGAGTTAGGAATGGTCCAGCTGAGCAGGAGATCTCTTTCTTGGTAAGAATTCCCTTGGCACTGTGAGCACTAGAAAGGAATTTCTGTTGAATCTGCTCACACTTTTAAAGATAGAAAAGCCTGTATGTATCTTGATATGTATAAAGGCTCTTCTTCTTTCTCCTTCTTCTTCTTTCTTCTTTCTTCTTCTTCTTTCTTCTTCTTCTTCTTCTTCTTCTTCTTCTTCTTCTTCTTCTTCTTCTTCTTCTTCTTCTTCTTCTTCTTCTTCTTCTTCTTCTTCTTCTTCTTCTTCTTCTTCTTCTTTCTACAGTTTGTTTTGCCTGACTAACACAAAACAGGTTGATGGGTATCTAAATTATAAGTTATAAATGATAAGTTTTCAGGAAGCTGATACTTTCCAAGGGTGACTACCTTTCCAATGCCTGGCAAAAAAACCTTTTCCTGCCTGTCTCAAACCATATCCATAAATGGTTGGTTTCCTTACTCTTCTCCTCACCACAAATCCTTCCCTTTTTTTTTTGTTTTAGTCAATCAGTGAAATTGTCTTAGTTAATATTAATATCATTCCATGGCAAAATCCAGGTTTGCTAATTCTACAAAACACATTGTTATATAACTTTTAACTCTACACCTGAACAGAAAAATTCTATGAAAAATGCTGTCAAAATGAATGCTGTTATTTAAATAATGATGCTTTTTCAAAGTGGATTTTCTCGACAATAAATACCACTTGTCAGCTACTTGTCATAAATGATACAAGATTGCTATAATGCTATTGCAGATTGGAAATATAATTCTATCTTTGAGCATCTAAAGGCCTGACTAAAATGATTCTTTATTCTAAATTCTGTTTTTTCTTTAGAACCATACAACTGCTAACTACATACGAAGAAGAGAGAAGCGTCTAGAATTGACAGGGAACTCACCATTATGATGGACTTAACAGCACCTGAGAGACTTTTGATCTGAAGAGAAACATAACTATGTGCATTTTATTCTCAGTTGTGATATTAGCTCCCTATCTTCATGCATTTCATCAATAAGGACTATATAATATTGAGAAGCATATTTGTGCTATTTCTTTTTCTGAGATAGAACACTCTGAAGCAGATTATGGAAGGAAAATATTTATGTGGCTTACAATTCCATATTATAGTCAGTCATTGCACAAACTTGGGGCATGAATTCAGACAGGAATTGGAAGATAGGAACCAAGGAGGCATATGGAATGTTAGCTTTTCATACATTTATGCTAAGCTAGCTTCCTTATAAAAGAAAGAACCCCATGTGAACGGAATGAGTGATGCTCTCCAATAACCATGACAATTTGTCTGAACAACCTCAGAAAGCCAATGACTCCAATGAGACTCTTTGAGGTGATTTTAGGCTGTGTCTGGTTAACAATTAATGCTAACTAGAAACGGGAGAAAATAGTGTTTCCATTTGTTCTTCATCTCTTCATCAATGCCAATAAAAGTGTTCCAAGAGGAAGGATTTAGAAGTCATTAGATATTCCAATGGAGTTAATAACGTGATCAGGTCTACAAGCATGTCATTGGTTAAGTATAATTGTTTGTTTATAGAACTATAGAGCAAGGATAAAGGAGGGAAGGGTATATTTAACATCAGTGAATTGCTGTATGTAAGACCAATGCAAAGAGTTGTTAACAAGTAGGTACATATGCCCCAAAGAGATGAGAATAGAGAAAACACTAATCAAAGTTTGCTGTTGTGACTTATCTTTGATTTTTTTTAAACCAAAATTTCCTTGTAATGATCAATATGGATAGACACTTTATGCAATGTTTTATAAAGTAAAGAATGAAAATATGGAGGACTATGTAATATGGTACATCTGTGAACAGGACCGAATTAACTGAGGAGAAAAACACAGCCTTGAGTGTGGATGACACCCTCAGATTGGTGATCTGATATAAATTAAAAGTATAAAAAGAAGAAATCTGGCTTTTCTTTTTGCTCCTTCTAATCTACCAGAGGATGGATAAATAGTCTCATGTACTCACTGTCATACATGAGAATTCTATGTGCCCACTCCAAAATCCATGTCTTCCTTATTATATTATTCAACTGTGGTTGGAAAAAAAACTTGACATTAAGTTATTTCTTAGAAGTGAATCTCAAGTGGCTGAGAAACACTTGAAGAAATTTCAGCATTCTTAGTCATCAATAAAATGCAAATCAGCACTATTTTGAGATTTCATTGTACACCAGATAGAATGGCTAAAATCAATAAAGCAAATGAAGCTCAGGCTGACAAGGATGTGGAGTAAGTGGATCAGACACCTATGGCTGGTGGGAGTGCAAACTTGGAAGGCCACTATGGAAATCATTGTACTGTTTTCTCGAACTGGAATCCATTCCTTCCCAAAAATCCAGCTATGCCACTCTTTGGCATTTACACAAAAGATGCTTCATTCTACCACAGAGAAACTTGCTCAACCGTGTTCTTTGTTGATCTATTGATAATAGCTAGAAACTGGACACAATGTAAGTGCCACTCAACAGGTGAATAATCTTTTAAACAAACAAACAAAAAACAACAACAACAAAACATGATTTCTTTTGTCATTGAGGCATCCCTAAATCACTGAAATTCATTGAGACGTCAAAATGAATGCTTGCATTTTTTCCCCATAGGACCATTTACTAATTAATAACTGCTATACACTTAGATGATGATAAGTCTGAAGAAAAAAAATGTATAAGAAACCTTAAAATAATTTTAGATTGAAGTAAATAAACTTAAATAATATTTTTAAAAGCATGGTTAATTTACTCAATAAAATCATAAAATTCACAGGGAAATGTATGGAATTAGAAAAAAAGAATTATCCTGAGTGAGGACACCTGAGTGGTATCTCAGGCAAAGAAAAAAATACATTTCATATTCACCGACATACAAATAGTAGCTGCTAAGTCAATGATAACCAAGCTATAACTCACAGAATCATTGAGGTTAGGAATAAAGTAAGGGACTTGGGGAGGGTAGATATATCTGCTTAGGAATTTGGATAGATCATCAAGGATGCATTGTAGGAGCTGGAATGGAATGATAAATTTTCAGAAAAAAAGAAGAGGGGGATGAAGGAGGGAATGTGAGGAAAGAGAAAGTTAAGGGCCTTCTCATTGGTACTATGGAAATCTAATACAGTAAACATTCATTAATGACAACTTTTGTCACCGTATGAGACATTCCAATTTTGTGTTAAATCTGAGTTGATGGGACCATGAAAACAACTCTGGATGTAGCCAGAAATATACATTGCTCCCTATAATCTGACAGCAGGACTCTATTTGCAGAAGATGTTGTCTTTACAACTCATTGAAAAGGGAAAAGGTGAAATGGTGCCTACCTAGACCTGCACAGCTATGCCCTCACATGTTTAGTATAGGAGCCTACTGTGTACACCACCAAAGGAGAAGCACAAACTTCAGCTTATCAACAAATGATTTTATCTATAATGATGATATCTTGCCTACAACATAAGATATTACAACTGTGGCACTAAGCATATTGAAATAACTCATCAATATGTGATTTGACTGAATGCCCACTTTCACAGTTGGAACCCATACATGGAACAATGTATGTGACCAAGAACGTGAGACTAGATATCCCAGTGACTTAGGGTAAAATCAAGCATTACATTTCTGAAACAAACCAAGCAAAAATGCAGCCAGAAAGTTAATCCTACTATTTTGATTTTAGATTATATACTTGCTCAGCTGTGATCAGAGAAGCTTCCTCCTGCAGAAGACAGATACAGCTAAGATACCCACAACCCGACAACACACGAAGGTTGATAGACTTGGAACATTTAACCCTAAACCAGATATGTCCATCGAATCCTTCCCCCTAGGATTCAGGAATTGGTACAGAACAGGAAGCAGAAAGAATGTAAGAGCTACAGGAGATAGAGGACAAGAAGCAAACAAGGCCATCTAAATGAACAGGACTGATGAATCTATGAACTCCCAGAGACTGTGCAAGCATGCTCAGGGTTGACAGCACTCTGAACCCGATATGGTCCTAGATGAGTGGACTCATGCTCCCCTTCCTAACACAGAAGCTATCCAGAGTTGGTAACTACTTGCAAGTGAAAACTGAGCTTCCTGGGAGTCTATCAGAACTTCCCCTCCCTTGCTTTTTAAAAAAAATGTTACTGTATTTTATTATTATTTAATGTTATTTATTTATTTATTTATTTATTTATTTATTTATTTATATTTTTAACCTATAGATCTTTTGCCTATATATTATGGATTCCAGTTTTATGGGATCTCTCAGCATAAGAAGAATTAAATGGGACTCCTTTTAAAATATCTGTTTTGTTGTGCCTTTTCTTGGGCTCTTTTCCTTTTCTTGTTTGTCTCTTTTGTGCTTTTCTGATGTGGTAGTTTTGGTTTTCTCATTATATCTTGTCTTATATTTTATTTTCCTCCAGAAATTGTGATTGTTTTCTAATGAGAGAGAGTAAGGTATGGATCCAGGTTGGAATAGAAGTGCTAAAGAACTGGGAGGAGTGGGTTTAACTGCAATTAGAATGTATTATATTAGTGACTCTACTGAATTTGTCCTTTTCTTCTTATATACCACATAAAATATTTCTATTTCTAGCCCTCATTTATTTCCAATAGCAATACTCAAACCAAGTTATGTGTGTACTGTTAAGCTTCACAGAATATATTTTCCACTAACATTGAAAAATTGAACACGTGGATTGAAGCTTCCACAGCAATCATTTCATACCATACCCTAGAGTTTCTTCAGCAAGCACATTATTAACTGGGCCGTTATTCCTCCAAAAACTGAAAATGAGCATTCTTAAAGATTTGAGTTTTTAACACATAATAATAAAAGCACTTAAATGTCATAAGTAGGTTTCAAATTCACCTTTTGTTCAGCCATATAATTTTAATAAAACTTGTATGTTTTGTACATGGTTCCTGTCTGTAGCACTTTTGGGAAGGAATGGGAGACTTGTCACAACCCAGCCTTGCAAGTAAAATGTGTAGTAATGGTTGTAATGATTACGTCAGGAAGCACTGTGACTAGTTCCTTGGGAAGGTTTAATCTTTATGAGAAGCCGTGATGAGGATACTATATTGGTTAATAAGGCTCTCAGAGAGCAGTGAGGTAAACCTATAATCACTTAATAGCAGCTAACAAGGAAATTTCTGTTCCCTATTTCTTCCTTTTCTGTCTGTTTGTGTCAGGGAGATTTCATTACCACAGTGTAGCACATCTTTTTGGCAACAATGATATGAGTCTGTTAAAAAGTAAATTGAGCAATAACGCAGAGAGAAAATGGGACTATTCAAGAGCTACATGCAATTATCTGAAGGCCCCAAGGAGAACAAAGTGTAGCATCTGCTGCGAAGGGAAAAATCAGCAGTCAACATCTACCTCCACGCAGAGAAAATCAACAGACTAACATGGGCAAACATTTTAATGCAGCAGCCATCCACAGCCCCACTCACCTCTTACTTATCCAGGACCAAAACCACAGAGACCAATAAAGCAAAGGTGCAGCTAGGATTGTGTAAGGGCCACTCATAAAATTTTAATCTAAAACCTTTAATATTTTTTGTTTTATCTCGTCTATTTTTTACCCAGTTTATTACAAAGACTTTTGAGTATATAAAAGAAATAAAATGAAGAGTAAAGAAAGTCCTAGTATCTATGGAAGCAATAGATAAGTGGGCTTCAGATTTCAGCAAAGCACAGAACTATGGAAAGTTATAGAAGAAGATTTAGAAGGCACACACTATATTTATATATATGTACATATGTGTAATATATATATGTTAGGAGATATGAACAATGAAATAATGACGATTTGGCCTTCATAAATCTAAATAAGTTTTGTAATATCCACAACAAAAATTCTGTGGTTCATAATTTTAATTTTAACTGCTAACAACCTGTACATATACAAACACAAATAGTGAATATTTTTGTCATGAATATAAGAAAAATTTTCTATAGCAATACTTCTACTTATTGTTTTCTGGAGCACCAGGATCAAAATGGATTCAATTAATTTTTAGATTTGCAACACTAAAATGTAAAGACCTTAGCTATAGTCCGTATGTGAGCTCTTTTTTTATATAGATATTTTTATTGGATGTTTTCTTTATTTACATTTCAAATGTTATTCTCTTTCCCAGCCTACCACCCTGGAAACTCCCCACCCCATCCTCTCTTCCACCACCTTCTATGAGGGTGTTCCTCTACACACCCACCCATCTTCCTGCCCTCGATGATGCCCCTACACTGGGGCATCTATTGAGTCTTCTTCATAGGACCAAGGACCTCTCCTCCCATTGATGCCTGGCAAGGCCATTCTCTGCTACATATGCAACTGAAGCTATGTATTCCTTGGTTGATGACTTACTCCCTGGGAGCTCTGGGGGGTATGGTTGGTTGATATTGTTGTTCTTCCTATGGGATTGCAAACCCCTTCAACGCCTTCTGTCCTTTCTCTAACTTCTCCATTGGGGATCCTGTGCTCAGTCCAATGGTTGGCTGCAAGTCTCCATCTCTGTATTTGTCAGGCTCTGGCATGGCCTCTCAGGAGACAGCTATATCAGATTCCTGTCAGCATGCACTTTTTGGCTTCCACAATAGTGTCTGCATTTGGTGACTCTTTATGGGATGAATCCCTAGGTGGGTCAGTTTCTACATGGCCTTTCCTTCAGTCTCTGCTCTACACTTTATCTCCATATTTGCTCCTGTGAATATTTTGGTTTCCTTCTAAAAAGTACCAAAGCACCCAGCCACACTTAGATCTTCCTTTTTGAGCTTCATATGGTCTGTGAATTGTATCTTGAGTATTTGGAACTTTTGCTCTAATATCAACTTATCAGTGAGTGCATACCATGTGTATTTTTTTGTGATTGGGTTACCTCTCTTAGGATGATATTTTCTAGTTTCACCTATTTGCCAAAGACTTTCATGAATTCATCATCTTTAATAGCTGAGTAGTACTCCATTGCATAAATGTACCACATTTTCTGTACCCATTTGTCCACTTTCTGGCTATTATAAATAAGGCTGCTATGAACATAGTTGAGCATGTTTCCTTACTGCACTAGGGGGCATATTCTAGGTATATGTCCAGGAGTGGTATAGCTGGGTCCTTTGGTAGTACTATGTTCAATTTTCTGAGGAGCTGCCAAACTCATTTCCATAGTGGTTGTACCAGCATCCTCTTGAGGCCTCTTAGCAACATTCTGTGTTCCTAAGATTGAAAATTCCACCATCAACAGTGGCCAGTCTGATAATACAGGTAATGAGTCATGCTGATATAAATTAGCTAACTGAAGCCCATCCTTGTGGGCCAGGCAATGCTCCTCTACTCAGGCTACCTACATCAAAATTAATCACACAATTTTTTACCAGTTCTCTCAAGAATCTAGAAATTCCTATTTCTGTGGATTATTCACATAATACATGTAGTACATAATTGTGGCTTAAATCTGGAAAGTTGTATTTGTGCCATCTTGGAACATCCAAAACTTTTGCTCCTGTTTGTGGGCATTTTAATTAGGAAGCAACCCAGAAAATTATGAAACGTTCATCTTAACTATAATTAAGATCAGTTGTCTCTTCTACTGTTTGTTTTCTTGATCTACAGGCCTAGTGTCAAGAGGTTTAGTGCATAGTTCCAGTATCCTGTAAACAACCAAATCTGTACAAACAGAACTTTCCCCAACTTTTTTATTTGTAATTTGGTGACAGAAGAAAAAAAAAAACATATGTGATTAAAGTCTACCTTTTATTGAAGGTCAATAGTGTAAGTGAAAATAAATTCATAGCTGAGCTGGAGGTTTATATAAAATGAGATTATTGGATTTCAACAATGATAGTCTAGTTTATACATGCCAATCTACAGGCTCTGTGGTAAATTTCTGTCTCCAATATTCTTTATCAATGACAGTATGACCCTCTCATCCAGGCTATATAGGTATACAATTTTAGGATAGGAATACTTGAAAAATATATAGATACTAGTTTTTATTTAGGAATGAATTAAAAATATATTAAAAATTAATGTGTGGATTTAAGACAAAATGCTAAGCAATAACAGTGTATGCTTATATTGAATACAAGTGAAAATAGTATTCTTGAGTTGAGACAGGGGAAATAAAGACTTTGTGGAGCAAATCATATTTGGTATGAAATTGTTCTGTCAGGCTAGTCTTGTATGTTATTGTCATTTATTTTTAATAACTATGGAGAAAACAATGAAATAACTACAGAAATCATAATCTGTGGGGAATGTGCTATGAAAGCAGAATTTTAGCAATTCACTTCTCTGAGGTTCAACTGTTAATTTCACACAATTAGATGTGTAATAAAGTCCCTTTCTCACATACATTTGGTCTCTAGTTCCAGTAAGACACTGTTCCTTTTGTTTAGCTTTACAAAATTCTGGTGCCACAAGAGAGTGATTGGTGGGAATCCAGCCATAGGTCACAAATTGTTTCTACTTTCAGTGTGTAAGAGCACACTTCTTAAAACCTAAGGGAAGAAACATGTTATATATTGGCACAGTCATATTAGTCTTCTTCCCTATTCTGATGATTTATCCTTGTTTATGCTTTTTCTAAGAACATTCTCCTACAAAATCAATCATCTTGGTTCAAATCAAGGTTTTGACCTTGGTTCGTCTCTCCACCACTACACTGGGACAACTGTGGTGACATTCTGAATAGTGATGGATGTAGAAAAACTGGAAAGTCTTACTAGGTAAATAAGATAGTATGAGTGGTCATTTTGGTTTCATTTTACAGATGAACATATGAGATGTATATAAGAATTGCAAAACTATGGTGACAGTCACCTTCTGCTAAGTAGAGGTTTTGATTTGTAAATCATGTGGGAATTTTAATTTTTAACAGAAATTGCCAAGACCTGTATTAGAACTGTAAGAACAATTATTTCTTCATTACCAATGACACGGTCTGGTATTCTTCAATTCTACAATTAATGAATGATCACCACTGGTCTTCAAGGGAGTCACATCACACAAAAAAATCATGTGGTTTAGTAGGTAATACTAGGTGGAGGTATGGTATGTTGTTTATTTGGTTTTTAGAGTAGACAGCCAATAAGATACAGAAGACTTCTAATGAAAATCATGATATATGAGGTTATATCTCACACATGAATTCAGAAAATGTTACCTATGAGAATGCTAAGAAGGATGGATGAAGTTTGATGCTATGTTGACTTAGGTAAATGTAGTGTATATTTTAATTATGAGCTCAATTATTAAAAAGATTATTGTTCATATGTGCATAAATATGAAAAATGCAAAAATAATTTGCAAATAATATCAAATCAAGTATTTTAAGACTTAAGATTTGTTAACTTCAGGTATATGTGTTCAATTCATTTTTACTGGTTTCAAAAGTTTTTAGACAGAAACACTGTCAATATCTGAAAAGATGTTTTTAATGAGTCAAAAAGTAGGTGACATGTAGCAATAAAGACACTTGGTAATTTTGCTTTTGCCAAGAAAACTTGATTATATACTTTGCCCTTTAATTGACTTTCAGTAACCATTCACTGTTCAATTCAAACACATTTCCCATCAAAAAAAAAAAATCAACCATGACAGGAGAACACCTCCCTCATAAGAACACACTAATGTCTCTTTCTTTAGAAATGTCACAGATGAAAGTCAGAAGCTCAGATAATGAATGAAAAGTTGGCTCAGCAACATAGTTATTATTGTAAAATTAGCAGAAAATCAGGTAGTTTAAAAAAATGGCAGGCATATTGAAGATTAAGCCAACTTTCTTTTATCATCATCACAAGCCATTATTAGTACTAGAAAATATATATGTACAAATCAAGTTCCTACTGAAGCAACAGGGACAAAAAATCACGTTCATTACTTTTATGTATACTTAGATGAAACATATATCAAGTATTTACTACAGTGCCTGACACAGAGCCTTTAGCACTTTATGCTTTAAAATTGATTAGTAGATGACTCGATGAATAAAATATATTATCGTTTGAAAGATCTTGGGGAACATAAACTGAAATGGACTCCAACCAACTTTGATAGAGAATACAGTTATTGAGAATATAATTGAGACATCACAGAAAGCAAGGAATGCAGAAAAACAAAATGTATGGACAAAAGGCTCAGAAGTAGGAATCTATTAAAAATGATGAATTCATGAAATTCTTAGGCAAATGGATGGAACTTGAAAATATCATTCTGAGTGAGGTAACCAAGTCACTAAAGAACACACATGGTATGCACTTACTGATAAGTGGATATAAGCCCAAAAGCTCTGTATACCTAGGATACAATTCAAAGACCACATGAAGCTCAAGAAGAAGGAAGACCAAAGTGTGGGTGCTTCAGTCCTTCTTAGAAGGGGGAAGAAAATACTCAAGGGAGAAAATATGGAGACAAAGTGTGGAGCAAAGACAGAAGGAAAGGCCATCTAGAAACAGTCCCACGTGGGGATTCCTCCCATATTCAGACAACAAACCCAGACGCGATTGTGGATGCCATGAAGTACTTGCTGACAGGAGCCTGTTATACCTGTCTCCTGAGAGGCTCTGTCAGAGCCTAACAAATACAGAGGCAGATACTCACAGCCAACCACTGGACTGAGCACAGAGTCCCCAATGGAAGAGTTAGAGACAAGACAGAAGGCACTAAATGTATATGCAACCACATAGGAAGAACAAACATATCAACCAACCAGAACCCCCAAGAACTTGCAGGGACTAAACCATCAACCAAAGAGTACACATGGAGGGAAGCATGGCTCTAGCCGTATATGTAGCAGAGGATGATGGCCTTGTTAGACATCAATGGGTGGAGAGACCCTTGGTCCTGTGAAGGCTGCATGCCCCAGTTTAGGGGAATGCAAGGGTGGGGAGGTGAGAGTGGATGCATGGCCTAAGGAGCACCCTCATAGAAGGAGGAAGAGGGAGGATGAGATGGGGGTTTCCGGAGGGAAAACCAGGAAAGGAGATAATATTTGAAATGTAAATAAAGAAAATATCCAATAAAAAGAAAAAAAGTAAGTATGAATCAACTTGCAGGTGCTTCATGGAAATGAGCAGTCTTCTGAGGGATATTGCTGTGATGTCACTCATGCAGAAGTGATGCCTCTGTCTCATGTACCAATGTTAGCTCTAATTACGGCAGTCTGTGTATATTCAGTCCATTCTGAAACCCATATCGAAATTTGCAACTACTTGTGATGGGTAAAAGAGCCATTAATTAACTGTAAACTCTACATGATATAAAGAACAACATTCAAGGGATGGATCAGTGTGTGACAGCATTTACCATGAAAGTAGAAGGACCTGATCCAAAGTCCCCAGCATACACAGGCACAGGCACACATACGTGTGCGCGCGCACACACACACACACACACAGACAGACACACATACACACACACACACACACACACACACACACACACACACACACACAGAGGCTGCCAAGCCATATGGGTCAGCCTTGGCAAATGAAGAAAGTGGATCTTAGCAGCTCTTTAACTAGCCAGTCTACCCAAAATGACAAGCTTAAGGCAATAAAGCACACATTGCTAAAACAAGTCACCCAGCATCTTCCTTTGGCCTCCCCATGTGTGTGCACTGTCATGTTCATCCATACACTCTATGGTTTACACACATATATACCACCCATACACATAGCATACAACATCCTTGCCATCACATTATTTATATTTGCCATCACATTTAATACAAATGTTTAGTTATTTCTTAGGCACATTTGTTTTTCTCAGACAAATGTGAAACAAAAAATTATTAATTATTACACACTGAAAAAAATACCCTAGGTCTCCATGCAAGGGCAAAGCAAGATAATTTCCATATTCCCTAAAACATTCTACTTTATCCATTATTTTGGAAATTTTTAATATATAATTCATTCAAGGGAGGGGATTTTAATTAATTATGTATTTATTTACATCCCAAATGTTGCCTCCCTCCCAGCCACCCCTCCCAGAATTCTTCCTCCCTCTCCTCTCCCCTTTACCTCTGAGAGAATGGTCCCCCATGTTGTCCTCCCACTCTGGGGCATCAAGTCCCTACAGGATTAGATTCATCCTCTTCCAAGGCCAGACAAAGCAGTCCTCTGCTGAATATGTGGCGGAAGCCACAGACCAGCCTGTGTATGCTCTTGGGTTGATGACTTAGTCTCTGGGAGCTCCCAGGGGTTCAGATCAGTTGACACTTTTCATGTTCCTTCAGGATTGCCATCCACTTTAGCTCCTTCAATCCTTTCTCTAACTCTTCCATGGTGTTTTACAACATCACAGTCCAATGTTTGGCTGTATCTGCATCTGTCCCAGTCAGCTGCTTGTAGAGATTCTCAGAAGACAGCCATGGAAGGTTCATGTCTGCAGACACAATATAGCATCACTAATAGTAGCAGAGATTGTTGTCCACCCATGGGATAGATTTCAAGTTGGAATGGTCACTGGTGGTCCATTTGAGAAGGAGTTTCTAATTTGTTGTATTAGTTCTACTTCTTACAGCCAAGAAATCTCTATATAGGATTAATATTACTTTTGTGACTCATATGTGCCATTGTATTTGATCATGTGACTCAAAAGAAGAATACTATTGAAAAAGAAATCTTCAAGTGACTCCGTACATATAGACTGATGCTGTGACTAGCATAAGCTATTCAGTGAGTGGGTGAGTTAGATACAAAATGTGTCCTCTGTGCAATTGACTCCTTGTCCATGTTCCTGGTTCCCATTCAACTCTGACGAATTGTGACTTAGCTATTCTCATGCTGTTTGAACCGTCCAACAACCACATGCATAAGTGAATTAAATTTCCTCATTCATACAGGAAAAATATCCACAAAAATGCTGTTAGTTGTAATCTAGTTTTAGACTAGAATACATATGGAACTGAAATAATAATTTAATCACATATTTGAAATAGGTCAACTCATCAGTTTTATCTTTATTTGTATGGCATCAACAACAAAAGTTAATAGCTACATGAGGTTACTATTTTTAATTACATTGACAATCGTTTTAAAAATATAAATAATTTAAATAGGAATAAAATTTTCTATAGAATATTTTAAAATAATTAAGTAATATATCTCAAGTGTTTTGATAGCTTATAATTAAAGTCTAGAATATGTAATATTTCAAAGTAGAATATCTATCAAAATCTCTATAGGAATTGAATATACTTCTACATAAACTTTTGATAGTGTCTGTGTAGTTATATATAACATTATGCAAATTGATCCTAAATATGTTTGGCAAACAAACATAGCAGCTGAAATTAGAGAATTCATACTCTAAAGTGGTAAGATTCTATATAAATGTACAGAAGTGTTTGGCTACCAGACATAATAATAGTACATAAAAGGTCCTTGTTTCATCTAGACCTTTTTGTACTGCAAAGGCAGCAATCAATAACAACAGCTAATGACAGCCCATGACATTTTTTCACAGCACTGACAAAAATATGTCCTAGGCATACATTAGAAGTACATATGCATCTGTGTGGAGATCTATGAAGAAAAACATTACAATGTGAGAATAGCAAGACATTTCTTGAAACTTAAAATGTCTTTCATACATATGACTAGATTATTACATTTTAAACTATGAAATTACTTCTAAAGTAATTTTTAACACATGAAGTATATGCTAAGGAGAGGTTTGATATATTTTTCACATAACTAGTCAATAAATGTTCATTTAAGGTTTCAATTAGCTATTCTTTAACTAGTAAAAAAAATAGTCATTGAAAAAGCTAAAATCAAATATCTCATGGTTCAGAAATATATGAACAACATAAAAAAAAAACCTCTCTTTAGTAATAATGTCATCATGTAAACATTCAGGGATCAACATGAGGATGCGATGGCATTCTGATCATTATCTGGTGAATGCCCTCACTATAGAAATATATGAGTTGAGTCTCAGTCTCTCAGTCTCTCTGTCTCTCTGTCTCTCTGTCTCTCTGTCTCTCTGTCTCTCTGTCTCTGTCTCTCTGTCTCTGTCTCTGTCCCTCACTCTCTCTCTCTCTCTTTCTCGCACACACACACAGACACACACATACATACGTACACACACATACACACAGACACACACATACATACACACAAACACACATGCACACACACATGCATAAACTTTGTTAAACAAACCAAAGCAAGAACCTTTTTGACATACACATTACACTACTGTGTCATGGAAAATACTCAGCCATTTTAAAAGTCCATATCGTCCTTGAAAATATTATAGAAGCAATGGACTCTACTGGGAAATGGGCATGTGAAAAACGATTTTTCCATAAAAACTATGGATTTGTAGAGCTGGTTGTCAATGCCAGAGTGCTGAGAACCCAGGTCAAAAGCCTTTGTAACCTTGGAGTGAAATCCCCTTTCCTGTGTAAGAATTACTATTAGTTTCTATGGACAGCAGCCTGGTCTTCACTCAGGATGACTGATCCCCAGAGGACATTTGGGAAATCTTAGGATATTTTGGGCTGTTAGCAGTGGAGCGCTGTCTGCAGTAATAGAGGCCCACCAGGCTGTTATTCATCCTGAAGTGCATAAGACAAAAGGATCTGGATCAGTAAATCAGAGTAAAGAGGCTGAGGTAGTCATGATACAACAATGAAGGAAATAGAAAAGCATATCTTTAACAATTTTTCATAAATCAGGGAAGGACACACTAAAATTTGAAAAGGGGATTAAAATACCTGCCCTTGCAGGTACTGCTAAGAGATGGTATCCAGCCAAGCATCCTAGTACAAGTCTTTAATCCTGGCACTCGGGAGGCAGAGACAGACATATCTTTGTGAGATCAAGGCTAGCCTCTTCTACATATTGAATTAGTGATATATAGAAAGATCTTGTAAAACAATAACAAAATAAAACCCCAAAACAACATCAAAAGAACAAAACAAAAACAAAAATGGGGGGGAGGTATGTAGTCTAGCATCATTTCTTCAGAACTAACCTCTACTTCTTCATTTACTCTCCCAAAGCTTTTTGTAATTTAGCATAAAGCCAAATTTCCCACTTCATAATGGTTACTGAAGATAGAAAAAAAAATGTATTCACTCCAGTTCATAGTGGGAGTCATTCATTTCTGCATAGCTTTTTGTGGAAGTTACATCCCACGGTAATATAACTTTTCTAGGAAGTTCCATGCGAGTCACTAACATTCTCCTATTCCACTTTTTGTATTTCCAAAGCTGGTCCTCACTGTATTAAGAAAGGCCAGTGGAAACATGAGTCAGGAACCAGAGTCAGTTGCTAAATACTTGTCCTAACTCTTAGTCAGGTAGCTGCCAGTTCCTCTCTGTTTTAGTCTCTTCAAAAGCATAGAATTTAAAACTGAGCAATAGTCTATGTGTGAAATGTGTCCTAGGACGATATACTCTCATGGACTGACTTTCAGACTGCAATGAACTCTGAGTAGATGCCATTATGGGAAGAAAAAACTGTAGTTTAGGAAGCTCTGCATCAATCAGGCTGTGACTTGATGTATCTATGTATATCAAGTATGTGTATGTCTTCATGTGAAAGCTGGGTTATTATTGACATAACACATGCTTGATGGATTTACCTTTCCAAAGGGCAGCTACAGCAGTGACTTCTTTTTAGTGAACAAAGAAATCAAAATTAGGAATAAGTTTAACACGCTAAATGGAATTACTATAAAATTAAAAGCACTATTTATTACAAGACAATTATTTTGGTGGTACGGAGTTGTATTTCTCTCCTTGAAAATTTTCCATTAATCTAGCTGAATATCTTCCTTTTATATTACGTATGTGTCATAAAGTGATCATTTGGATTACTTTACCTTTTGACAATGAGTATAGGTCATTTTGTTTAGTCTTAGGTGATATGACTGTACTTATAAGCACATACCTTATCGATCATCCTTCCACTAGGAACATCTGACAACTTTCCAGTCTCAGTCCTTGCCTGACTGACACCTCATGCTGTCATTAATCACGAGATTAATATTTTTTGTTGTGCTCTGTTTTAATTAGTTTACAATATACTTCATTCTCCCGATTTTATTTGTTTCAAAATTAGCAGGCCACAGTCCATTGCAGTGTTTATGCAACAGTAGGTTTGAAACCACTTGTTCTAGACCTCGTGAAGAAGTTTGTATTTAAATTATTTAAATGATTTCAGATTGGGTACAAGAGTTGGCTTTTGTAAAACAAAAACAAAAACAAAAAGTCCTCAGTGATAAACATAGTGAGATTTGAGGAAACTAATCAATGGTTGGTTTTAAAACAAATACAATGTCATTTCATTTCATTGCCAGAATATATGGTGCAGATATATTTTGAATATTGTCTTTATTTATTTATTTATTTATTTGGGGATTTATTTCATTTACATTTCCAATGCTATCCCAAAAGTCCCCCACACGCTCCCCCACCTACTCCCACTTCGTGGCCCTGTCGTTCCCCTTTCCTAATTCTATTTTTAAGACCAGAGGGAAATCTTACAAAAAAATTTCAAATTAAGTACAGTAAAATCATAATATTTACAATAATATTTGAAACAAAGGAGTCACTCTTTTAAATTGTTTCAGATAATGTGCATAACATGTACTGCTTTCCACTCAATCTAAAATACATCAGACTGAGGTATTATTGCTTTCCTTTGCATTTTATTTGAGAAAAACGGAGAAAGACTGAAAATTTTGTTCAAAATTATACAAGTTGTAATGCAGAAAGCCATGATTTGAAGCATATAAGACATATCTGCCTGTGTACTATTCTTTCTCAGGAAGGATAAGAAACACTCCTCTAAAACACTTAAATTATTTTCAACTACATAGTGACAAGAATCGTCATCTTCTTCTGAGTTATGACAAAACTTAATGGAGAGAATTGAAAAAGCAAACTAGGCTAAGTTTTCAAAAGGATTCCCTTCTTCCAAGGCCTCCCATATGTTCATCCGCACTGATTATCAGATTCATGGTTTATTTTGCGCTGATTGTGACTGTAGGCTGTAGACTGTTTGGATATGATTGTAGAGAAATTTTAATCCTCTATCATGGCTGTTCAGGCAAGAGATCACATCCAAAAATATGATCTGGCTGGATTGCCGACAAGCCCTGCATTTCAGCATGTTCTGGCTGAAATACAGAGATGCCTTTAGTATCAAGTTTAATCTTGAACAGTAAAATTGTATAAGAAAATGGCCATATTTGAAAATGACATTTCATTGAGAAGCAGACAAAGTGATGAATCAGAGAAAGACTTGGAAGAATGAGTCAGAGACAGGATAAACCCAACCTACCCGAGAACAGCAATGAAAGAGAGGCTGCTTAAGAGCAACAGCAGAGAAGAAAGATGGTGTTTGTGTATGACTGTTCTAATGGGATGGTTTTACAAAGACAGGTTAGAGAAAGATCAAGCTAGACAGAAGTGGAGACAAAACTAGCCGCAAAATGAGAAGGAGGAAGAAGATTAGAGCATATTGACAAAGTTGGTATGAAGCCAGGCAGAGCTTAATGAAAATGGTTTGGAAGGCTAGAAGCTTTCAGACCTATGCTTAAGTATACTTAGAACAGAGTATAAATGGTCTATGCTCACCCAAATCATGGATTCACTTAGTCTGCACAGGAGTTTCATATCAACACTTCATCTGACAAACAAAAGTGACTTATACATATGATCATATGTATGTACACATATATTTATTAAGAATAGCCTGAAAAATCTCTGAAGTGGTACCCATACATATGTTTTCAGGACTGACTTTCTGTCACTTGGCAACAAACTGATGAATTCTTTCCTGGGACAGGCCATCTCTCTTACTCTCAGCTTTCCTTAGGTCTCATCCTTGTTCAGTTTATATTTAGGTAGTCATGTTCGTGAGACTTTAATGTTATAGTTTCTGACATAAATAATGAGCTCATCCTCACAGAAACCCCCCTGCTTTTTTGGCTCTGACAATCACCCCTCTTAAACACTGTTCCCTAAGCCATAGGTATAAGAGTGTTTTGTGGATGCATGCATTACATTCATTTTGTCCCTCTTCTATAATGATTCCTGAGACTAGCAGAGACACTACTGTATACATGTTCTTTTTAGGACTGAGTATTTGTAGTCTTTTACTCTTTGCACTGGGATTGAACATCATCAACTATGTTAATCACCAGCTATTCAAAATTGATGTTCAGATGTGTTAAGAGATACATTGAGAGGTGGTTATAATGATAAGTCATTTGGAGTTAGCGTAATACTATGTCCATTTTATATCATAATAGCAGTAGACTCTCCCCTGGGTCATGGGACCTCTCCTGCCACAGATTCTTAGATGAAGTTACAGATATGAGGTTCATCTTGTGGAGCTGAGCTTCAATCCAATGAGAATGTTACTGGTAACTTCCATGACAGGCTATACCATTATTGCACCAGTGGGCAGGTCATACTAACTCAGTCCTTACTGGAGCTCAAGAGGTTCATTGCTGAGTAACACTGATGACTGCATTTTTCCACCAATAGCTTTTGTAGCACTTTCACCATGGTTGAAAGATAACTAGCAACAGCAGCATGATCACCATGCTTTTTGATTTAATTATGTGCTCTCTTTCTGCCAGTGTCTGACAAATACAGAAGTGGATGCTCACAGCCATCCATTGGATAAAGCACAGGGTCCCCAATGAAGAAAACTAGAGAAAGCACCCAGGGAGCTGAAGGAGTATATGTAGCAGAGAATGGTCTAGTCATCAATGGAAGGAGAGGCCCTTGGTCCTCTGAAGGTTCTATGCCCCAGTATAGGGGAATGCCAGGGCCAGGAAGCAGGAGGGGTTGGGTTGCAAAGCACTGGGAGGGGGAAGCAGAGAGAGGATTTTCAGAGGGGGAACTAGGAAAGGGGATAACATTTGGAATGTAAATAAAGAAATATCTAATTAAAAAAAAAAGAAATGTGGTCTTACCCTTAAATTCTAGAAAGTAGACAGGAACCATGGCTCTTGTAATGTTTGAGGCAAATATGAGAACTCCCTGGTGAACCACTCTAAAACAAGTGGCCCATTCTCAGTTGATTGGTGGAGCTCTATGTTCTTTTACCAGTTTAATATTTTACATGATCCATGAATCGAGTTTTGGCTAAATATACTTGGTTGGATTGATTTGTTCATTTTCTTTGACAGTTGGTGTTTTGAATAAAAAAGAAGCACCACTAATCTATCTTTTCCAAGAAAATATACTTTGTTTTATAATTAAAAGTTGTTTATGTAATACATCCTCTTTTCATATATCCTTTCTATTTTAATTTATGTTATTTAAATTATTTTTATTTTTATTTAATTTAGTTTATTTTGGCTTCCCATCTATATATTCATCTAACTAACTATCAAGCTAACTAGCTAACTGTATATGTGTGTGTGTGTATACACACACATATATAGATATAGATATAGATATAGATATAGATATAGATATAGATATAGATATAGATATAGATATAGATATAGATATAGATATAGATATAGTTGATATTGATATAGATATAGATATATATACAGATGTAGATATATAGATATATATAGATCTATGAGTCACTGAAGAATGATACTCCAGACTCAAATAACATACAGAATTAAAGAGCATTTAATCCATCATGAAAGGGTCCAATTCCATCAGGATGGAATGACCCCAGTTGAATTCACAGATTAAGCTTTAAAGCCAAATGGAAGAACATCAGGGAGGGTTAGGTGACCTATACCTTGATTGATAGGTTCTATCTCTGGGGGTCTGAGTGATGCTGTGATTCAGACTATTATTACTTCATGTCAAGGTGTGGTAGCTCTGAATCTCTTGGCACCAAGCTTGTCTCACTGTCCTTGCACAAGCTGGGGAGGGTCCCTTTTACATAAGCCTATGGTAGCTCCAGTAACTGACTTACCCATTTCTGGGAAGTAGAAACTCAGACTTAGTCTCCTGAACTGCTAATCTGTAGTCTGCCATAGAGTCAGCCTGTCTCAGGTTAATTCACCTTCACATATAGACACACATATATATGCAGTCTGAACTCATTTTTAAGTACAATTAAGTATTTCTAATTCTTTCCTCAAAATGTTTCCCCAATCTTTGTTTTTACATCTATTATAGAATCAGATATTTAAAAAATGATTCTTATATTGTCTTTGTCTTCTATTTTGTTCTTATCCCACATTTTAGGAAACAAACTATGTATCTCTCACAAGAACAAATATTCAGATATATACTTGAGTGAATAAATTAACACTTTGCATATGGGACGAGAGTAAAAATGTCAGAGATAAAAACGTTCTTCTAGTTGATTGTGATAAGTCAGCAACTTTGCTTTTAGGAGGAAATTGCAGAGGGGGAAGAGTTAAAGCTACTCTGCCTCTGAAAAGCACAAGTTAAATGGTTGAGAGCACTGCTAATAGATTGAGGCCGAAGTGTCATAAAACTTTCTTTGCTTATCTCTTTTAAGTTCTATGCTCTACATCCTGGATCTTATTATTAATTCTTCTACTGGCCTCTACTTATGAATTCACAACTGCTTTGTTCTCTCAAAGGCACTCCAGTTCTCTATATTTTATGTCTGGCTTTGCTAAATCAATTAAATTCAATTGGATTTAACTAAATAAGTCACAAAACCAAATCCAGAAGTCTACATTAACAAAGACAGACTACTGCATTCCTTCCCAATGAATATTTAGTAGCCTCCATATTTCTTATATGAAAGAAAACCTGATTTATTATTTAAATCTGTAAATAGAATAAAATTGATTAGTCCTAAAATCATAGCCTGCATTATCGAAAGAGAATAAAATGTAGTAAAATAAAACCAAGGTATTCATGAGAATTGTTCTGGTTGTTTAAACATACAATTTAAAAAGAAGTCCTAGTAGGACTTGGCTTGCACCACCCTCCATGAATGTTTTTGTAGAAATCAGTCTTCAATGGGAAGCTGAGCAAGAACTGAAAGTGACTTGTTTCTATAAACCCATAATGGATAACTGGCATAACGTAGACTTGTCTTTTGAAGATAATAATTGATGGAGTTGAGGATAATTTTGTGATTCCTTTGTTTTACAAATGTACCAAGTTTCTAAGAAGAAGCAGCCAATAAAACTGGCAGAATGGAAAGGGTGAAACACAAAACAACTAATAGGGTCTCCGGGGAATCGCGGTGCTGCTGGTGGTTTTTACCACTTATGCCTTGAAAGAAGAAAATGTTGCAGGAAAAAAAAGTATACATGGTTCTATGTATATAGATATCAGAACTGCATTAGAAAATAAAATATATAGACTTATTCTGCCTTGGGTTGCTTGTTTCCAATGATCAAGGCTACTTAGTTTTCCTTTTTTTTAGATTTGCTTATGAAACAATAATTTTATATTTCTCAAATATATAAAATCTGGGTAATTAACGAACAATCCCTAAGCAAACAACAAAGTATAATAAAGGGAATAATTTAAATCAGGTTATTTATTGCACATTTCTGTACCATTCCCATATATTACATGGACACTAAATAATAATGTATTTTAGAATTGTTCTGTAAAATAAACATTCTACAAATTAGATGTTGCATGCATCAATTAATCTTCTTTGGGAGAAATGCTTCTGTCTGAGTGACTTTCGTCGCTTTGAAGAGACACAATGACCAATGCAACTTATAAAAGAAAGCATTTAATTAGAGGCTGGCTTACAGTTTGAGAGGGTTAGTCCATGATTTTCACAACCAAGAGAGGGATCATGGTAGCAGGCAGGCATGGCACTAGGACACTAAGTGAAGTTTCTATCTGATCTATTATGTTCCAGTAAAAAGAGAGCCTAGCTTTGAAACATGAAAGTCAGCACCTTTGGAATTGGAATACCTCTTCCAAACAAAAAGATACCTCGACCAACCTGGTAAATCTTCTTAAACAGTCCATCCAATTGGAAACTAAGCATTCAAATTTATGATCCTATGCTGACCATTCTCATCCAAACCGCCAAATTACCTTTATTAAACATAACAGTTTTTCAAATGTTACACAGTAAGAAAAATAAAATTACTATCAATAAACCTGCTGTAATTCCTAAATATTTAAAAAATTTTCAGGAAAATTGGAAAGTATCAATCAAATATTACAGTCATATGTATATAAATAAAAAGTAATCAAAATTAATTTCTCATGGTATTCTTATTCTAATACTTAGAGCCAAATTATTAGTCCGGGTTTATCATTTAAATTGACTATGTTGCTCTCTGGATCATCAGAGATTCAGAATTAGCAGCTGTAAACTCCATTTTTTTTAAATGTGATTAAAAGTGGTGATGTGATCCTTAGATAATTATTTGAACACTGCACTCTAAGATTGTTCAGTATCTCTGATATACAAACTCTACCATGCCATCCTAGAGCTAAGTGTCAGGGTAGCAAGAACAATCTAGTGTCATTTAGATTTGCTTTCATGATTCTGCCACCCGTTCCACAAGTTTCCAAATTGGATACTTGTGAATTCAAAGAGTATTGACAAAACCAACCACAGGTAATAAAAAGTATGCTGTGATATTTCCCAATAAGTTTTTACTGGTCTGCCGACAAACCACTAGTTTCTGCAAGTTAATTTTGCACCCTGCAAATTTGTATGTTTTTTCCTTTTTTTGGGGGGGGGGCGGTGCAGAAGGAGTCCTGGAACTCACTCTGTAGACCAGACTGGTCTCAAATTCAGAAATCTGCCTGCCTCTGTCTCCTAATTGCTGGGATTAAAGGGAGATAGAACCTGAAGAGACCACCTTCAGTAGATAGACATGGTCCCCAGTGAAAAAATGGGGCCACCTGTCCAACTAAAAAAAAATTAACCCAAAATTGTCCCTGTCTAAATGAAATGCAGGGAGAAAAATTGAGCAGAGTCTGAAGGAAAAGACATCCAGAGACTGCCCCACCTAGTGATTCATTATATTCACAGATACCAAACCCTGACATTATTGCTTATGCTAAGATGTTCTTGCAGACAGGAGCCTGGTATGGTTGTCCTGTGAGAGGTTCTGCCAGCATCTGACTAAGACAGATGCAGATACTCACACCCTACCATTGAACTGAGCCCGGAGACCCCAAAGGAAGAGTTAGGGGAAAATCTGAAGGGGCTAAAGGGAATTGCAACCCCATGGGAAGAACAACAGTATCAATTAACTGGACCTTTCAGAGCTCTTGGTACTAAACTACCAACCAAAGAGTATATAGGGGCCAGTCTGTGGCTTTTGCTACACATGTAGCAAAGGATGGACTCATATGACATCACTAGGAGGGGAGGCATTTGGCCCTGTGGAGGCTTGAGGCACCAGAGAAGGGGGATGCTAGAAGGGTGAGGCAGGAGTTGAAAGGTGGGAGAAGACCCTCTTAGAGGCAAATGGGAGGGAGAGAAGTTGGTGGGGTTCATGGAGGGGAGACCAGGAAGGAGAATAACACTTGAAATATGAACAAATAAAATGATTAATTTTTTTAAAAATTTAAAAAGGAAAAAAATCATTATCATTAAAGTTTTGCACAACTAGAAATCATATCTCAAATTAAACAAGTTCAAATAATCAGCTCCATGGCACTCCATTGTCCCATCATAATCATATCTAAAAACAAGTCAAGGATAAGGTTATTCATTGGTCTCAGGCAGCTAGCTGTAAGAGCAAAGACTAGATGAATTATTACTAATATAATTTCTAAAGCCAATAATTCTATACTCTTCCATGTGATTCATTCTACTCAACTAAATTTTCTTGTGTCCTCTTTTATTATGAGCACTGCTAACGTCATCTGCAATATAATTCCATCAGTCGTAGAACATGGCCAGAATAAAAACTACACTTACTTTCTACTGTTCATTTAAATTATATCATGATTGTCTTTTTCTCTGACACTGTTTTATGGTTACTTCTTTATTATATTCAAAATGAAAATTCTTCCTAAACCCTCCATTTATTGATCAGAGGGTTATTGCTTCTGTGTTCTCAAGAAACTAAACGTGGTATGAAAAGTTAAACCTTCATCATAGTTCATTTCTCTATAGGATAGAATCTTATCTTTGAATGATTATCTTCAGTCATACTTACTATGATTTTAAAAAGAAAGTGTTATAGATAACCTATAATGAATTATTCTATTGCTTTGTAGATAGTAAGATGGCTCTGTGGACAACAAGTTTGTCCACACAATTCAGACAATTTTAGTTTTATCCCCAGAAACCTTGTAAAGGTCAAAAGAGAACCCCACTAAGTAAACAGTAATGCACACACATGCATGCACACAACACACATAATCAAATATGCTTTAAGAAAACAATAGAAAAGCTTTGCTTGCTGCTTACTGTCAGGAGCCTGGTATGATTGTCCCCTGAGAGGCTCAGCCAGTGCCTGACCAGTACAACTGAGGATGCTTGCAGTCAACCATCGGACTGAGCACAGGGATCTCAAAGGAAGAGCTAGGAGAAGGACTAAAGGAGCTGAGGTGGATTGCAACCCAGTAGAAAGAACAACATCAACTAACCAGAGGCCCCAGATCTCCCAGGGACTAAACCACCAACTAAAGAGTACACATGTAGGGACCCATGGCTCCAGCTGCATATGCAGCAAAGGATGGCCTTGTCTGACATCAATGGGAGGGGAGGTCCTAGGTCCTGTGGAATCTCCATGCCACAGTATAGAGGGATCCTTGGAGGCTGAGGCAAGAATGGGTTAGTGGGTGGAGGAGCACCCTAATGAAGGCAGGGAGAGAAGGATGGGATGGGAAGGTTGCGGTATGAAAACCTGGAATAGGTATAATATTTGAAATGTAAATACATAAAATAACCAATTAAAAAATAAAAAAAGAACTTGGCTTGCTTTAGATAGCCACTTTCAATCATTATACTGAAGTGAATTAAATTTTTCAAAAAAGAAATGACCACAGATACTCACTCATGACATCCTAGGCAATAAGCCACTGGATTCAACTCTGTTAACTACATCATGTCCCATCTTATTCACTCAAAAGAATAGTCAGTCTACAGAGTCATTTTCCTAATGCTGCTTGTCATACATGTCATACATAGTGCTGCATGTCAATTGCTGTGATGAAACACCTGGTCAAAAGCAATATGGGGTGGAAATCCTTCACAGTTTTGCATAACAGTTCCTTATCAGAAGCAGCGAGGACAGGAATTCACACTGGGAAGGAACCTGAAGGCACTAGTGAAGACAGAGGCCATGGAGGGTGCTGCTTACTGGCCTGCTGCTCACAATTTACTCAGCCTATGCTCTTCTAGAACCCAGGACCACCAGCCCAGGGACACCCGTAACTGGCTAAGCCCTTTCCATCAGTCACTAAGAAAATATCTAACAGGTTTGCCTGTCTTCTGATCTTATGGACACATTTTGTTTTTCAAATAGGTGTCCCTTCTCTCTAATGACTCATTTTTTGTGCAATTTAACATAAACGTAGCTAAAACAACGACCTTTCTGGGAAGAAAAGACATACTTACTATCTCAGGGTCTTGAAGCTCTAATTTCTCCTTAATTTGTTTATTTATTCACTTCAAATTCTGATCAGAGTCCCTATTCTCAGCTATTTAAAACAAAGGCATCATGAATTTACATACTAATGGGTGGAACTAGAAAATATCATCTAGAGAGGGGAGTAGATAGGAGATTTTCAGAGGAGAAACTAGGAAAGGGGATAACATTTGAAATGTAAATCAAGAAAATATCTAAAAACAAAAAGATCTAAAAAAATAATTAAATAAGAGGAGCATAAAAATTAAAAAAAAAGAAATATCCTAAGTGAGGTAATTTATAACCCAAAGGAATGCATGGTATGTATTCACTTATAAGTGGATATTAGCAGTAACCTGCTACATTCTACAAATCAAAACAAACCATATAACAAGAAGGGTACAAGGGAGGATACTTAAAGCTTGACTCTTACTTAAAAGGAGAAATAGATTCTTTTTGAAGGCACTCAGGGCTATGAGTTTTCCTCTTAGGACTGCTTTCTTTTTATTTATTTATTTATTTATTTATTTTTTATTACGTATTTTCCTCAATTACATTTCCAATGCTATCCCAAAAGTCCCCCATACCCTCCCCCAATTCCCTACCCACCCATTCCCATTCTTTTGGCCCTGGCATTCCCCTGTATTGGGGCATATAAAGTTTCCAAGTCCAATGGGCCTCTCTTTCCAGTGATGGCCGACTAGGCCATCTTTCGATACATATGCAGCTAGAGACAAGAGCTCCGGGGTACTGGTTAGTTCATCATGTTCCAACTATAGGGTTGCAGATCCCTTTAGCTCCTTGGGTACTTTCTCTAACTTCTCCATTGGGAGCCCTGTGATCCATCCAATAGCTGACTGTGAGCATCCACTTCTGTGTTTGTTAGGCCCCGGCATAGTCTCACAAGAGACAGCTATATCTGGGACCTTTCAGCAAAATCTTGCTAGTGTATGCAATGGTGTCAGCGTTTGGAAGCTGAATATGGGATGGATCCCTGGATATGGCAGTCCCTAGATGGTCCATCCTTTCATCACAGATTGTGTTCCATAAGTTTGGGTATGTTGTGGCTTCATTTTCATTAAACTCTAGCTCCATTCATTCTTCCGCCCCGTCTAGATTCCTCTCTTTTCAGCTCGAACTGCCATTCTCAGTTGAACCGTTCGTGTTGTGGACTGCGGGCAGACTGCAACAGTCTATATTTCTGTATTTCTTCCTTGACCAAGGTATCACTGAGTAGAGTGTTGTTCAGTTTCCAAGTGAATTTTGGCTTTCTATTATTTATACTGTTATTGAAGATCAGCCTTAGTCCTTGGTGATCTGATAGGATGCATGGGGTAATTTCAATATTTTTGTATCTGTTAAGGCCTGTTTTATGACCGAGTATAGGGTCAGTTTTGGAGGAGGTACCATGAGGTGCTGAGAAGAAGGAACTAAAATCATTCAATGGAAAAAAAGACAACATTTTCAACAATTGGTGCTGGCACAGCTGGCAGTTATCATGTAGAAGAATGCGAATTGTTTCATTCTTATCTCCTTGTACAAAGCTCAAGGCTAAGTGGATCAAAGAACTACACATAAAACCAGAGACACTGAAATTTATAGAGGAAAAGTAGGGAAAAGCCTCAAAGATGTGGGCACGGGGGAAAAATTCCTAAACAGAATAGCAATGGCCTGTGCTGGTAATATCAAGAATCAACAACTGGGACCTCATAAAATTGCAAAGCTTCTGTAGGGCAAAAGATACTGTCAATAAGACAAAAAGGCCACCAACAGATTAATAAAGAATTTTTACCAATCCTAAATCTGATAGGGGACTAATATCCAATATATACAAAGAGCTCAAGAAGCTGAACTCCAAAAATTCAAATAACCCTATTAAAAATTGGGGTACAGTGCTAAACAAAGATTTCTCAACTGAGGAATACAGAAGGGCTGAGAAGCACTTGAAAAAATGTTCAATATCCTTAGTCATCAAGGAAATGCAAATCAAAACAACCTTGAGGTTCCATCTCACACCAGTCATAATGGCTAAGATCAAAAATTCAAGTGACAGCAGATGCTGGCAAGGATGTGGAGAAAAAGGAACACTCCTCCATTGCTGATGGAATTGCAAGCTTGTACAACCACTCTAGAAATCAATCTGGCGGTTCCTCAGAAAACTGAACATAATACTACCAGAGCATCCAGCAATACCTCTCCTGGATATATGTCCAGAAGACATTCCAACTGGTAATAAGAACACATGGTCCACTATGTTCATAGCAGCCCTATTTATAATAGCCAGAAGCTAGAAAGAACCCAGATGTTCCTCAACAGAGGAATGTATACAGAAAATGTTGTACATTTACACAATGGAGTACTACACAGCTATTAAAAACAATGGATTTATGAAATTCTTAGGCAAATGGATCCATCCCATAATCAGCCACCAAACGCAGATTTTGCTGAAAGGACCCTGATATAGCTGTCTCTTGTGAGGCTATGCCAGTGTCTGGCAAATACAGAAGTGGATGCTCACAGTCATCTATAGGATGGAACACAGGGCCCCCAATGGAGAAGCTAGAGAAAGTACCCAAGGAGCTGAAGGGATCTGCAACTCTATAGGTGGAACAATATGAACTAATCAGTACCCCCAGAGCTCATGTCTCTAGCTGCATATGTAGCAGAAGTGGACTAGTTGGCCATCATTGGGAAGAGAGGCCCCTTGGTCTTGCAAAATATGCCCCCGTAAAGGGGAATGACAGGCCCAAGAAGTGGGAGTGCGTGGGTAGGGGAATAGGTAGGGGGGAAGGTATAGGGGACTTTGGGGATAGTATTTGAAATATAAATGAAGAAAATATCTAATTAAAAAAAAAAAAAAAGGAGCCAGGCGTGGTGGCACACATCTTTAATCCCAGCACTTGGGAGGCAGAGGCAGGTGGATTTCTGAGTTTGAGGCCAGCCTGGTCTACAGAGTGAGCTCCAGGACAGCCAGGGCTACACAGAGAAACCCTGTCTCAGAAAAAAAAAAAGAAGTAAAATACATACTTGTTTTTAGACAGGTATCACTACATTTATATCAAGCTTAAGTTGAACTCACCAGTCTCAGTCTGTCTTTGCCTCTTGAACACTTGGATTAAACACATATACCACTATCCCCAAACTCGTTTTTAATATGTCACTGATCTTCTTATGCTTTGTAACTTGACTAATTATAAACATGGAAAATACACTGATTATTTCATTTAGTGGGATTCATTGTAAAAGTAATTTGGTTTCCTTTCTCACTAGTATTCTATAATTTATTGGTATTTTTAAAATATCCATTTAAAATTTAAATACAACCAACCATTTAAAATATTTTCTAAATCAAAAATTTATATCAGGATGATCTTGAAGGGGTAAAGTTTCTTTCACTGGCATTTGTTAAGTGACTTGTAGAAATATTTCTATCAAACTCAGAGACTCTGAGAGGACAGGTATACCAATAAATTAAATAAAATTGTATACACACACACACACACAAACACAAACACACACACACCACAGATTGATAGGTATTTACCTTGCATTATTTATTGGTAATATCATTATGGATATATATCCATGTACATATATATATGTATATACATATACATATATATATAAATGTACATATATTGATACATTCATACAATACATGTTAAATAGAATATGTTTATAAAACAACAAATCACTATTTTCTGTGTTCGACCTACTACCATGAAGTTTAGGTTTTCTTAGCCCTGTTTGAAAGAAGAAAAGTAAGACTTTGCAATAATTTTCTCAAATTGTATACATGTAAGAAGTAAATTCGAAGAATTTTTCGTCTCATTTCTTCACTACATGGTCTACCTCAATGGAGCATGATCCATGTGGATCCTACACAATATGGTCCATCAACTACTGTCCTCCTCTGCTCTAACTGGGGAGTTTTTAATACATTATCTCTCAGAGTATCAGGTTTCCTCCCGATTGTTAAGAATCCAATAGAGCCAGTGGTGTGGCTTTAGAGCATATTTCTAAGGTCAGTGGTGATGGCAGGTTATGCTTTTACCCTAAATGCATTAGTGAGGAGAAATTTGCATCCTTACTACTATAACAGGTAGCTAGGTTTGCAATGCCATTCCTCTCTGACCTGACAGAGAAAGAAATGAGGAAGTCTACATGTCCATAGAGTCATCTCTAGACAATTTTATTGTAGTATGGCCAAAATCAATGTGAGTTCTCACATCTATATTTCATCAAACACTGCCAAATATGAAGGTAGCTTCACCTCTGCTGACTGTGTTACGTTGGAAGCTAAATTCCCTGACTTTAAACCACCATTAGTAATTTACCATGAAGTTGAGGCTATGTGTCCAGACCCCAGGGAAATTTATTTTGCTTTGATAGCACTGGCTTTAGTAAGACTCCTATAATAGCTGAGTGACCTTCCTTGTTCTGCTCCCCTTGTTTAATCTCCCAAAAGAGCTCCGCTTGGGTTAAACGAGAGCCCCCAAGCTCCTGTAGATATAACCAAGCAATATTTCAGGGGCAAGAGAAGCCTTGGGAGACAGAGGAAAACAAATGGCATTTCTGGCTTTAAATAAATCCTTAAGTAGAAGTTTTAACTGCTAAATGCTTAAGTATTTACAGAAAAGGCAATTTTAAAGGAAATTACATGATATGAAAAGGGAAAATATATATAGCAGCATATTACTTTGTGACTGTTTGCTGAACTACTGTACCTTCAGCCCAAGAGTTTTACTTCTATGGAATATTTTTTAAATGTTGCCTCTTTACTCCTCCAACAAATGGTTTATATATCATGAAATGATATTGGATTAATAATCCAAATCAGATGATGCTAAGCCATTTCAATATATCTTTCAGATTATTTTTAATTTTTCTGTTTGTGGTTTTGTTTTGAGAAATATCCCTTATAATAGAGTCTGATCTCCTCCAACTTAGTGTGTAGATGAAGACACCCTTAAACTCTCTATCTTCTTGTCTGCATATCCTAACAGCTGGGATAGAGAAGTATACTAATACTTGAGGATAATAAACTCTCCTTTCCTTAACCTGCTGTTTTCAGGTATTATTACAATGATGATAAAAGTAACTTACAGAGCTTACCTCATCCTCTCTCAAATAGTCAACTTGAAGCTCAGCAAAGTGCATGTTTCCACAGATTCAAAATATCTATATATAGGACTTCATATACATCTTTACATTCATTTGAGGTTCCTTTACTTTTGAATGTAGTTGACTTGTAAAAACTAAATCAGCTTCATTCTTCTACATCCTCCTAAGTCCATAAAATATGTGCAATGTTTCAAAAACAAAATTATGAAACAACAGTGCTCATACTAAAGGCCTGGAAAGAACCCATTTTATCGTGCTTGGTGGCCTCATGGCGCTTCCTGTTCTTAAGGATTTGTGGTAAAAATTGAAGGAAATTTCTATAGAGTCTAATTGTTCATTCCTGTTGAATAGCCTAATTTCTCATATTCTTCTCCCATAGCAGTACTTGAACTTCTGTTAAATAAAGGTAGAATTTATTTAGAACTCTTATGAAAGAGACAGAGTCTGTGACAGTGGGGTTTTGTAGCAGGGAAAGAAATTGAGAACAGTTTCTAGAATTGGATAAAGTAATGAGAATTTTTTTAGATATGAGAAATGGAAAAATAGTATATGAAAAATTACTAAGAAACATCTGATGGAGGGAGAAACCGTGCAGAGCTGGGTAAGTAACATTTCAGTAACAAAATTGGATGTCACCCACTTTTTGTAAAAGATGATAAACCTAAGTAGATACTAAAAAGGAAGTGAGATTTTATATCAGAGAAATCCTAATGAACAGATTTGAAGTTTAGTGCTATTGTTGCTTCAGCGGATTTTAAGCAATATATGGTAGGTTAGCTTACCACTAAGTTATCCTAGAAGACACAAGAACGAGTCTTACTAAAATATGATGAAGCAGAGGTTTATGGTATATGTCTATGTATTATCTTTTAATAACTCACTTATTTACCCAGGCAGGCATGTATACATTCATACCACACACACACACACACACACACACACACACACACACACACACACACGTGCACACACTCACGCACACATGTGCACACACACAGGCACACACACACACACACACACACACACACACACACGTGTGCAACATATACACCTCACATACCACAGATCCACATACACAGAAAGAAGGTAGGGGAAAGAATGGGAGAGGTGGAAAGAGAAAGAGAAATTTCTTTTCTATTCTTTGGCAAAGAGTTCATTACTATTCCTCTGGTACATGCTTAATTGCATAAAACAACAGCAATATATAAAGAACTCAAGCATATACTATACATACATGATTTAAAAAAACTTTGGTCAATTTAAACTTACAGATAAGACTCCATAAGACTCCATACAACTCCATAACCAAGCATAACCTAACAAAAATAGTTTTAACTTGTAACTGTAATAAAAATTAGGAGGTAGTAATTTTCTCTTTCAAGATAGGTTAAAGCTCCACAATGAAGCTCTTGTGAGGCTATGACATTATGCAATGCATTATGATGTGTTGGGTGATTCAGCCATTGTGATGTCATGGTAGGATGCTATTGGCCTTTGGATCCATCAAAGGAGATTATGGAGGCATGAGAAGGGCAGATGCCCAAGGGAAACTGAAACTGAAGAAAATAACCTTCAAGTAAACAGTATGTTTCTGTATAAAAGTATATATTGGCATCAGAATCTCCTTCAGAGACTAGAGCCTGGATTAGTCCCCTCTGTAGATGGAGTAGGAAGTCAGTATCAAGAAAAGAATTGCAAGTATGACTTGAAAAATAGTGAGGTTGACAGGCAAAGAGAGGGAAGAGTGGACAGTTGACTGATAAAAAGAGCATCTATATGAAGTTAGACTTCTGGGAATTCATCAGGAAAAAGGAAATAGTAAAATGGAAAAGTTATAAACTGGCTTTGATTTGTTGTAACAGTTCTTGAGATTTTTATTTTAACTTATAATAGTAAGTACTATACGTTCCATTTCAATTGGTAGAAAACAAGTTATTTCTTATTTTTCAAAGTATATTTGTGTGTGTGTGTGTGTGTGTGTGTGTGTGTGTGTGTGTGTGTGTGTGTCACTTGCACGGGTCAGAGAGAGAAAGAGACAGAGATATAGACACAGAGACTGCTCTCATGTGAATGTTGACCATGGATAACTTTCAGGATCACATTTTCTTCTACCTTAAGTTCCAAGATCAAGATCAGATAGACAGATTTCCACAAAAAGCATTTTTAAATGTCAAATGATCCCACTGCCCCCAAGTTGAGATTTATGTGGTGGAAAAATGCCAAAACAATGCTAAAACATATACTATTCCCCTACAATTAACAAAAACTATCAAAGTCATATTTTCGTGTTTGTATGGGTCCCAGAAATTATGCATGTAAAAAATTTCTCATTTTGAAATCAAATTAATTCCACTGGAAAGTCAATTCAAATCTTTAAAAATGATGTCTCCTCTGTCTATGTTAACATACATACTTAAATCATGAGAAATGGAAATTTACACTAATTCCTACATCTGTAGTCCTTAAAAAACCAGGTATTATATTGATAGAACAAAAATTTAGAAACTTGAAAAGGAAAACATTTTAAAATAGCAACATGAAGTTGCTTATCACTTCACCAAATATTTATTGAGAACCCAGTGTAGATGGGCATACAATGGGTAACAAAATTACACGGTGTGTGGATTCAGATATATCTGACATTCTTGATAACAGAGTTTAGTGAATAGTAGTCAGGAAATCTTGGAAAAAAATAGGTACAAAGTTAGAAACTAATTAGCAATGTAAAATGTCAATGAATTGTGACTTTTGAATCTTAATTGTAGCATTTAACTACAAGCATGTTAGAGGCCTTGACAGACGAAAGATGGGCACCACAGAGGGAGCTGGAGAAAGGTGTTCTCGTTTAGATCTATGTTTAAAGACCATGACTCAGACAGAGATAGAGTATTTGAAATGTTGAAAATAGGTAGCAGGAAGTTGAAGAATATCCTACTAAGCCTGGTGACACTGTCAGACTTATATTTTAAGGTGAAAAATCCGTTCTGAGTTGTGCAGAGAATAGATTTCCTGAGAGATTTGATGAAAAATCCTTATACAAGAGGATGGTTTAATGTTCCAAGCACAGAAAATCATGGTGCTAGATGATGGGAAGGTAAGTTGGGTACTGTTTTGGTGTTAAATTGGCAAGATCTGATAAAGCCCTGATTAGTGAGGAGTCAGATAAAGGAAGGATGGAGAGGAAATCTTCCTACATTTCACCTTATTTATGTTGGTGGTTGAGTGAATCAGAATATACTGTATAAACGCAAGGATCATAATTTTAATTTGATGTATGTACAATTGGAGGTGCTATGCTCAACCAAGCAGATATAAAGTACACGCCCAACACATTAGTTATGACTGTAAAGTTAATATCATATAAGAAAGATTCTCATGGAGATAATTAAACTGCATAAATTATACTAGTCATAACCAAGTCGAACTTGGAGGTGGGTTGTAATTCTGTGAAGAATCTGAAAAAAATATTCCTTTATTTTCTATTCTTTTAAGCATAAATATAATCTAGAGAACCCTAGTTCTAACTTGGATCTCTGTCTCTCTGTCTCTCTGTCTTCGTCTCTCTCTCTCTCTCTCTCTCTCTCTCTCTCTCTCTCTCTCTCTCTGTGTGTGTGTGTGTGTGTGTGTGTGTGTGTGTGTGTGTATTTTTGTGCTGGATGATGTTTGTGTGGCTATTTGTTCTCATATGCCCACACACACATGGAGACTAGAAGATGTTCATTTTCTGTCACTCTTTGCCTTATTCCTT
This sequence comes from Mus caroli, assembly GCF_978045245.1. Taxonomy (NCBI): domain Eukaryota; kingdom Metazoa; phylum Chordata; class Mammalia; order Rodentia; family Muridae; genus Mus; species Mus caroli. Next base: position 77,853,270 of record NW_028227272.1, read on the forward strand.
GGAGACAGGAACACTCACTCACTGATCCTGGGGTTAGATTGGCATGGTCTCCATCCATGATATGAGTCCCATCTCCACTGTGAGTGTTACAGATGAGAAAATGCTTGGCTTATTATGTAGGTGCTTAGGATTTGAACTCAAGTCCTCATGCTTTAATAGCAAGTGTTCTGATCCACTAAGCTATCTCCCAGGTTTCCTGATTTGGTTATTCATTAGCTGCTGTGATATTTTATTCCTATTGAACTTGGGTACTAGTGTTAAGGGTGTCCTGAGAGTAGTCTATGAAATGAATCTATCCCTCAGACTTCCTCTTGTACTTCCCATGTATCTACAAGGGCCTGCAAAGGGAGTACCTTTGTAATGCAGAGATTCTTAACCAGCACCTTCATATCCTGATACAATGATCTCTGATGTTTCAACCTCTAGCAGTGTGAAAAAAATTAATTTATGCAATTTGAGACACACACAGTGCACACCTCTATGTTATTATGTTACAGTATCCATTTTAACTAATAGAGAACCTATGCAGAAAGAAGCAGATACAACCTCGGACCAGTCTCCTTTCTGATTCACATGTGGTATACACATATCTGCAACAATTATCTATGACAATATTTAGAAACATCCACCACCTAGAGAAGTTGAATACAGAATCAGTGTCTAAGATTTTAATTGTTGTCCTTTATGAAAGTTACCTAGGTCATGGTGCATCTTCATAGCAATGGAAACTCTAAGACAAATATCAGTATCATACTTCATGTCATTTCTGTGACTACACAGGAGTCAGGGAACTGCAGCTACCAGAAGGTAGAGCATGGATGTTGGGATTAAAACACAGAACACTGGAGAAAAAAACTAATTTTGAGCATGAATTGTTCTACTCTGCTACACTAAGCATGGAACACAATGTTGAGATTAATTTTGGAAATTCTTCAAGTTAGTATTATGGTGGTTTGAATATGCTTGGCCAAAGGCATGGTACTATTAGGAGGTGTGGCCTTGTTGTAGGAAGTATGTTACTGTGGGGATGGGCATTGAAACTCTCCTCCTAGCTGCATGGAAGTCAGTGTTCTGTTTGCCTTTGGAACTAGATATAAAACTCTCAACTCCTCCAGTGTCATGCCTGCCTACAAGCTGCCATTCTTCCTGACATGATGATAGTGGCCGAACCTTAGAACCAGCAAGCTACCCCCAATTAAATGTCATTTATAAGAGTTGCCATGGTCATGTTGTCTCTTTACAGCAATGGAAATCTAATAGAGATACTAAAGATTTTCAACAATAAACAAATGAAATATTTATCTCACAACAGACCAATAACTGAAGCCATCTTGTATGAGAAGAGAGTGAAGGAAAGGAGGTCTAATGGCCTGCCCAACTTAGGATATGTCTCTTGGGAGATCACAGTGGTGGTGGTGGGGACCAAGACCTGACACTACTATGCTATGATGTGCTTAGAGATAGGAGCCTGGCATGGCTGTCCTCTGAGAGGCCCTACCCACAGCTGATGGAGACAGAAGCAGATACTTACACCCAATCATTGGACTGAAGTCAGGGACCAGTATGGTTGAATTGGGGGAAGGATTAAAGAAATTGAAAGGGTGGGACACCCCATAGGAAGACAAGCAGTCTCAACTAACACAGACAGAGGACCCAGGCACAGATATAGCAGAGGTCTGCTTGGTATAACCTCAGTGGAGACATGCTTAATCCTGGAGAGATTTGAGGCCCCAGGGAGTGAGAAGACCTGAATGGGGGAGGGTAGGAAAAGCACTCTCACAGAGGCAAGGGTGGGGAGGAATGAGATGAGGAACTGTGGGAGGAAGGATGGGGCAGGGGGACAACAAACGGAATGTAAATAAATGAAATGATTTTTAAAACAGAGAATCCATAGGCCTCAGCCTAGATATGTTGACAGCTGTGGTCAGAGCAGCAACTGCTATGATTTACACAGATAGAATTTTGGTGTCCTGTTTTGAGGATATGGAAGTGGCAGGTGTTGGCAGTGCTTGGGGAAAGAATGTGTATTGTGAATTACCATTACAGCTAGTGAGTCTCTTCTACCAATCTGTATTAGTGATGTGATGATCAAGTTATAACATATTTAACTCAGCAACGTTACACAAAAGACTGGGTCATTTTGCTGTCTAAGTGGAAGAGTTTGAATTTTGGGAAACATATCCTCCAAAAGACAGACATTGAAATAAATGTTAGTACAGGCCATAAGTAGGGTCTAAAATATGCCTAATATGTAAAGATGTGTCCTTTTTACAATGTTAGTTGGAACAGATGCACCAAAATTGAAATTGAAATAGATGAACTTGTTACTGTCTTGGTGAAAATATAAGAAGCATTTGAATTTTATTATTGCTTCTTGTAATTTTTACATAAATTACTAGAATAAACCATCTTTACTGGAAAAGGATTTCCCTTACATTATACGGAAAACAGATTTATAAATGAAAACGGCTGTTTTCTAAAAGTGTATTCCATTGAACTTTAGATTCCATGAGCAAAAATATTTTATAAGCATTACACATGCATAGAGAAACCCATCTTTATTTTAAATATATAGGAAACACTTGGTCAAATAAGATTAGTTTTTGTGATGCAGATATGGTGTGCATTTATCAGTAGAAAAATGTATGAAGCATTATTTGTAGAATGAGATGTAATGGAAGAAAGACAAGAACTGACAAGCTAGAGAATCCATGTACTAAATGCCAAGAATGTATTAAATCTCTTTCTTGTATTAAATGTATTAAATTTCTTTCGTGGGATACTATGTTACGACTGAAAATGCACTTTTCATTGTCATCTCTTTCTCACAGGAAACCTTAACAATCTATTAATTCTTCAAGTGATGGAAGTGTTTCTTTATACTCATAAAGAGCGACTATAGGTCCCACTTCCATTTTTTGAGGATTTAAAGGATGTGATCATATTTAGAGGATGTGATGCATGGTGGGGGTCTATAGAATGCTAATGAATATTGAATACTCACAAAAATTGCTAAACACATGATTAAAACATTTGAGTTACATAAATGTACAATGAGTAATAAGGATATAAATAATTCATGAGGTTTTTTTGTTTGTTCAAGTTGCAGTATACATGGATGTGCAGGATCCAGGAGATCAGAGAAACTGCCACCTTCCACTTTGGGCTCTCTCCCTTACATGCCTCCCTTTTATTACCTTTCTAATACAATATAAAACATAATAATTGTTAAAAGGATCAATATTCTTAAACTGAGTGAATTTTATAGTGTGACAAGTGGTTTGTGGAAATCAACTACATTGTACTTGATGGAGTTGAACTATGGACTGTTTGTGTAGTCAACTGGGCTTTGCCATTTAACATGGAGGGAGTCTTGAGAAATTGAGACCTTTGCATATGAAGTCTACACTAGTAGTTCTCCACCTGTATTTCATGATTCCTTTAGAGATGACATATCAGATATACTGCATATAAGATATGTACATTAAGATTCATAAAAGTAGCAAATATTCAATTATGAAGTAGCTACCAATTTAATTTTATGGTTGTGGTCACTACATGAGGAACTGTATTAAAGGGTTTCAGCATTAGGAAAATTGACATCCAATAGTCTACCCGGACTGGAAAGGTTAGCATCATTTTTTTAAAAATGGGTTTGTGTCACCATATTTTCTCAAATTTTAGTTTTGAGATTATAATATATACAAGCAACATTGTTTACACTGACAAGGTTATATTTATTCATATATGTGTATATACATGCATATATACTCATGCAATAACAATTAGAAAAAGTGAGGCCAGGACTTGAAGGAGAGCAGGAAGCGATATATGCAAGTCTTGGGAGGATACATCGGAATATAATTGAGTTGTTCAACATTCAGTTGGTGATGGAAGGTCATCTGGTAGCATAAAAGACATTAGATATAATTTGTGTCAGACATCAAACATATAAACTAGATTGTAGTAGCTGCCAGTCTGGATTCACTGTCCAGCTGCTGGTTCTCAGCAACATTCACAGAGGACCCTCTCCACAAATGCTACTTCAATTTTAGATGTCATGGCCCAGTAATATTTTTTGAAAAAAGTTCACATTTTATAGGGTACAGATTGAAATGTTTTCATATGTGTGTGTGTGTGTGTGTGTGTGTAATGTATGTGTTTATGTGTGTATAATGTATATAAAATCCAGTAACTGAAATTTGATGTGGGAATATTTTTGATTGTTCTAGCTATGGGAGCATTAGGTATAGATTTTTCAATTAGTTTTATTTTTCTTATTTATATCTCTTATATCTTTGCTATATCAAAGTTCTTTATTTTAGTGCAGTTTACTTCAGCTTTAAAAAAAAAAAGAAACACTTTAAATCCTCTTTAAAACTTATATTCCTAATTCTGAGACCCCACTCTTTTTTCTATATTCATTGTTAAATTATATTTTTCTTTATGTGTAAGTCTGAAGTATATCTGTATTTCATTTATTTAAAGGTATGCATACATTCACACTTGTCTGTTCCACCATCACAACGACTACTTCTTCCAGCACCTGATGTCCTTCTTACCATCAGACGTAAAATGCATCGGGATTCCCCTCTTGCCTCACCGTTGACTCTCACAGGTTTATTCCACATGGGATACTAAAGGCCTGTTGACTTCCCAAACAACCCATGCTTCACTTGCAGCAAGTGTAATGACGTAGGTTACCACAACTCTCTTGTTTAATTGATAATTTAATCAAATTTAGATTTCTGTTAGCCAATCTCTAGTTGATATCCTATGTCAAAGATTGCATTCTACACTATTATTTCTCTACTTTGTAAAGAAACAGTATCAAAGATTAGATGGAAATGCCAGGCTCTGGTATTCTTCATATTTTTATACAGAGTCACAAACATTGTGCACATTTTTGTTTTTGTAATAGGATACATCTGCTTTAAAGTCCCTACTTTGTTCTTCATTTGAAGATTATAAATCCTGAAGACTTGGTACATATTCAGGAATTCATAATGTTTCATAGTTCTGTTTTGCTCATTAATTTCTTCAAATAAAATGTCTAATATATAGATTTTATATGGAATATTTATGAACACTTGTTTGACTCATCCATATATATTTTATTACAGATATTCTGTTTTACCATGAATAACATATAAATAAATGCATTACAGATCAAGTAACATCAATATATTTACATTACCAACAAATGCCAGAGTTTAGAAATCCTGTCTACTAAAGTTTGTCAGTAAATTTAATGAAGCACCATTTCCGCAGAATGCCCATGAGTTATACAGTATCATAAAGTCAAAAGTCTGTCTGATATATCAGTATAGATGAGAGTCCTATTATACAAGTGATAAATTTTCTTAAATTTCCAGATGAAGTGTTGTATTCTCAGAGAAATAGAATGCCACCTATCATTTGTACAATTCATCTTGTGTCTATTGATATTTTAAATAATTGAATTTATAAAAATAATTTATGAAATGCTTTAGAGTTTCTAATCTGTTAAGTCAATTAAGTATCTCTCTCTCCCCCCTTCTCTCCCTCCCCTCTCTCCCCTTCCCCCTCACTCTTTCTCCCTCTCTCTTTCTCTCCCTCTCCCCTCTCTCTCTTTCTCCCTCTCTCTTCCTCTCTCACATTAATAGCCATCTGTCCTTGAAGTTTTCTTGTGACAATTTTTGCAAGATAACAAATTTAATTTATTTGACAGATGTATCAAAACGGAGATAATATGTACTTAATGTCCTAACTTTGGTAAACTATATTTTTGGATAAATATATTTATTTCAAACAGATTGTACTGTCAGGAAAAGTTGTTTGAAATGTGTTTAATTATGTATAGGTCCAGCTATTGCTCCTTTTATGCTTGTGCTATTTTATATCCACATTTTATATGTGATTAACTTTCATCAATATTTATGAAATAATCTTCCTATTCTAATTATTGTATTTTTTAGTTCTTGATTTATAATATATTTATTTCATCTACTCTAGTTTTATCTTTATTATCAATTTTATCTTCCTCTAGTTATGTTTCAGGAGAGAGAATTTTTTTTTGTTTTTGATTCTTCCTTATGAATGTATGTAAAGTTAAAGGTTTTTCATTAAATATTGCTGAAATTTCATCTCATAAATATTGTTCTCTTACATCTTGATAAAATTAAGTTATGTCATTTTGTAATTCCATTCCTGATATTATTTTAAGAATCTGAGTTGGTTAGAAGTATATTATTTTGTTCTATATTAGGAATATAGTTTCTTCACTATAAGTGTGTAGCTTGTTTCCTTCTTAATCCCACAATTAAAGAATATGTTTCATATTATTTCATTGTTTTAAATATCCTGAAACTTTATTATAATTCATCATATCTTAACATTGACTAAGTCTTCCAAACATTTGAAAAGGTAAATTATATTATTGTCTTTAGCAGTGATGTAATATAATATATTCTCTGTAAGATTATTAAATGCTTAGCATTATCAAGGCCAAGTTTCATATAATATTAGAAAGATACCAATTTGTAAATGAGCTCTGATTTTGTTCTTCTGAGGTATTTTTATTTCTATTTATTTTATATGAGTTTATGTTAGGGAGAAAACCCTCAGATAATTAAAGCTGTAAGCCCTTCAAGCAAATTATAGGCAAACAGATGTTTTAGCATTGCCTCAAGTGACTCCAATTTTCAGCCAGCTTTTAGAGGCTTCAGCTGAGAGATCCTAACTTCATCATTGATGTAATCCTTAAATGGATGACAGCAATCTGCTTAATGCACAAGTTAGTACTAAACATACATTTCAGGGTTTTTTAAAGATTAACTGGTTAACCACTTTAAGTATAGATTTTTTTTTCCAGTAGATGCAATTAAGTAAAGGAAATTCTCAAAGTACATTTTTTTTTACTTTAACTTTGCCACATTTCATAGGGGCATACGATTAGTATAATTAAAAAAGCATATTACTTTCATTAAATGTATCTTTCTGATCAACATTGTGAATCAGTATGTCAAGACAATTTCTATGAAGTGTCAAGACCTGAATTCAAACCCCAGGACATATGTTTTCAAAGCAAATAACTGACTTTCACAAGTTATTTTGTAACCTCTACAGGTACTGCATGGAAAATATCTACATGTGCATGGGCACACAAACAAAACACTTCATATATATCCATGGAAGAAAGGAAGAAAGGAAGCAAGAAAGCAAAAGAAAGAAAGAAAGAAAGAAAGAAAGAAAGAAAGAAAGAAAGAAGGAAGGAAGGAAGGAAGAAAGAAAGAAAGAAAGAAAGAAAGAGGGAAGGAAGGAAGGAAGGAAAAAGAAAAGAGGAAAGAAAGAAGAAAAGAAATGAAAGAGAAGACAGATAGACATCTTGAAAATATGCCAAATATTCTGTATTGTTATCTAATGGATCACAAAATGGAACTTTCCATTATGCATTATTATCCTCATTAGGCATATTCAAATTGTATCTGGAAATAGTAAATTATCAGAAGTAAAGAAAAGAACTTAGTCAAACTCTCAATTCCCAATTAGAAATAGAAAACACAATGCTTAAGAGCAAAATTTGGACATTAATACTTTTTGTGTAGTTCAGATTTTAGAAGATACTGAGTAGTAATATTTAAATTGATATGTTATATAAAATGTATTATGTCAAATAATTTATAATATTCAAGGAGAGATTGAATCCAGTGGTATGAAAGATTAAATTATAGGGAACAGTGGAATAGGGTATGTTAAATTGGCATAAGATATGGAAAGGCAAGGTAGGGGAAGGAAAAATGATAGAGAAATTACTAACATTAAAGACCTTTCAAAATGCCATAGAGAAACATAATACTATAGAAGCTTCCTAAAATATATACATAAACATATATAAAATGAGTTTAAAGGAAGTTACCAAATAATGGGTCCAGAAAGCATCCATTATCACCTACATATTCTTGAATAAACACTGCAGGGTAGTATCCTGAGCTTTTGTCCCCACCGGCAAGAACACGCTCAGGACAACCGGAATCTTCTGTGGCAAAAGCTTTATTGCTTACTTCTTCAGGAGCCAGTGGAGAAGAGAGAGAAAATGGCGGAGCCCCATCCCTTTTATGGAGGATTGTCCTCCGCCTCGGACATGTCACTCCCTGATTGGCTGCAGCCCATCAACCGAAGTTGTTGTCACGGGGAAGGCAGAGCACATGGAGTGGAAAGCTACCCCTGCACATGCGCAGCTTGCTTGTTTACTACTTAGAACATGGGTGTCAGCACCATCTTATAATGGCGAATGTGAGGGCGGCTCCTCACAGGGTAGGAATGGGTTACCACCTCTTTTGGACTTTACATGCTTTGCTCTGGGTGTGATAAATCACCATAGCCAAGGCAACTTATAAAAAGAAGGTTTTATTTGGGGCTTTGGTCGCACAGAGCTAAGACTCTATCATCATTGTATTCAGGAGATATGACAGTAGGCAGGCATCAGAACTGTAAAACTATGCTAAAATGTCATGTTGTCTACCACATGAATGAATGGAATGAGAACTGGAAATGGGAAAAGTTTTGAAGTCTTCTTTAGTGAAGTATTTTCTTTGTTAGTTACTTTTCTATTGCTGTTAAGAGACACTATGACCAAGACAACTTATAAAGTAAAAGATTGAATTTGGGCTTCATGGTTCCAGTGGATAATAGAGTCTGCAACCATGGGTGTCAAGGAGCATGACAGAAGGCAGTCAGTCATGGCAACAGAGCAGTAGCTGAGAGGTCCCATACATAGACAGAAGTTGCTAAAGAACTCTTCAAACTGCCACCCTTCCTTCAACAAGCCTACAACCCAACTCTACCTTGTAAATTTCCACACATAGTGCCACTATCTTTGGAACTAGTGTTCAAATCACAAGCCTATGTGGGACATTCTTATTCAAATCATTACATTGACGTTATGAGTGAATTTCCATAGACCACTCACCCCACAATATTTCAAAATTCATGATTGCACTATAGGTCTCCCAGTAAGACTATTTAAGAGGTAGCATATTTGATTCATAGAATGTGAATACAACATATAATGAATAAAAGCATTTTGTTATTTATCTGGAGGGATCTTCCCTATCAGCTAATTTTCATGGTTCTGGAAACTGATATCAATGGGACTGGAAAAGAAAAGTAATCTTTATTCTACCCAGCTGTGATCTCTAAAATCTATAGTGATGATCAGCCTGGCAAGCCATGCATACTTGTGTTTTTAATATCATTTTATTATCATACATATCATATCTATATATCTATACATCTATATCTCTATATTTTGATATCTCCATATCTTTATATCTCTATATCTCTATTTCTATATCTCTATCTATCTATCTATCTACCTATCTATCTATCATATATATCTATATCTATATATCTCTATATATTCTTTCTATACTGTTTACTGGAAGATACTTTAAACCAAGTTTTAGTGTATGGAGAGATATGATTGAAATTAGTAAAGTAATATGATTGGTGATATGTATAATACACTTATTGGTGGAATACATTTTAAGTGGAACTTAAATACAAGAAAGTATACTTTAAAAAGAATTCATAGTAAAACTGTTGCAAATGGCAATGTAGTTTTAAAACTAAGAGTAGCAATGGAAACTTGTCCTACTGCAAGGCATCAGGCCTTACCGACTCCTCGCTAGAACCGTCCCTTCTCTACTGACCACAGTTTTGAAACAGACTAATAGAGAACTCCTATTATCAACCCAGTGAGCAACGGATACTTACATTGTATTGGTCTTTTCAAAGATCTAGAGAGTTCTAGAGCTCAGGTCAGTGCCAAAAAACAAATGTGATGTTTATTTCATGGTAGCTTTTGGAATGTCAACTATGAAAAAAAAATCTTATTTTCTGGAACCAGAATATGAATTTGGAGATATCCTGTATAGATGCTGATTAATTCATAGTCTCAGAATTTTATGAAATTAGGTTTATGACACCTTTCTTTCTAAAAAGTACTGTTATCTTAAGTCTCTATTGTAGATGCGTCTGGAGAGAGGGAAATAAGAAGCCTGATAGCTCTGTCAGAGTAAATAATGCAAAAAAAATAAAAATAAAAACCATCATTTTTATGCTGAAAGAATGCAATTGTGAAAAACAGAAGAAATTTGATTTTCTTTTTATATACAGAAATATATTAAAAATGACAGAATTTGGGAATGCTTTTGCACTCAAATAGAAGAAAAATTTTAAAAAATATATATCTTCTATTCAATCACTAATCAGGCCTATATCGACTTAGCTTCTGAGATCAGAGCATCAGGGTGATCAGGCAGTAGACAATTAGCTGATTACTGTGAATTCTTCTGAAAGTTTATAATGAGAAAGATTTATTTCTTAACAAAGTAAAGTTTACTTCAATTGATAGGAAATAAATAGTTTTTAAATATGCCGTGCCACATTTGAAAATGTCTGTAGCCATTCTTCAGACAAGACTTTGAGGCAGCTAAAGGCTTGAGCTTATGCATTTCCTCCTGCTTAGTTTCCTGTAATGGGCCAACACATTTAGTTGGGGAAAGCTTTTCTAGTCTCTCTGAAGCCCTGTGCTTGTTCTTGCAGAGATTTTTCTGGATGTAGTAATGGGAAAATTTGTATATTCTTGTAGTCTTCAATTGCCTTGATCTTTGAAACATATTTTATGAAAAATTATTGTAAAAATTATACAAATGGCCCTGAAACTTAGTGTATGATTGAAAATTTTCATTCTCTCATTGAAAGAAAGAAATTGTTATGCTTGGGGATAGAGAGAGCTGCTATCTGCAACACAACTTACACATTGATTTCCAGCCCATTAAATATAGAGACAGGAATCTAAAATTATGCCCAAAAGGCAAGTAACATAGTTTTATGAACATAAAAATTATTTGAGTTCTCCTTTTTCTATGATACTTTTCTATCAATAATTATCCTCTGAACACTTTAGTGGTATTATTTTGTAAAAATAGCAAAAGTAAACAAAGATGAATGAGTATTACCCCAACCCAAAATTAAGGAAAATAATTCATTGAGATACAATTTTATTTTTATGAAAAGTTTTGAGGGTACTTTGTAGGTGAGTATAAATTAAATATAAATATCATCATCATCCATATTTCTTCCTGTATCTTCCATATCTATGTTTGCTTTTGTTATTATTAAATTATGTTTGCATAGAAAAAGCATGATATTTTGACACATTGAAACTATAGTGGACGCTTCCTTCATTGATATTTAAGGATCTTATGTCACATAATGCTATTGTAAATTAACATGTACTCATGGCCAATATATAAGGCTTTTTATTAAGAATCAATAAACTTTTTATCCAAATATTTATTCTGATTTTATATTACTACATATGCAGTAGTTTAAACAATTGTAAAATCTAGGAAATAACTATAAAACATTTATTTAGTGAAATAAATTGTGTTACTTTTTCATATAGAAAATGTTCCTAAAGACACATGCAGAATTTTGGAAGAGCAATAAAATAACCAGAAGAAAAAATAATTTCTGGTGATAAGGGCACAGAGGTGTTAGAAGAATGTGAAGTAAAGCATGTATTGGGTTGTGAAAATATAAGAGGTGTATTTGTGTTATCTGAGCTACCTGAAGACCAGCAGAGAGCAGTTGTTCAAAGGCCTAGTGAACAGACTACACTGAAGCCTCTGAAAGCAACCAGGCAAGACTGTATTTTAGAATGATGACCACAACAACCATCCTCAGAATTAGTTGATTGAAGAGTACAATGTCCTGAGAGAAACAACACACTAGAAGGGTAGACAAAGAGAAGTGATCATATTGAAACGATAGTGACTTTCATAATAACATTACTTGTTGGGTAGTGTTTTCATTGAGTTTAATTTTATATCCATAAGGAATGATATAAAAGGAAGATAGAGCATCAGAACAATGTTGGCCATCTTCCTGGATAGAGTAGGGCCCTGAAGGCTTCCTAAGACGATGCCAAACATCAGCAAACGGCAAGTGGCCTTACATTCGTAGATTATAGTTTAAGTTCCATTGCCTCATGGTTGGAACAAGAATCACCTGTTTGAATAGGTTGTTCATGGTGGAAGGATGATCCTTTGAGGATATCCTTACCTCCAATACATAGTATAAGCAACATATGTCCAGAACAAAGACAGAGAATCAAAATATCAACTTTGTACACATGGAGCCACAGATCAGGAGGGCAATCTGTTTTCAGAGAGGAAGATGACTCATACCCTGCTAGCAGGTCATCAAGGCCATTAGGAAGACTCCTTGTCATTCCCATAGCATTATTTATCAATGTTTTCATTCAGTTTCTTGCATTGTTGCTCCCTAAGAGCTGCAGATAATTCTTTATCACTGCAAAACAGGAATTTAGTGATATTGGTGAAAGTAATTAAAAATAAAATGCTCTTAAGTCATTTTAAACAAGATTGACTTAATTTTCTGTTTAAGATACTGATAAGTTGTTATGTGACACTATTCCTTTGGAAGCATAAAATGTCTCATCACATAGGGAAGCAATGATATACCAAGATTCCACACCATAACTTAGTGAAAAAAATTAGTTTTATTGAATTACTTACTGAATCAGAAATAACTTGAAGAGAGTTATGTCACCAAAGCCCAAACAAGGATGAATGACAGGTCACAGAAACAGGAAATTTGGCAATCACGGCATCAACTGAAGAGATCAGGGCAGGTTAAGGACTGTTTTTACTAAGTGAATAAGTGATATGACTCTTTTCAAGGCATCTCAGCTGGTCTCTTCTTCTTTGAGGCAGGTCAGTTTATCTCTCTCTTATCTGATATCTTGACTTCTCAGACAGTGTCTCTCAGCAATTCTTTCAGCTTGTATACACATGGAAACAAAGGATCCCAATGAAAGTGATCAGTTTTAGGGTCGTACTGAAGACTTTGAGTTGTTTGTTTGTTTGTTTGTTTGTTTTTGAGCATGATATATGCTTTTTCTCCCCTTTACATCATCCTATGTTTTATCTCTAAGGTAGATAGTTTTATTTCAAAGTAAATAGATACACAGTATAACTAAACAATAAATACCATCAGTATTTGTTTCTTAATTAACATTTTCTCTTTTTTTTTATTTTCCTAGTCAGACTTACATAAAAGTCTCAAGAGTGTCGAATACTCTTTAGTTTCTTAGCAAGATATTTCTTCCAATGATGAGTATACATGATATTACACTCTGGAATAAGGTTCACATGTCATAATTGCTCCCCACAGTTTCATGGTCCAAATAAAAGCATTTCCTTGAGTATGTTTTTTAAGCGGCATTGGTCAGGTGGCAAGCTAAAGACAAGAGAAACTTATAAAAGAGTTGTGTTAGCAGAAGAAGTTTTAAGTTCACCAAAATTAAATCTTCTATAGTATTGTAAAGTGTGCATCTTAGTTACATAGAGATTATTTTATTTTTCAAAGCAGTCATCAAAGCTAACATTAGTGATGAAGTATTATATTATTTAAACTTTGAAGAGAGCTCACTATAAATAATAATAATGATAATAATAATAACAAGGGGCCTCTCTTCTCAATGATGGCCTACTAGGCCATCTTCTGCTACATATGCAGCTAGAGACACGAGCTCCGGGGGGTACTGATTAGTTCATATTGTTGTTCCTCCTATAGGGTTGGAGACCCCTTCAGCTCCTTGGGTACTTTCCCTAGCTCCTACATTGGGGGCCCTGTGATCCATCCAATAGATGACTGTGAGCATCCACTTCTGTGTTTGCCAGGCACTGGCATAGCCTCACACTAGGCAGACTTTTTATGCCCCAGTACAGGCGAATGCCAGGGCCAAGTAGTGGGAGTGAGTGGGTAGGGGAGCAGGGTAGGGGGAGGGTATAGGGGACTTTCAGGATAGTATTTGAAATGTAAATGAGGAAAATATCTAATAAAAATTTGAAAATAATAGTAATGATAATAATAATAACAAAAAATGAAAAGATGAGGTTCTACCATCTCCCCTGTTTTACTTTGCTAAACTGAACACTTTTTGTGTCTGGAAACCTTAAGCCAGTAAATCAGCATGAACTTGCAGCTACAGAGGTTCTGCCTTTGAATTCCTGAAGGAATTCTATGACAGGTTTCATTCCACAGCTAGCCACTGGATTATGGCCACCCTGAAAATCTTTCCACAGCATGTACTTAAGCACCCCTAGTTCTCTTAGTACCATCTGTAATGAGAAAACTCTCAAGTTTCTCAGATCAACAATGTTGATATTTGTCAGAGTTCACCAAGGGCTCTGAACCCAGTTTGAATTATTCTCTCTTTGGAGGATCTTGTATAGGCATTCAACTCAAACCATCAATATTGCTTGCAGTAAAATAGATGTTACCTGACTTTCAGAGAATACCTGAGGGCCATTGGAATGGGAAAACAACACATCTCTTTTAAAGCCCTGTCCTGTGAACCTTGGGTCTCAAGGTCCCTGCTTCAGTGAGGGAAAAAAAAAGAAATGACAAGCATGCAAACACACTTAGAGAAAAGCTGGGGTCAAGTGTGTCGTGCACATTCTAACAGAATGACATGAGCTACCGTGACCTAGAACTTCAGCATATTTATTATGTATGGTCCAGCAGGGAGAGTAAGCTTGTCTGGTAAGAGGTCTCCATGGGCTATCTGTCTCAGGCGATAAGCATTCAGGAAAAGAAAGCTGTTGTTGCTAATTTTTACATACTTAGCTAACATCCACGCTCAAACCAAAGGAAGAATGTGTCATCCCTCGAAGCCTGAGCCAAATCTGGAAAGCTTTGTCTCTTCCATAAGTCTGAAGCTTTGCATCCTAGCACATTATACGCTCTTCTTAAATGCATTATATTTTATTTTTGAGATCATAAGAAAAATTAATTTTTTGTCCATTTCCTCTATCCAAACCCTCCCATATTACTCTTTCTGCTCTCTTAAAATTTCATGTTCTCTTTTTTACTCATTGTTACTGCATGTGTATATGTATCTCTGTGTACATGTATATTACTTCATATAACTTAACAAATCCATGGGCAATTACTTACATATATATTTTTTCACTGTTCTTTAAATTTTTACTCAAGGTTTTCTCAGCACCTCAGATGTTAACTTTTTGCTTGAAAGATGAACAAGCAGAAATTGCCCTCTGATGTTTTCCATGTTCTTCTGTAGGGTTAAGGAAAGCAGTGCCACATTGTCAACAGATATGTTCAAAGGAAGAGCTAACTCCAAAGGAAGTGGAGCTGAATGTGCAATTCAGATGAGACAGATGGTTCCTTTCAGGAAGAAGGCTCCTTAGGAAATTCTGAAAGCCCAAGGTCACCAATGTGAACTCATCCTTACCATCATCTTACATGCTTATTTCCTGTCACATTAAGCAATGCTTCCCTGCTTTTGTCTACTGTTATTAAAACCCATGTTTCCCATTTGGTAGACAAGAGAATATCAGTCTGGGTGTGATAGAACATACCTTTAATCCTATTACTCAAGAAGCAGAGAAAGGTATATCTCAATGTTTTATAGACTAACTTGGTTTAAATAGAGAGTCACAAACAAACCAGGGACTATATAGTAAACACTGTCTAAACAACAACAACAATAACAACATTAAAACACTTGACCTACTTTTTAGTTGGGTATACAACTTGGAATTTTTATCTGTAAGGGTAGGGTTATTATGGGCACAGATACTTTTATGAACTAACCGGTAAGAAGGACACATGCTCCACTATGTTCATAGCAGCCTTATTTATAATAGCCAGAAGCTGGAAAGAACCCAGATGCCCCTCAACAGAGGAATGGATACAGAAAATGTGGTACATTTACACAATGGAGTACTACTCAGCTATTAAAAAGAATGAATTTATGAAATTCCTAGGCAAATGGATGGACCTGGAGGGCATCATCCTGAGTGAGGTAACACAATCACAAAGGAATTCACACAATATGTACTCACTGATAAGTGGATATTAGCCCAAAACTTAGGATACCCAAGATATAAGATACAATTTGTTAAACGCATGAAACTCAAGAAGAATGAAGACCAAAGTGTGGACACTGTGCCCCTCCTTAGAATTGGGAACAAAACACCCATAGAAGGAGTTACAGAGACAAAGTTTGGAGCTGTGACAAAAGGATGGACCATCTAGAGACTGCCATATCCAGGGATCCACCTCATAATCAGCTTCCAAACACTGACACCATTGCATACACTAGCAAGATTTTGCTGAAAGGACCCAGATATAGCTGTCTCTTGTGAGACTATGCAGGGGCCTAGCAAACACAGAAGTGGATGCTCACAGTCAGCTAGTGGATGGATCACAGTGCTCCCAATGGAGGAGCTAGAGAAATTACCCAAGGAGCTAAAGGGATCTGCAACCCTATAGGTGGAACAACATTATGAACTAACCAGTACCCTGGAGCTCTTGACTCTAGCTGCATATGTATCAAAAGATGGCCTAGTGATTTCTTTCCTTCATAGGTCCCCAAGGCTTTGTGCTCATGCAGCCCAGATTTCTTTTATCAAAGACAGGAATTCAACAGTAAGTAATAAATCAACATCCATTTTAATCATATGCAAAAGAAATTATTGCTTAATGTTAGAATGAATTTTAAGAGAAACTTTAAATATTTTATATGAATATATTTCTATTAAAAAATTCAAGTGTAGAAAAGAAAACAAAGATGCAGTCATAGGGATTCGCCTACATTTTTCCTCTGACCTACTTGTCCATAAGGCATCCAAAAAAAAAAAAAAAGTCACCTTATCAGTGGTTCCAGGGTGCTTTACTCCAAAGTAAAACAAAACAAAACACACACACACACACACACACACACACACACACACACAGAAACAGATGTGAGTTTTGAGCGTCATAAAGTTACGGTCTTTTAATAGATATTTTGCAAGTACATTTTTTAATGTTGCCAGGTAGTGTCCTATTAAAGGTGGTATCTATGTTGTTGTTTTTTTTTTTTTCCCTCCTCGGTATTCATGCAAATTTCAGCATATTGAAGCGATAGGTTAGGTCACTTGGAGTGTGTGAAAGCATATAACTGAAAAGGAAGCAGCCATTTTAACAAATAGAATGGCTCTGTTTTACATTTCATTCTAATAGGAAAATCCACAAGACTGGTATCATCACACTGAGATTAAAATAGACTCATTCAACGGAATGACTCTTTAGTTGTGTCATGTATATTACCTGATTTTTGAAAATCTAAGAAACTTAATCTTCTTTCCTGCCATAACAGCATGTGATTTTTGTAAAATACATATTCACGCAGATAAGTTAATGTCATTAACCAAATGATCATATAATTTTCGTTCATCATCTTGGCAAGTTAAGAAGAGAAATACATCCCATCATAATACCTTTAAACGAAAAGCTATAGAAGTAGACAATTTTAATAAGCCCTAATGCGCACGAGACATGAAAATGGAGCACATAGAATCAGGTTGGGAATACACAATGAGGATTAATCCTATTGCTTATTCAATATCATACTCCATAGCATCTAACTGATTCTGTGCTGTATTTGTCATTAACAGCAAAACAAGCTTACAATCGAAACAGGAGAAACTCACTCAAAATGAGAAAGATCTATGCTGATCATCTAATAAAGCAGTTTTCAAGGAGAGAAGTAAAAATCCCAAAGAACTTTAATATGATCTAATGAGCTTCTGAACTCAGTAGAGGATATTCATAAGTATTCTATTATATTTTTCATTTTATTTTTCATCTTTTAAATGTGTATGTATATTAGCATTACAGGGATAGAATTTCACATTATACAGTCAAACTTATATGGATTATAAAAACGATGTACAGAGTTTGCTATGTGTATGGATATTTATCCTTATGAACATGAAAAACCAAGATTCAGAGTACAAAAAAGACATGTTCCTTTAACTTTAGAATAATTACTGATATATTTAATTTTGAACTCATGTTTAAACAGCTAGTAAAATGATATTGCAAAAATGCTGAAAATATCGAAGGTACTTAGAGGCTCTCTTTACACATTTATTTATTTTTTTATGTATTTATTTATTGACTGATTTATTTTTGAAAATTAAGAGTGTCTCAAAACAGCAACACCAAATACAATAATGCTTATGTTCTAAGAAAGTGGAGAGGCTCTGTGACTATAAGTACTTGCTGATTTTATAGAACACATTTTATAGAGACCTGTGGGTTCTCAGGACCCGCACTGAGGAGCTCAAATGTGCCAGTAACTTCAGCTCCTAATGATATAACACTTTCTTCTGGCCTTCTTGGACACATACATGCAAAAGTTCAGAAACACACACACATATATAGCCCCCAAATAGTGAAATAAATATTTAAAAATAATATAGTGAGTTGATTTCTCATTGATGTTATAACAAGTTGATATTAATTTAATGGTTGAAATAAGAACATACTAAATTTTTATAGATCTGAAGGTCAAAGTCTGACTTGTGTCATCAGGGCTATATTTTCAGGATCACAAGGAAAATGTGTGTTGCTTGTATTACTATACTTTGCAGAAGTTGCCAACAACCCTTGGGTCAGAGTTCTTTTTCCATCATCAAAATCAGAAGTAATGTGCTGTTCCATCCCCATTTTCCCCTTCACTGTGAAAATTTCACTGGATTCTCTTTGACTTCCGTGCCTTTCTCACAGGAACCCTTGTGATAACAGTGACTCTCCTGCAAAATTTCCCCTCTTATCACTTGGGTGAAATACCTTTATAACAACAGCATCTGGGGAATAGGACCAACACAGTGTAAAGTGGTGATGTTCTGCCTTATAAGTCAATATTAGGCATCTATGGTTTCTAATAAAAATATTTCCATTTAGCTCTTCTAACAAATTATGGTATGGTTTTATTTTCTACCCAATAATTCAACATCAATTTAAAATAAAAAACCCTTCTATTAAAGTAAAGTGTTATCTTTAAATATTTTCTACTTTGTAATTAAAAAACAAAGAGAAACACCATCTCCCCCCCCCAAAAAAAAAAACACAAAAAACAAAAACAAAAGCCTAAAATTGACCATTCTTGAATATTCTTTTACATTACTTTATGTAAAGCTTATTGAAGCTTTTGTGGAATGAAAATAACGAAAAAATGGGTTATAAAATGATGACCTATGATACAGCAATAAACCATAATCATTCTCTTCCAATATCTCCTGCAGGATTTATATACACTGATATTAATATTTTTTTCATTCACTCACCTTTGTAGAAGTGGGAGCTCAAATCTTCAGCCTTTACATGTTACTGCAGTACAATATCACTCCTTACAACCTGAGAAGTCAAGTTACTTTTCACTTTGAGACTGAGAGTTAAGATGTTGTTTGAGTTAGTTTTAAACTCAAAATACAGCCTAAGAAAATATCAAATTGTTATATTCTACTTTAGTTACCCAGGAATATGAAAATACAGTGACTGCACTACCATGGCAACCTTTAAGAGACATTGATTAGCCTTTTAGTTTATATTCATTCTGATACATAGCATTAAACTAAATGCTTCTTTAATTTTGATCACTATCCTCTTATCTTCTCATTTCATTCATGAAAACTGATTACCAACATTTAAATATCACTTGTATGCATATTTACTGCTAAAGGGAAAATTGAGTTTTCTTTTTGAGATTCTTACCCTCCTCAATAAAATAATATAAAAACATATTAATAAAAGTTGGTGACAAGCTTATTAAAGAAGATGGCAGCAACCTTAAAAAGCATCCTATTTACTTAGATTATTACCATATTTTATTCTTAATAAATCATTAGATTGATGCAAATCTGCCTGTTTTAAAGTTAAGACATTTTTGATATCTGGTTAGATACCATCTAAATTGAATGTCATTAAAGATACATGTTTAATAGTTATAACATCTGGTACAAAACTGTAGAACTTCAGTTGATGGCAAAATAATGGTATTTGATTGGTATTTCTATCCTTTTACCATTTAGAAATGTGGTCTCCTACACTATCTACCTGTTGCTATCAAGTGTGAGGCTCTACACTGTAAACTTTTCAGTTAAGAACAAAGACATGCCATTGATCCCTCCTTCATTAGATTGATTTCTATTGCTCTAATAAATACCACAACCAAAAGTATATTTGGAGAGGAGACTGCTTGCTTGGCATACATATTGCTAGTAACATTTCATGGAGAAAAAACACGGAAGGAACTCAAGCAGTTATCTAAATGTGGAAATTGATGTACATCCTGTTTTTAGAATCCTGTTTACTGGGTGAGGAGGACACAACATCTGGCCCAACACCATGAGTAACTAGGACAAGTAGGACCCAGACACTCAGGAACTCTGACAGATCAGTGGCACTGGTTCTTCCCAGTCTGTCTGGACTGGTGCCCTGAGCAGACTTTGGGTGTAAACTCCACAGCAAGCCTCACAATACCCAGAGGATGCTCTACTACCAGGCATTCCTAACATGCCCAGGATCACAGGATCAAATGATTCCAGGAGCTTAGTCACACAAGGATCTCAGGGTCCCAGAGGCAACTTGACTCCCAAGAGCTTGGACACATCCAGCATTTCAGGATCGCAGGATCCCAGAATCCCAGAATCACAGAGACAGCTTGACTCTGAGGAGTTCTGACACAACCAGGATCACAGGAATGACAGTCAAATATAGCAAGGGCAAGTAGCACTAGAGATAGCCAGATGGCAGGAGGCAAACAGAAGAACATAACCAAAAGAAACCAAGGTTACTTGGCATCATCAGAACCCAATTGTTCCTCCACAGCAAGTCTTCTATATACCATCACCCTGGAAAAGCAAGAATCAAATCTAAAATCACTTTTCATGATGATGATAGGGGACTTTAAGAAGGACATAAATAATTCCCTTTAAGTAGTATAGGAGAACACAGGTTAAAACAAACAAACAAACAAACATCAAAAAAAAAACAAAAAACCAAACCAAAACAACAACAAAAAAACCCCCTAGAAGCCCTTAAAGAGGAAACACAAAATTCCCTTAAAGAGTAATAGGAAACCACAATCAAACCAGTGAAGGAAATGAATAAAACCATCCAGGATCTAAAAATCAAAATAGAAACAACAAAGAAATCACAAAGGGAGACAACTTTGGAGTTAGAAATCCTAGGATAGGGATCAGGAGTCATAGATGCAAGCATCACCAACAAAATACAAGAACTAGAAGAGAGTGTAGAAGATACCATAGAAAACATTGACACAACAGTCAAAGAAAATGCAAAAAGCAAAAGCTCCTAACCCAAAACAACCAGGAAATCCAGAGAAGTCCAAACCTAAGGATAATAGGTATAGAAGAGAGTGAAGATACCCAACTAAAAGGGCCGGTAAATATCTTAAACAAATTAGAATAAAACTTCCCTAACCTAAAGAAAGAGATGCCCATGATCATACAAAAAGCCTACAGAACTCCAAATAGACTGGACCAGAAAACAAATTCCTCCTGACACATCATAATCCAAACATCAAAAGAAAGAATTTTAAAATCAGTAAGGGGAAAATGTCATGTAACATATAAAGGTAGACCTATCAGAATTATACCAGAATTCTCACCAGAGACTATGAAAGCTAGAAGATCCTGGGCAGATGTCATACAGACCCTAAGAAAACACAAATGCCAGCACAGACTACTATACCCAGCAAAACTCTCAATTACCATAGATGGAAAAACCAAGATATTCCATGACAAAACCAAATTTACACAATATCTTCCCACAAATCCAACCATACAAAGGATGATAGATGGAAAACAAGGAGCAAAACTACACTCTAGAAGAAGCAAGAAAGTAATCTTTCAACAAACTCACACAAACATAATTCCACCTCTAAGAACAAAAGTAACAGGAAGTAACAATCACTTTTCCTTAATATATCTTAATATGAAAATTAATATTAACATATGCTAATTGATTAAAATTCAAAAATATGAGGAATTAAAATATTGTTGACTGTCATCTAATGGTCCTTCTAATTTGGTAATTGGAGAAATATGTCCAATATTTTACAATCCATATACACTTTCTGCTTGATTATATGTGACAGTGTCTTGTTGTGTATCACTTAATGGTCTTGTAATCATGCTTCTATCTCAGCCTCTCTAATAGTAGGATTGTTTATTTGATGTTTTTATACTATACCATGGTTTTCAGAACATCTTACATATTTCAAAATTATTTATACAGCCAAAAGAAATGTTGACAATTAATTTGGGAGGTGGCTTATAAGAGAGTAACAAAGAGTGAGAGTTAATGTTTTGCTTGATATTTACAATTATTGCATCAATTTTGAAGAAGAGGATCTTATGAGTTACTTTTTTCTGAGATGAATGCTTTTCAACATCATCATAGCCAATGAACCAGAATCTTACCTTCACCTAATGTCTGTGCCACCCTCCAAGCAGAACCATTGTTCATTGAAACAGTTGATGAATGACTTCATGGATAGACCATCTTAGTATACACACCATTTCTTAAATGAATGTAATCTGTTCCCTGTGGGCTGAGAATAAAGACAATCACTCAAGTCAAATAGCTTTGACCATAGCAGGAAATCTGTATCCAAATAATCATGCCTACAATTCATTCCTTGGTGCAGCAGAACTGTCAACTCTTAGCTTAGCTAATGGGGAGGTAAAATCCTTTGGTGATGTGAGGAACATTGTAGTACAGTCTTATTAAAATGAAATCCAACGTCTAAAAATTGTTTTTGTTTTGGGTTTGTACCACAATAAGAGCCAAGATTTTAAGCTCTACTAAAAACAAAGCAAAACAAAACAAAA
The DNA here is from genome assembly GCF_978045245.1 of Mus caroli. Lineage (NCBI taxonomy): Eukaryota > Metazoa > Chordata > Mammalia > Rodentia > Muridae > Mus > Mus caroli. The sequence goes on from NW_028227272.1 coordinate 77,876,057, forward strand.
ACAAAACAGAACAAAAACAAACAAACAAAAACTTTATTTATGTTCATTTAATAATACGCTCATCTTTTTTAGGATTGGTATAAGATTATATATTGTGTTGAATTTAATTAAAAAAAAATAAAAAGAATTGTCCTTTCTGACTTTATCTCATGGATTGCTCAGCTTTAAATACCACCAAAGACCACTGACCCCTGAACAGTACACTCTGAGTGGGATAAGCTCCTATACACCAATTACTAATCAAGAAAATACCCCTCACATATTTGCCTATAGGCAATCTGACAGAGACATGTTTCCAAGTTTCCTCTTTCCAAATGGATCTACTTTGTGTTGTTGAAAATAAAAATAAAAATAAACAAAAGCAACAACAACCAAACAAACAAATAATAAAACAGGACATATTCTTTACATGTTAACTAAGTAATTACAAATTGACTGAATAATCCTGCCCATCACCTGTGCAGAAAAAAATGCCTCTAACAAGCTTTCTCCTCTAGAAATTTAGTAAAGCTTATAACGTCTAAATAAAGTATAAGTTGAAATAATGCTTTCTCCGGCCACTATCCACTCTGATGTCATGAGAAGGTTTTTCTTCCTTATCATCTCAGCCAATTGTTCCTTGTGAAGTCATAAGAATGTCTTTTCACTACTGTCCCCTCATGCTGTGTTATATTGTGTGTCACAACTGTCTCTCTGGCACCATGAGCACTTTCTTTGATCACACGGAGTGTGTCTGATTCTGCACTGTAATAAACTGTCTCTTCTCTTCTGTGTGCTCTCTGTGTCTTGTCTGCATTTCAAGAGAGATTGCAAGGAAAACACAAAGGAGATCAGTGCTAGATCTGTGTGACAAGAAAACTAAGATAACTATTTTATAAAGTGACATTTGGTATATAAGAACCCGATTAAAAGTGACTATGGTAATTTTCAACTCTAGAATTCCAATGGTTATATACCTTAGCGTATCACCCAGAGTCTGCTGATAATTTCAGAATTAGAACAATGGATAACATGTACCTAGTAGTCTAATGTTGGGATACTGTCCTGTAACAATATGTACATTCTGTCCATCTTCTTACTCTGGCTGTATGTTCCAGGGTATAGTTTTATGGGAAAAGGACAATATACATCAAAATAAATATTATTCCTACACTCTAGAAATAACCTTGTACATCTCAAGCTTGCCACTCTGAACCATCTGTGGAAGCAGGCATATTGCTCAAATTTCAGACATTTGCCAAAACGATTAATTTCCCACAAAGCAAGTCTCAAAGACTTTCACCTGAGTACTAAGATTTTTCTTGCAAGAACAAGTAGAAAAAAATGTACAATAATTATCATAATGATGAACATTTACACAGGTTACCTCAAGAGGGTCTATGATTCAATGCAGTCATAAGAATGTATATTAAAAACATGTGGGTATATCTGGGTCTCCTGTAAGGCTATGCCAGTGCCTGACAAATACAGAAGTGGATGTTCACAGTTGTCTATTGTATAGGACACAGGGTCCCTAATGAAGGAGCTAGAGAAAGCAACCAAGATTCTAAAGGGGTCTGCAACCCTATAGGAGGAACAACAATATAAACTAAGCAGTACCCCCCAGAGCTTTTGTCTCTAGTTGTATATGTCTTAGAGGATGACCTGGTAGGCCATTAATGGGAGGAGAGGCCCTTGGTATTGTGAAGTTCATATGACCCAGTACAGGGGAATGCCAGGGCCAGGAAGCAGGAGTGGGTGTGTTGGGGAGCAAGCAGGGCACGAGAAGGGTATAGGGGATTTTCAGGATAGCATTTGAAATGTAAATGAAGAAAATATCTAACGATAAAATTTTGTTTAAAATTAAAAAAAGAAATGTAAATGAAGAAATTATCTAATAAAAATAAATTAAAAAATAAAAACATGTGGGACCCAGATAATTGTTTATTGAGCTATAATTTTAACAAAAGGCATATAGAGCAACTTGTCCTAGGCTGATAGAATACACAGAATGATTAATCTCTAAGTGTTTTTGGAATTGGATTTCTTGGAGACCAGCAGAGTTAGTAGCTGAGAATGAAAGTCAAAATGTATAACCAGTAGAAGGAAAAGGTTATAAGTAGGGTCATTCAATCCTAAGAATGGCTACAGCATTGCTACTATCTTTCATTTCAAGAATCTCTAAAGGAAAACATATCATGGATTCTTCCTGGACTCACTAAGCAGCAGAATCTACAGACAACTGTGTTCCAGGCCCTGGAACTGCACAGTGGTCAGAGACACCTCTTCCCTATCTGTCTTCCAAGAGGAATCTACTATCTAAGTTCAGGTGACATACCTACAGGTGTCTTCTTCTTCACATCTTGAGAGGTGCCTCCTGAATGTCACCTGCCAAGGAGAAGAAAGCTCATATGACTATTGAACGAAGTAGTGAAACAAATTCCTGACCATTCTTTCCAAATAGGGAACATTGTGGAAAGTGAAATTTGTTTGCAAATGTTAAGTAGTCTCAAAACATTACATAACCAAACCATCATCATATGGGTAAGAAGTCTGTAGAGAAATGAGTAAAAGAAATATAAAAATGTGCCTAAAGGTGCTGTAGTCTTAGCCTGTGCTCCCCAAATATTACCTTCCCAAATGAGAGATCATGCTTGAACTGACACATATAGCATTAATTTATAAAAGATTTCAATTTTAATTTATTTAAAATCTAACAAAAACAGAATTTTGCTTCTTACAGTACCTTTGTTCTGAAGATGTCAACATAGCATGTAGGCAACCCTCCCTTCCTGGAAGGGAGAGGCTTATTACTTTCCTCAGAAAACTAGCAGGGAGGACTGACCATTGGCCATCTGGGAAGCCCTTACTATCTCATTCCCTAAAGACCAATCATTTTAAAGGTCACACTGTTCTGACAAGCATATTGTGCCTAGTTGCTGTTGCTCTATTCAACCCCTGGAAACTGTATAAAAACTCACTGAATGAGCTGCCCAGGGTTGTCACCTCTTCTTTGGGAGCAGGACTTCCCCAGCATGCTGAAACAATAAATTACTCTTGCTTTTGCATCAATCTCTGACTCTGTGTGGTTCACTCAGGGGGTGCCTGGTAGCTAAGGCTCATTGTTATATAAACAAATACAAGTTATATAAACAAATACAAAAAAAGCACATGATCATCTCATTAGATGCAGAAAAAGCCTTTAAAAAAAGGCAGCACCCCTTCATGTTAACATGAATTCAAGGTCCATACCTAATTACAATAAATCAATATACAGCAAACCAATAGCCAACATCAAATTAAATGGAGAGAAAGTCAAAGCAATCTCATTGAAATCAGGGACAAGACAAGGCTGCCAACTCTCCCCCACCTATTCAATATAATACCCAAAGTTTTAACCAGAGCAATTAGACAACAAAAGGAGATCAAAGGGATACAAATTAGAAAGGAGAAAGTCAAGATTTCACTATATGAAGATGATATTATAGTATACATAAGCTATCCCAAAAATTCTACAGAAAGCTCCTACAGCTGATAAAAAACTTCAGCAAAGTGGTTGGATATAAAATTAAGTCCAGCAAATTAGTAGCTTTCCTCTACTCAAAGGATAAATGGGCTGAGAAAGAAATTAGGGAAACAACACCCTTCACAATAGTCACAAATATTATAAAATATCTTGGTGTGACTCTAACCAAGCATGTGGAAGATCTGTATGAGGTCCCTGAAGAAAGAAAGTGAAAAAGACCTCAGAAGATGGTAGAAATTTTAATTGATGCAAATTGGAATTAAAAGTTTAGATTGACCAGGCAGTGGTGACACACAGCTTTGATCCTAGCACTTGGGAGGCAGAGGCAGGCAGATTTCTGAGTTCGAGGACAGCCTGGTCTACAGGGTGAGTTTCAGGACAGCCAGGAAAACACAGAGAAACCCTGTCTCAAAAAACAAACAAACAAACAAACAGTTTAAATTGGTAAGAAATTAATAATATAATACAGGTTTAAGTTTTTCATTGGAACAAATTTCTTATATTGATACTAAATTTGAAATTAATATTGTTATTCTTAGATAGACTTTGTGCCTATGTAATTCATTTAAGAATACAATGCTTAGACCCAGTCTTTCTAATAACTGCGATTATAAACCATTTAAAATAATTAAGTAATACATGTTAAGGGCCAAATAATGAGCTCTTATTTATATTAGGATCTTATCTGATCATATTAAGGTGTTTTCTCCAGAATTCTATTAGAAATAGCCAAGAATAGCTAAGATTCAACAACTCAGATATACATTATACATAGTCCTAAAAAATACCAGAAATTCACAAAATATGACATTTAATATTAATTCCTTATTAAAGATCCTTTGACTACAGACATGTATTCTCCTGACAGTTCCCCCTTCATGTTTCTAAGAAGAACTTGAGCATCAAAACCTCCATATGGTGTTGCTTCAGTTATGGCAAAATAAACAGCAGGCAAAAATTACCCTTTTCATTAACAAACAAAAAATTACTGTCCAAGAAAGGTCACACAATTCAGGAGAGTCAACAGTTTAGCTCTGACAAGATAGAGTCCTTCATGAGATCACGTTTCATTTTAAGGTCTTTCAGGTTCTGGGCCAGAAGGCTGAGAACTGATGCTTGAATATTTTGAGGAATGATGAACTGTCCACGTAATTTGCTGTCTCTACAAATAGATTAAGTTTTGGAAGCTATGCTTTGTACTTCCTATATCTTCAAGTCATTTTTATATCTTTATTGAACTTCTGATGGAGTTGAAGACTAATAATCCAACTCGAGCTGTTTATCATTGAGAAAGATGATAAAGGATAGGTTTCAGATGGTAATACAAATTAAAATCAGAACATAATTCAGATATAAAATTGTAAACTCTTTAAATCAGGATAAATAGTAGAGTACTTTATCTAATTGACAAATATGATAGACTAGATAATAATTATATGCCATCCTCTTAATTTACATAATTGTTATGGCTATGCTCAATTTGTATCTGAGAAAACGTTTTTTTATTTGGAGAGGAAGGGTGAGATGTTGGGAACTAGTTGTAATAATTTTTCTTAATTCAGCTAGCAAAGCCATGCTTCCCAACCTGAGGGCCCCAGCCCTCAGCTGATGTTGACTGATAATTAAGTATTGCCATATAGCCAGTGGCTGGGCAGAAAGATGGACGTGGAACTTTAAGATTGCACTGGCAAAGGGGTTGAGAAAAGGGAAATGCCATGACTCAGAGGGAGATGGATAAGATTAGAGAAATGCAGAAGAAAGATCATGTCAATGGAAAGGGAAAGTGTCCCTATGGTGGAGGGCTACACAGAAGGTAACAGGGCAGAAAAGATAAAACATAGATTTTGAAGGTGTTAAGTCAGGAAAACCAGAGGGAAATGTGTACTAGCTACTTGGAGGACTAGAAATGTCCAGCCATTATGCTAGTCAAGGCATATCAAAATGAGTTGGTGTGAGTGTGAGTTTTGTGTGTGTGTGTGTGCGTGTGTGTGTGTGTGTGTGTGTGTGTGTGAGAGAGAGAGAGAGAGAGAGAGAGAGAGAGAGAGAGAGAGAGAGAGAGAGAAAGAAAGAGAGAGAGACTTTCATTTGTGAGTTCAGAGGACTCCTGGGCAGCCCTGCCCCTGAAAGAGTGTCTGGGAGCCAAAACAGTTTAACTAATTCACTGCTTACACCCTTTTGACTTTTCATATCTGAGTCTTCTGGAAACAATCCTTTGCTACTATGTAGAAGTGATGGTAGTGCTTTCCCTAGTCTTCCTTCATAATGACATATCCTTTACTTCATTTTACATTAAATTTTATTAAAACTATGCAGCTTGTTGGTTTTTTACATTTTATTTTGCCTTTATTTACTTTTTATGTATTAATCTTTACTACCTACAAGTCATTTATTAGACTCATTACTTTGGTAACCAAGATGTGACACTGTAATTCCTCTGTTTACCCTCTGCTCACAGTACTTGTTGAACACCTTCTTTGTGCTAGCCACACGAAGTCATTTTTTAGAGTACAGTGCTCTGAGGTTTCTCACAAGCAAATTGCATTCATAGAACACCGGATTCTTAAGCTTGCCTCCCAATGGGACCACTGTTTGATTTTCGGGTAATATAAAATAAATGGCAGCATGATGCAGCGCTTACTACTTCCAGGAATTTTCCCATATCTGCCCTGCAGGAAGTGTTTCATTTGGATGAAATTGTTTCTAGGTCGCAAGGACACTTGCACACGACTTTCAGTCGTTCTGACTCCGGGCTGCATTGACTTCTTTTTTTTTCAGAATTTACCATCTACAAATGACTTTAAAACTATAAGCAACAATATATAAACCTTGTCTATACCTATAAAATGTTCACAATCATGATAACTATATTGTTTTCCAGTTAATAGAGATCAGAGACTGCACATATGTTAGATTTGGAATGTTAGCAAAGATTCCGTCTCTTAAGTTGAGTTATGACACTGCAAAATTAGGTCACCGAATTTCTTAATAGTGCCACATTATTTTCATAGTTACCTGATGTGTTTTGAAGATTCTTGTTCATTTTCTCTGGTTTTTGTTGTTTTTTTTGTTTTTTAAATTCTGGTAATGTACTTTTTATCTAATTTCTGTCTCAGTATATCATATTTAGTTTGAGTCATACGTAATCTTGTGGGATAAAAACTTGCTTTGTGGGCCTTTCTCTTCCAGTTTTACTTTCTTGACAATGAATTATCAATGACAACAATGACCTCTGTACATAATTCTTGACTTGCGAATGCTATTAGGCTATCATGTCTGTACTTAAAATTCAGGTTTTTGTAGTTTTCATTGCTAAATAAGAACTCTATAAACCATGTGATCAATTAGCTACATTTTACCTATGAGTTATGAGACAACATGAATCATTTCACTTATATAAGATGATAATTTTAGGAAAAATAAGTTTATAGTACAGATGACTCACATTTTTCTGGGGTATGGACTAACTAGAAGAGTTTATAGGAAGGTTTCATAAAAAACACCATTTTAACAGAAATTTGATTACACATTAAAATATACCTACTTATAATCATCAATCTGATTTACTAATATTTGTAAAATTTTGGTAGTATTTTAAATTCCATTTAGGAAATATATAAGGTGACTACCCCATTCCTAAGACATAAATGTGTAATCATTATAGAAGAAAAGCGTCTTTAAATTTAACAAAATTCTAATTACTTATGACCCTCTGTGCAAAACGAACTCTGAATATGACATGATAAAAATTTGTTGACATCCTTGACTTGTCTTTACCAATTTGTAAAAAGTATTAGAATGTATATATTTTAATCAGAAATTCAAGATGATACACAAGGAACTCTAGAGGTAGGGTTCAATAAAAACTATTGATTGGAATAATTGTAATGGAAACAGGCATCCAACAGCATTGTCGAAAATCTGACTATAAGTAGTAAAAGCTACAAAAAGGAGACACACAACTGAAGAGAAGGATGATGAATGAGAAAAAGAAAGGCAACTTACTGATAGAGAGAGCTTTAAAACTTCAGGATTACTGGAGACTGTCCCAGACTTCATGTGATGTGAGCAATAAATATCCTCTCCGCCCTCCTGGCTGACAGCTGTTTGCAAAATGAGAGAGAGAAATGAAAATGATTCCTTCCTGAAGAAAACAGATGGTTACTTAAATGTGTAAATTTCTACAACTGAAGATTACAAAAGAAAAAAAAAATGTCCTTTTCATGGTCCTTATTTTTATACTTGTACACTGTTTGCTTGTGTGCTGCCCTGAAAATTGCTATTCCTGGTTGCCACTAATGAAATCATATACAAATGAGCAATAAATATTATGGTCACTAAAATGGTCCTTTATTCAATATGGCTTTATATTTTCTGTTCAATAGAGGATCCTCCTTGGTTATATGTTTATTTTTCACTTTTATGCATTTGTCTATAAACATTTTCTTTCCACATATATTAACAGATGCACCATTAAGCTATTATTGGCATAAATATTAATAATTGTAAATTCACTACCAAACTGTAGCTGTCCAATTTTTCTATGTGAGTAAAATGCTTTTACTGAGTTGCACTGGAATGTAGCTATGAGCATGCACACTGCTGCAAAGATATGTGCAATATTGAGCACCATCCTTCCTAACTTTATCAGTGAGCAAATAAAAACACTGAGATCTTATTCTTCTGGTCAATTTGTTAACCTTCTCTCTAGAGACCTTGCTAAAATATCTTCAATAATATTCCTAAATTGAATAGTTACAAGAGATTCAGGCTGCAATAGATCATTGTTTTTCCTGCTTCCTTTTCTCCCTGGAAGATTAGAACATGATGTGATGATTAATATTTTCAACAAGATGAAGCATAGAGTAAGAGGAGGTTTTTTTTTTTTTCAGTATGTCTATAAGGAAATTTCTAGATAGTGCTAATTGAAAAGATACAACAGGTATGGGAACTACCATCATATAAGTAGGATCCTTGACTGAATAAATAAGGGGTAATAAGGTAAAAGCCATGGTTCACTGCTTTCTGCTTCCTGAATCCAGATCATAAGTGACCATTTAACTCGTGCTCTTCCCATGACTTCTCTGCTATTATGGACTGTACTCTTCAACGAATTCAAAGAGGATCCTTGTGAAATGTGCCTTTGGTATTTTTTATTTTCCTTTCAACTCCCTCTAAAAAATGATAGGAAAATTTTCAGCTACCAAAGCATAAAAATCAAAGTGCACATTCTAAATCTTCAGTATACGGATCATCCAGACATGTCCTTGAAAGTAATGAAAACAAAGCCATTGAAATTATTGTAAGGTCACATTCAAATTGAGAGGAAGAGATGAAAGTTCTTGGAATGTTGATAAATCTAAAAGCAACCAAAACCTGAGGTGATTCCAAAGCAATTTTCTTCTATGTATTCTTCAGGCAAAGATGATACCTTAATTTGTAGAGATGAACCCATTGAAAGTTCTATCTAAACTGGCTTTCATGCCAAGACATTTTCAGACATACTCCAAATAACCAAGGAAATATGAAGTGTCAAGGTTTAAGAATCTAAAAAAAAAAAAAGTTTCTTAGAATATTGGAAATAGTTCTACCTCAAGACTCACCAATACCATTCCTGGGCATATACCCCCTCACTTAGTCAGGGTTTCTATTCCTGAACAAACACCATGACCAAGAAGCAATTGGGGAGGAAAGGGTTTATTCAGCTTACAGTTACACATTGCTGTTGGTCACCAAAAGATGCAGGTCTGGAACTCAAGCAGGTCAGGAAGCAGGAGCTGATGCAGAGGTCATGGAGGGATGTTACTTACTGGCTTGTTTCTCCTGGCTTACTCAACCTGCTCTCTTATAGAACCCAAGATTACCAGCCTAGGGATGGCACCACTCACAAGGAGCCTTTCTTTTATGTTTTGTCCAGGAATAGAAATCCTGACTATGACACCCAGAAACTGGAAAAACAAAACAAAACAAAACAAAACAAAACAAAACAAAACAGATATCCCTCAACCAAGGAATGGACACAGAAAATGTGATTCATTTACATATAGAATACTATTCAGCTATTAAAAACAAGGACATCATGAATTTTTGCAAGCAAATGGTTGGAATTAGAAAATATCATCGTGAGGTAACACAGACCCAAAAACATGCATGGTGTATACACACTTATAAGTGAATGTTAGCCATAAAATACAGGATAATTTTACTACAATCCACAGACCTACACAAGCTAAATAACAATGAGAGCTCAAGGGAAAAGGCTAGAATTTTTCTCAGAAGGGGAAATAAAATAGAGATCTAGGTGGATAGAGGAAGCACCTGGGAGGGAGAGAAGATGGATAGGAAAATGGGACACAAGAATCAAGTATAGGAAGAGCAGCAGAGAGAAAAGAAAGCAGAGATGGATGGGATGGCAGGAATCTCTAGGACATGCCAGAAATATGGAACCATTGGGGGTCCTAGGGTGTTTATGGAAGTGACTCTACTTGAGACTATTAAGAGTGGGGGCATGGATCCCATGTATGGAGGCACCTCCTGTAGCCAAGCAAGACTCTGAGTGGAGAAAGAAGGACAGCAACCCACGAAACTTTGATCCAAAACATGTCTTGACTTCAATATGTGCAGATACAAAAATGGTGCAGAAACAGAGAGAATGGACAACCAATGACTGGCCCACATTTAGTCATATCCCATGGGCACAAACCAATCACTGACACTATTAATGACACACTATGATTCTTGCAATCAAGAGCCTAGACTATCTGTCCTCTGAGAGGCTCCACCCAGCAGATAATAGAAACAGATACACACACCTGTAGATAATCATTACCTGGACCTCAGGGAATCTTATGGAAGAGTTGCAGGAAGTATTGAGGGAGGCAAACAGAATAGGAATGCCACAGGAAGACCACCAGTGCCAAACTGACCTGATCCCTTGGGGACTCCCAAACACTGAACCACTAACCAAAGAGCTAACATGGGCTAACCAACACACATGTTCAGCTCACACATATGTAGCTGATCTTCAAGTTGGTCTTCATACAGGTCCCACAACAAGTAGAGCAGGGCTTCTTTCTTTATCTGTTTCCTGTAAGTGGATTCCATTCTCCTAACTGGACTGTCTTGTCTAGCCTAGTGGGAGAGGACTTGCCTAGTCCTGCAGATACTTGATGTCCTAGAGTGGGGTAAAACCCAGGGGGTGTGGGGCTTCCCAGAGGAAAAGGAGAAGAGTTTAAGGGGAGGATCTGGGGGAGGGACACTAGGACGATGAGACATAAAGGGAATGAATAATTAAACTAATGAAAGAAAAGAATCCAAAAAAATTACAGTAATGTCCTATTACCTAAGCAATTCAAAATCTAGCACCCAGCTGCCACATACATTTAAGTATTCAAAGTACAAATTTAATTCTGTTAAGAATTTAGACTTCTTCCTTTTGTCTTAGCTCCAAATTTTGTCTCTGTAACTCCTTCCATGGATCCATCCCATAACGATGACACCATTGCATACACTAGCAAGATTTTGCTGAAAGGACCCTGATATAGCTGTTTCTTGTGAGACTAGGCTGGGGCCTAGCAAACACAGAAGTGGATGCTCACAGTCAGCTATTGGATGGATCACAGGGCCCCCAATGGAGGAGCTAGAGAAAATATACAAGGAGCTATAGAGATCTGCAACCCTGTAGGTGCAACAACATTATGAAATAACCAGTACCCCGGAGCTCTTGACTCTCGCTGCATATGTATCAAAAGATGGCCTAGTAGGCCATCACTGGAAAGAGAGGCCCATTGGACATGCAAACTTTATATGCTCCATACAGGGGAACGCCAGGGCCAAAAAGTGGGAATGGGTGGGAAGGGAAGTTGGGGGGGGGGTATGCGGGACTTTTGGGATAGCATTGGAAATGCAATTGAGGAAAATATGTAATAAAAAAAATTCAAAAAAAAATTTAGACTTCTTATTGTGCTTAAAATGAAATCTGACTTCTGTTGGTTTCTGTGGTATTATTTTGAAAACTGGTCTGATATAATTTATCAATTATATATAGTTAGATTTAGGAACATACATGCATACACACACACACAACTCTTTCTCAGGATCATAGGATCAGAGGTCAGTAAGAAACAACATCTACCCCAACACCTGGAATAACTGGAGCCAGCAGGATCCAGGCACCCAGGAATTCCACCTGACCAGTGGTCCGCCTGACCAGTGGCACAGGTTCCTGCTGGTCTGAGCTGGTACTCTGAGCAAACCCTGAGCTTGAACTCCACAGCCAATCCCACAACACACAAAGGAAGCTCTACTTCCAGGCACTCTAACACGCTCAGGATCATAGGATCAGAGGTGAGGAGGGAAAAATATCTGCCCCAACACCAGGAGTAATAGGGACCAGCAGGACCCAGGTACCCAGGAACTCTGTCTGACCAAAGGTCCACCTGACCAGTGGCACATGTTCCTACTGATCTGAGCCTGTGCCCTGAGAATACTTTGGGCACAAATTCTGCAGCCAATCCCACAACAACAAGAGGAAGCTCCACTCCCAGGATCTCTAAAACATCCAAAATTATAGGATCAGACATGCCCTGAACAGACCTTGGATGCTAACTCCTCAGCCAGTCCCACAAAACACAAAAGAAGCTCCAGTTCTGGATGCTCTAACATGCCAAACTCCACAGGATCACAGGATTACAAGATCACAGGAGCTTAGTCACACCAGGATCTCAGGGTCCCAAAGGCTGCTTGACTCCCAAGAGCTCAGACATACCCAGGAACCCAGGATCACAGGATATGCCAGAATCACAGGATCACAAAAACAGTTGAACTCCGAGGAGTTCTGGCAAAACCAGTATCACAAGAAGGATAAGTTACAGTCAGATATAAGCCATGGTAGGTAGCACTAGAGATAATTATATGGCAGGAGGCAAACATAAGAACATAAGCAGCAGAAACCAAGGTTATTTGTCATCATCAGACCCCAATTATCCCACCATAGCAAGTCCTAGATATGTCATCACCCTGAAAAACAAGATTCACACATAAAATCACTTCTCATGATGATGATAGAGGACTTTAAGAAGGGCATAAACAACTCCCTTAAAGAAGTACAGGAGAATACAGGTAAACAGCTAGAAGCACTTAAAGAGTTAAAACAAAAATCCCTTAAAGAATTACAGGAAAAGACAATCAAACAGGCAAAGGAAATGAACAAAACCATCCAGGATCTAAAAATTGAAATAGAAACAGTAAAGAAATCACAAAGGGAGACAATCCTGGGGTTAGAAAACCTAGGAAAGAGATCAGGAGTCATAGATACAAGCATCAACAGAATACAAAAGATAGAAGAGAGTGCGGAAGATACCAGAGAAAACATTGACACAACAATCAAAGAAAAAGCAAAAAGCAAAAAGCTCCTAACCCAAAAACATCCAGGAAATCCAGGAAACCCAGGACACCATGAGAAGACCAACCCTAAGGATAATAGGTATAGATAAAGTGAAGATTCCCAACTTAATGGCCAGTAAATATCTTAAACAAAATTATAGAAAACTTCCCTAACCTAAAGAAAGAGATACCCATGAACATACAAGAAGCCTACAGAACTTCGAAAAGACTGGACCAGAAAAGAAATTGCTGCTGACACATAATAATCCAAAAATCAAATACGTTAAACAAAGAAAGAATATTAAAAGCAGTAAGGGAAAAAGGTCAAATAACATATAAAGACAGCCCTATCAGAATTATACCAGACTTCTCACCAGAGACTATGAAAGCTAGAAGATTTTGGGCAGATGTCATATAGACCCTTGGAGAACACAAATACTAGCCCAGGCTACTATACCCAACAAAACTCTCAATTACCATAGGCAGAAAAAACAAGCTATACCATGACAAAACCAAATTTACACAAAATCTTTCCATAAATCCAGCGTAACAAAGGATAATAGATGGAAAACACTAACAGAAGGAGGAAAACTACACCCTAGAAGAAGCAAGAAAGTAATCTTTCAACAAAACCAAAAGAAGTTAGCCACACAAATATCATCCACCTCTTCCAAGTATAATAACTAGAAATGACAGCTATTTTTCCTTAATATCTCTTAACATCAATGGACTCAATTCCCCAATAAAAAGACATAGACTAACAGACTGGATATGTAAACAGGACCCAGCATTTTGCTGCTTGCAAGAAACACACCTCAGCGACAAAGACAACACTACCTCACAGTAAAAGGCTGGAAATCAATTTCCCAAGCAAACAGTCACAAGAAACAAGCTGGAGTAGCTATTCTAATATCGAATAAAGTCAACTTTCAACCAAAAGTTATCAAAAAAAGACAAGGAGGGGCACTTCATACTCATTGAAGGAAAAATCTACCAAGATGAACTCTCAATTCTGAACATCTATGCTCCAAATGCAAGGGCACCCACATTCACAAAAGAAACTTTACTAAAACTCAAAGCACACACAATAATAGTGGGAGACTTCAATATCCCACATTCAGCAATGAACAGATCATGGAAAGAGAAACTAAACAGAGACACAGTTAAACTAACAGAAGTTATGAACCAAATGTATCTAACAGATGTTTATAGAACATTTCACCCTAAAGCAAGAGAATATACCTTCTTCTCAGCACCTCATGATACCTTCTCCAAAACTGAAAATATAATTAATTGGTCATGAAACAGGCCTCAACAGATAAAAGAAGAAATGGGATTGAAGTAATCCCATGCACCCTATCAAATTCCCACAGACTAAGGCTAGTCTTAAATACCAACAAAAATGATGGAAAGTACACATACACATGGAAGCTGAACAATGCTTTATTCAATGATATCTTAGTCAAGGAAGAAATAAAGAAATTAAAGGCTTTTTAGAATGTACTGAAAATGAAGACATATCATACCAAAACTTATTGGATACAATGAAAGTAGTGATAAGAGAAATATCATAGCTCTAAGTGTCTCCAAAAAGACACCGGGGAAAGCTTACACTAGCAGCTTGACAAAATACCTGAAAGCTCTAGAACAAAAAGAAGCAAATACACTCAAGAGGATTAGATGGCAGGAAACAATTAAATTCAGGGCTGAAATCAGCCAAATAGAAACAAAAAGAACTATGCAAAGAACCAACAAAACAAAGAGCTGATTCTTAGAAAAAATCAACAAGATAGAAAAACCCTTAGCCAGGCTAACCAGAGTGCACAGAGACAGTATCCAAATTAACAAAATCAGAAATGCAAAGGGATACATAGCACTGAAATATATCTTAAAATAATTATACTGTCTGTTGAATATTGACAGTTGAAAATATTAAAAAATAATTTATCCACATCTATCTATAAATACACATTGTAAACAATAGACAGAGAATTAGTATCTCCTAAACAGGAACAAAGTTATTGATACTATATTCATATATATTGATTAATATATTTAAATATATTATATGCCAAAAAATTGACCAAATTGTGTTAGATTCTCAATATTAATGCCAATGAATGCAGGTGCATAAACACAGTATATGTTACTTATTCTCCAAATAGAATGTGTTGAAATTTGATATTTGTTAATGGTACATTCCCGGATGATTCTATAAGGTATATTACACTAGCGTGTCATGGGAAACAAAAGTAGGAATACAGAACTGTTCATAATATTTATAAGCTTTGAATATGAATACGTGAAGATGAATAACTGACTACTAGTCATCATTTAATATTCATTGCATATTCAACTAAAATATTTAATGTATGACAAAATAGCAATATATTTTGGAGAAATAGATGTCATAAATTTAAATTTAAGTTGTGCAATAACTTTGTCTGACTTCAGAACTTATCTGGCAGGATAGAAATGTAAACTTTGACACTGTAACTAGATTCAAACCTGTACCCAGCTTTATAATCATATATTCTTTATCTTAAATATGTTCAACTTTATTAGAATTTATATTGTTGAGTCACTAGTCATCACAAAATTTAATATTTCACTTAAGTTTCATTTTGTGGAATATTAACTATTGATAATTAATAGGAAACAGAACTACTGGTTTTTTATATATCTTCATAATCATGATCAACCATACTGTTTTTGCTTTCAATCTTTGATAGGAAATCAAGTAAACATGAAGGAATAAATGTTTTATTAACCTGTTAATGAGCAAACTCATGCAACTCCCACAAGGTGCAGAAAATATCTTACTGTCTGTCTGCTTTCCAGAAAGAGGAAAAGGATGACAGACCTAACCAGTGATGCTCTCTGCAATTTCTGAATATCAAGCCCTAACTTTTTCTATAGCCATTTTGAAATTATAAACCATAGATTCCACAAATAATCAGACAAATACAATGACTTTTAGACATACTTAACCGGGGTTGGGGATTTAGCTCAGTGGTAGAGCGCTTGCCTAGCAAGCGCAAGGCCTTGGGTTCAGTCCTCAGCTCTGGAAAAAAAAAAATAGACATACTTAACCACAAAACAGTAACTACAAAGAAATACCATGAGGAATCATGGTGGTGCAATCCTCCCTAGAAACTCATTTCAAAAATGAATGCCAAGGTTTTCAGACCTTGTACTTCCCCCTGGCCCACTTGGTTCTTGAGTGCCAATATGTTCCATGTGACACAGAAGACTTTATATGACACTCCTTTAAGTGATGGTCAAGTCACAGCTCTTAATGTGGTCTTTGTTCTACTTGGATCTTATAAATGGTGTTCCATCCCTACTTCTCCTCCAGTGACAGCTCTAAATCCATGGCAGGAACTCTGCCAGTCACTCTTGTCACCATTAGTACTGAACAGTTCAGGGACTGCACAGGAAGGAAGAAAGCAAAAATGCTAGTGGCATTAAGCTGGAGCCTTATGTCAAAACAGATATGAAGAAAGCCACATGACTCATGAAAGGCATTGTCAGATTTCTGTCCCTGAGAACTGAAAATGTGTCATGTACGACCTTAAAGCCATTGTCCATTGTCTTTCACCACCTCTCTCTCCCTTCCCTCATCTCTTACCCCAAATAATTCTCAACAAAATTTGGAAGATGCAGTGTAATGTTTATATTCATAAAAGAAAAAAAATCAACACTGACATCACCACAAGTGAAAGTCGGATTTCTTAAGAAAATAAAAGTCATATAATAAATAGAGCAGGCATCCATGTTACTTAGATTGGTTACTGTTTCCTGTGGGATTATCTGTTCATAAAAAAAAAAAAAAAAACCTTAATACTGTGAACTCTCTAGAAATCAGCACTTTCACTTGCTTGACTTACAGTTTAGGAGGATTTATTTTGTTATTTTGCTTTGTGTGTACCTAATATATAAAAGCATGTTAATGTCAACAACGAAGCAATTAACTTCCCTGCACATACATATGCACAGTTATAAGACAGTTAAAATACCGGGAGCAGGCACCAATGTTTAAGTCTTCTCTGACATTTATCAAGTAATACAGCAAGTCTCCTCCAAAACATTCATTTTTGCCTGTTCCTAACAGCTATGCCCTTTAAAAATTTCACATCACTGTCTACACGAGCCATCTCCAAATTGTTCTTTCTCTATTTAGACACATTAGATAATTTTTCTTTGAGCCTCAACAATGATAGATTGAAAATTGAAATATAGCCCTGCAGAACCACTCATTCAGTTTTTTCCCTATCATCCTGACACATATTGTAGTGACTAATACACATAAAGATTTCACTGAATAAACAACTATCTATTTATCTACGAATCTATCTGTTGGTTGAACTGTCTACCTATATCTATTTATACAAATTTGTCTGTCTGTCTGTCTGTGTATATATATATATATATATATATATATATATATATATATATATATATATATATAATGTACCATCTATCTCTCTATCATATATTATCTAATTATCTAATTTGTGTGGATTGGTGCATGTGTATGTCAGCATGTATGCATGCAGGCACACATCTTTGTATATGTGAAGGCCAAGTCCACAAGGTTTCCCAGTCACTCTCCACGTTATTTTGTGAAACAGGATCTCTCGCTTGACCTGATGTTTACCAAATCATCTAGACTAGCTGGTCAGGAATGTCCTGGATCCTTGTCTCTCAATCTACTCAGCACTAAGATAATAAACTTTTACCTCCACATCCAGTTCCTAATTCTGAACTCAGGTAATCATGCCTGTGTGACAAGCTCTTTATAGACTAAGCTATTGCCAAAACTCCTATTAAATATCTAATATCCAAAATCCCAATCTATTCTAATCCCAAATATCACTGTAATTCATAATCTAAAAAATTATTCTCTTCAAAAAAAAAAAAAAAAAAAACCCTTTCAGGACTATCTGTTTCACCTATCATTACCAAATGCTTTGCCCCTCTGTCCAAACTCTAATTTAAAGTTCTTATTGTTACCTTAAGTTCACTCTTATCTCCTATATTTGCTTCTTTTGTTTTAAATTTCAGCATCCTCAAATGTTCATTTTGCTGACCATTAATGCACAACTATTGCTAGATTGGTTTATTTTCCAAATATCTCTGAATTATAATTGCTTCTTTTTAATATGCTAATATCTTTCCTAAGACAGAGTTCAATGTTTAGTCATCAGGTCGCCAGTGTAACTTGACTGGAACAGAACATACTCATTCCTTTGATTACTGTTTAGGTCCACAATCTCAGTCTAAAGGTAGAGATAGACAGCATATGGCTGCTACAGCCTAAAATATGACATATCCAGGGCCCAAACTTGCCAAATCCTGGACTCCAATATTTTTGCCTATAAACTCTCTGTTTATGTTCTTAATTGAGAAGTATGTATGTTATACAGGAAATACTGCAGCATAGTATGTTGTATCATAGAATAGGGTGTTACCACTAATGTGATAAGGCACTCTGCTAAACCTATGTTTTACCTGGATAAGTGGAGAGTCTCATGACATTTCTTTTTGTTTACTTATATTCTCTAGTATTGTTAGTGTCCCTAGAGACACACTGCCAATTGGTTTCTGTAGCACAAATGCTTTAAAATATATCAAAATGGCTTGCATATATTGACTCCTGAGAAGTTAAAATCCGAGGAAGTAAAGGCAGTCTGCATGCAATTAAGGGTATGTCATAGTAATAGAAAAACAATTCTATTCAATTATTAGTAAAACACAACGTTATATTGACAGTAGTTGAAAAAATGAAGAGCAATGACTATTATTAGAAAGAGATCAATATAATTTCCAGAAAATATTTCAGGAGACATTGCAGCAATAGAAGATAATTTAAAAATGGATTAAAATACTAATAATGAGCCAAATGTGTGTTCTAGTGTGATAATAATATTACAATTATCTTATGACTAAGATTATAGGGAAGAGAATAGTAACAGTAAGTGTCTCATAACTAAGAAAAGTTGCATGAGTATTAAAATATTCTGAGGATTATTCTTCTCCTGGAATCAAGACTAAGTTGTCCTGAAATCAGTTCTCTAGGACTGTAATGTAGAACTGAATGTCTATAGTACAGTTTCAGTAATAAGCATAAAATTGTTAAACCTTACTACTTCTACTACCCTACATGAAAGTTTTGCATTTCGTTTGTCAAGGAGAGGTAGATTTCCATGAGATAGTTCATGGCTATGCCATCATTTACTGTTAACTGCCAGGACTAAGGATGCTGTGAAGATAGAAAAAAAGTGTAATATCAAGGTTCCCTGAGATTGCATTTCTACTCTTTCTCAGCATGGGCATCTCTACCCTTCCTGAGCATGGTTTAAAATTATGCTAGGGCACAGGAAAAAAAAAGATGGCTGCTCCCCACTCCCCTTTCAGTTTAGAACCAAAACTCTGACATCAGGAGGTATGCTTAAGGAGAATCTAACTTTGGTCTTGAATACCTTCGTTCTCAACATTGATCAAGGTTTGTCTGTTTTACATAGTAGCATGCAAACATAGCCAAGTTGTCACTACCCTACTTAAGTGACTATGAATACAAATAATATAATTCAACAACAAATTGTTAAAAATGTAGTAAAATACTCTGAGCACACAAATTGAAAGTATAATTGAAATATATTAACCGGTTATATTTTATCATCTTCATAGAGTGATCTATGGAATATGTTGAAAGATTTATTTTTAAGCATTTGAATTACTTATGCGTATATTTATTAAGGAATTAATGACAAATAATTTATCTGTCAGAATATTTGAGTATTTTCTAAACCAAAACCTTTCATGTATTTCATGTTTCTTTATCCCTCCTCCTGGCACTTATATCACAGGGCTTGGTTATGTCATAGTTTATTCCAATTATTTGCTTATTCTCATACATTTAATTAAAATATGATTTATCACTTTTTTCTCCTTTTCTTTTTCCTGCCACCCCTCCAACTCTCTTTAATTCTCAAATGTATAGCCTCTGCTTGTGAACATGTACATTCACACACACACACAAACGCAAACACACACACATTAACTTAGACTCTGGTGAGTCTGCATTTGTTTGTTTGTGTGTATATGATTGCAGTGCTGACTACTTTGTATTCAATAACCAATTAGAAGATCACTCCTGGGAATTCTGTCTCTCTTAGTCAATAGTTAACCCATAGTTCCTTGTTTAACTATGGGACCCCGTGAGATTTGTTCCACTTCAATAATCACGTCTACTGATTTTGCCATTGTTCAAGTTTTGTTTATGAAACCATTCCAATGAAGACTGCCTCACAGCAGATGCCTTGGTACTCTAACTCTTACAGTCTCAACTCTTCTACTAACATCATGGATCTTAAAAGATAATCTGTTACTTTCGCCTTGCTAGGCCAGTATAATTGCTAACTACTTTCTAAATCTTATACTCACAAATACATTGTAGCTATCACCAAGTATGAAAAAAAAAGCTTTTTTTTTCCAGCAAATAGAGACCATCACACACACACACACACACACACACACACACACACACAAAACACACACACACACACACACACACACACACACACACACACACACACACAAAAAAAAACCTGGACAAAATGCTGATAAAAATGACCATAGGAATCCCAAACTGACTGGATACATCTACATCACAATTCCTGAAATTATGGATGTCTTCTTCTGTTGCGGCCCGCCCGCGGTCCACAACACGAACGGTTCGCTGAGAAAGGCAGTTCAGGCTGGAAAGAGAGGAAACTAGACGGGGCGGAAGAAACAATGGAGTCAAGACAACAATTATTCTGATCAAGACTCAATTTAATATTTCCAGACACTCAGTTTATAAAGGAAGGGGGAGGGAACCCAATTTCCCGCCAAGTAACTCAGGGTCCAGTAGCAGGACGAACACGTGTGTGCCTCCAGACGGCAAAGGCAGGTTCCAGCAGTAGGTAGGCGTGGCAGGACGAATGAGCCGGTAGCTCCACCCTTGAACAAGCAGGTTCCAGGCTGGGGGAAGGGAGGCCACATTCTTCTTAAGCAAACATCATTCTTTCACAATCTGTACTACTGGTTGCTTTAGTCAGCATAGCATCACTATACATTTTTATTAAAGAAGGATACAGGCTTTCTGACTAAATATATCCTCGGCAAACTGATGATGCATGAAGTCTTTTTTATAAATACTTTCTAACTCAACAAAAGTCTGTTTTTGGAGCTCCTTCCCCTGTCTGTGAACTCTATGATAATAATCAGCACCACAGCCTCTACTCTATAGAGCCACTTCAATAGCAAAAGATGATCATATCTTTCCTTGACTTTGGATACGGAGAGTAAAAATCTGAAAACTATAGTTTATGGATATTCCATTATTCTCTGAAATCCATCATATGATGACGATATGTTAAAATTTTCAGTGGAAGATTAGTTGGAAATAGGGGTTTTAAACCACTGAGCTAATGACAGCAAGAGAAGTGGGGGGAAATAAAAGGCCATGAATTTCTCAGTATACAGAATGATCAGAATTTTGGAAAAATATAAGTAAGAAATAGAAACTACATGAAGAGAAAAACAGGCTCAAGAATTGTCTTTCAGATAAGATTTATGTTTGACATTGGTTAACAACTTAGCTTTATTAAATCTAAATCTGATAAATGTGTCTAATGCATGCCAAACAGGAGTACACTGTGAGTTCCTGCCCCCCAAATAAATTAAAGCACAGGTTGTATAATTTCTTTAAGCAAATCTGCTATCAATTGGTTTTACCCAGAAGTTAGAAAACTAGAATAAAACATTTATTATCTAAACATGTCACTCTAAAGAAAGAACAGGAGTTGAGTAGATGACTCAGTGAGAAAAGTCTTTCCAAGTATGTATAGACTTGAACTTACAGCCCCATAAATCATATATATATATATATATATACATATATATATATATATATATATATATGATAATTAAAACAGGATTGGTGTGGTATGTGTTTCTTATACCAACGCTGGGGTAGGAGTACAGAAATAAGCAGATTTCTAAAGTTTGCTGGCCATCCAAACTAGTTGAGTTTTGATTTCCATGAGAAATCCTGTTTCTCTCTCTCTCTCTCTCTCTCTCTCTCTCTCTCTCTCTCTCTCTCTCTCTCTCTCTCTCTCTCTCTCTCTCTGTGTGTGTGTGTGTGTGTGTGTGTGTGTGTGTGTGTGTTTGTAAGCTTCTTCTGAAGTATGCTTTCATAATGTATCTCCAAATCTCATCAGATGTCTGAGAAGATTCTCTCTATATTAGAAGACAAGAAAGAAAGAGATCTACTATTGACTGAGATGCAGAGAATAAGACTGTAGAGTGCTCATTCCTGAATGGGACATTTATATCATACCTCTTCTCCCAGGACACATTTATTACTGCATAGGAAAGAGAAAAAGTCTGTAAGAGTCAAATGTGATAGATGGCAACAAGAAAACAGTGTCTGCTATACACAGTGGGGCAGTTTTATATATGAACTCACAGGAGTTATGAGAACATGCCAAGGAAGATAAACACAGTCTAAATTCTAGCATGGAGAAAAAGATGAGTAAAACATTCTGCCACTGGCTGAGGTGCTATTGGAAACTCATAGCTGCTGGGAGGAGAGTCAGTTTTCTTTAAGATTGCAGCATGATGAACCTCCAGACTGACTTTCAGAGTGGTTGTACAAGCTTGCAATCCCACCAGCAATGGAGCAGTGTTCCTCTTTCTTCACATCCTCGCCAGCATCTGTTTTCACCTGAATTTTTGATCTTAGCCATTCTGACTGGTATGAGGTGGAATCTCAAGGTTGTTTTGATTTGCATTTCCATGATGATTAAGGATGTTGAGCATTTTTTCAGGTGCTTCTCAGCCATTCAGTATTCCTCAGTTGAGAATTCTTTGTTTAGCACTGAACCCCATTTTAAATGGGGATATTTGAATTTCTGGAGTTCAGCTTCTTGAGCTCTTTGTATATATTGGATATTAGTCCCCTATCAGATTTAGGATTTGTAAAAATTTTTCCCAATCTTTTGGTGGCCTTTTTGTTTTATTGAAAGTGTCTTTTGCCTTAAAAAAGCTTTGCAATTTTATGAGGTCCCATTTGTCAATTCTTGATCTCCATTGCTGGTGGGATTGCAAGCTTGTACAACTACTCTGGAAGTCATTCTGGAGGTTCTTCAGAAAATTGGACATAATACAACTGGAAGATCCAGCAATACCTCTCCTGGGCATTTACCCTGAAGACATTCCAATTGGTAATAAGAACACATGCTCCACTATGTTTGTAGCAACCTTATTTATAATAGCCAGAAGCTGGAAAGAACCTAGATGTACCTCAACAGAAGAATGGATACAGAAAATTTGGTACATTTACACAATGGAGTAGTACTCAGCTATTAAAAACAATGAATTTATGAAATTCTTGGACAATGGATGTATCTGGAGGATATCATCCTTCGTGAGGTAACTCAATCACAAAAGAAGTTATTAGATATGCACTCACTGATAAGTGGATATTAGCCCAGAAACATAGGACACCCAAGATACAATTTGAAAATCACACAAGAAAATCAAGAAAGAAGACCAATGCGTGGATACTTCATTCCCCCCTAGAATAGGGAATAAAATACCCATGAAAGGAGTTACAGAGACAAAGTTTAGAGCTAAGATGAAAGGATGGACCATCCAGAGACTGCCCCACCTGGGGATCCATTCCATAATCAGCCACCAAACCCAGACACTATTGCATATGCCAGCAAGATTTTGCTTTAAGGACCCTGGTATAGCTGTCTTGTATGAGGCTATGACAGTGCCTGGAAGTACAGAAGTGATGCTCCCAGTCATTTATAAGATGGAACACTGGTCCCCCAAAGGAGAAGCTAGAGAAAGCACCCAAGGAGCTGAAGGAACAACAATATGAACTAACCAGTACCCCCAGAGCTTGTGTCTCTAGCTGCATATGTAGCAGAAGATGGCCTAGTCAGCCATCACTGGGAAAAGATGCCCCTTTGTATTGCAAACTTTATATGCCCCAGTACAGGGAATGGGGCCAAGAAGCAGGAGTGGGTGGGTAGGATAGCAGAGCAGGGGAAGGATATAGGGATCTTTTGGGATAGCACTTGAAATTTGAAATGTATATAAAGAAAATATCTAATAAAAAAGATTGCAGCATGAATATGTTGACAGTGATCTAGTAGAAGGTCACAAAGTCAACGATATAGATAGTCTTAAACCGCAAACTTGCATAGGTAAGGAAGAAATGGATCTTGTAGGAATTGGAGGTAGATATTATCAAAACATGATATAGGACATTTTAAAAGGGTTAATGATCTGTGTATGTAAATGGAGATGAAGAGTGATCAAGGAGGGATATCTTGAGTCAAACTTCTGCCTACAAATACAACTCTCTCTCTCTCTCTCTCTCTCTCTCTCTCTCTCTCTCTCTCTCTCTCTCTCTCTCTCACACACACACACACACACACACACACACACGCGCGTGTGTGTGTGTGTGTGTGTGTGTGTGTGTGTGTGTTTGTACCTGAATATACTAAATACAAACTTTCAAATGTACACTGGCACATACAGATGCCTATACAAGACAAGTATTACATAAACAACTCAACATACACATACACACATCAATGTAAAGAATACATTGAATTAGCCTCAATATGTGGGTACAGATGTTGCAGCCAGCTGTTTATAACTCTGGTGGTTGTAACCCTAAGAACTCCACAGATGAAACAAAGGAGAAAGATATTAATGATGGCCTGAAAAGTAACTATTACAGTGGATATCTGGAGACTGGCAAGCAGACACCGAAAAGTGGACGTGTCTGTGTGCTTTCACTCACCTATTTAAAGAAAATGAACTCAGTAGATTTTAAATGGATATTAAAGGAAGTCTCATTATGCAAAAAGCAGATTTTTATAGCTCTGGAAAGAAAATGCCAAATAGTACAAAAATCTGGAAGCATAGTTGAATAACATTATCAGTTTCCAAAGATAAAACAGGAAATCCTAAGAATAAAGTGGTGTCCATTTTTATTCTCCATTTCCCCAGTAATAAATCAAGTATTTAAGCAATGACAAAAACTGGGGTCTGTGGAGTACAAATTCACCCCATGTGACAGCAGAGTTCCCTCAAAATGTGTTCAAAGAATATATTCAAATGTAGATAAGCAATAAGAAGAATTTCCAATGGAGGACCAAAAATTTTACGTATAAATGTAGTTGAAACAAGAATGTTATTAATTTTAGTTGCCAGAACTCATGTACCAGTGTCTACAGAAGCAGCTTCCACCTAACAAGCTGGGACATCCTGGAAAAAAATTGCCTATAACTCCAGTGCTAAAGGATCCAATATAACCTTTGACACTCACGTATTCACCCATGGGATTCAGATCATGTATGCTGTTCCATACAAATATAATAAATACATTGACTCTCTTCTGAAAACGTATTAGAACAGATTGATAAACATCATGTTAGAATTCGGGTTTATAAAATAATTTCTTTATTCATAATGCCTTTCATTCTGCCCTTCTTGGATCAGTGATCGTGGCTAAACCAGTGGCCATAAATGAGAAATCCCTGTAGCTTGGCACAAAAGCAGTGATAGAAACACAGTCTGCCTCTTGACAACACCATATGTCATGCAGATGTTTTAACCTGCTGCAAGTGAGTCTGGAAATGGCTGCAGCATCAACAGATTTGACAGTGACTGCACTGCAAAGTTTGAAACACAGTCTTTGAGCTAAAGTGCTTCCAGAGCCCTCAGCCACAAACAATGTAAGAAATAGGACAATTTTAAGGAGCTCTTCATTACATAATGTGCTACACAGTGTCAAATAGCTAGTGAAAAATGATATTACATATAACATAGTTGGAATACTAGCTGAAATAAATACAGAAACCAAGCAGAAGACTGAGACAACAAGAACTATCAATAATTCAGAAATATAACAATAGGGAAATATATGTACTAAAACTGAATAGTCTCTCTGTCAAGACAGTCAAGGTAGAAAAATCTCTGGAAAGTGAATCCAATTGCCAGGCTTAAGAAATAGGTTCACATTTAACCAAAAACAATAAAATAAAACTTTGCAAAACCAAATACTTATTTAGTATTACCCTAAACTTTTTAAAATTGGAAGGAGTAGAACCTATAGTCTGACAAATATTTAATTCCAAAAGCAAAAAAACAAATAGTCAAAAATAACTAAAGCAATATTAAGAATGAAAGCTGAGTTTATGTTCATATTGCAAGGATCAGATCATCATTGAAGGAGAAAAGAACTCTTTAGTGGGCTATTGTATATGAGTGAAGACGCACACGAAGTCTACTATGTGATTCAGAATACTTGTTGTGAGATGGCAGCGCTGTAACTACTTTTCTTCAGCACTTTGTCACCATTGGGTTTGGAAAACTAATTCGGTCACTAGTAATTGGAAGTCGTAGAGTAAGAGGAACACTAACTGAGGACAGAGTGCTGGGGCAGACCAACATTGTGGAGAAACACTGAAAATCTCCATCATTTCAAAATATTACATACTTAGAGAGGTAAGTGTCAAATAACAGAGTAAGTATCCTAAGTATTCTAATCAACAGAGCCAAGGAGAATTTTAATGTGAAAATAGCTATGAAATAGCAAACCAGCCATCTTAAAATAATAGCAATATAGAAACATGCTCATCAAAGCTGGTAGTTAATATTTTTTTTTAGATTCAAATTGAAACTAATGGATCTTTTACAAAATTCCTAAATAATTACTTACTTGAATAGCTGAAAAAAGAGCATACATTCCTGAATGTAGAGTATTCCCTTAAACACAAAAACACATGCTAGATTTCTTAGAAGTAAGAATATAGTAGGTTAAATATACATCAATTTTAGACAGTATGTATTTATTGATTTGCATATATCTATTTTCACAAAACAACATATAAGTGACCTGGTATAAATTATAAAACTGGAACTAAACAAAGCCACTTCTCACCTATTCCATTTTCATTCTTATTTTCTTTCTCTACATATTTTTTGTTGGGTTGTTTTTGTTTTTCTCTTTTTTCTCTTTTTTGGTTAGTATGAATCTCAGATGCCAATGATCAATTATAAGATAGTTTATTTTACATTTTCCCAATTTCTATGGGCAAGCAAATTCAGATTATTACTAATTATCCATTTTTGCTTGGAAACTTTTCTCTTGCTAGGGAAAACAAATGCCTTTAAGTCTAAATGCCACTATATCTTTCATTTTTAAATGAAATTTTCTTTAATATTTATATATACATATCCAAGAAACTCAGAGCTAATTTTTTATAAACATATTTTTTCTGTACATGTAATTTTAAATACTTAGCTCAGAAACAAACTTCAATTATCAACAAAGAAAATTTAAGTCATATGTAAAAGTGAAAATTAGTGTCTACACCACTTTTCTTTAACATTAGAAAACATTGTTATATCTGAAGGTTTGATATTTCATATTAGGAACAAAGCAAACTTGAGACTGTCTTTAATACAAACAAGCTTCTATTTGTACTTTTTGAGCCAATTTTCTAAAAATTGAGTGAACAGGTAAAAATATTCCATAGGGCTGATTATTAAATGAGAACCTTTCTTTTTACTTAGTGTTGTATGCAATTGAGAGAGTATCTGACTGGAATGTCATTTCTGAGGTTACTAGTAGCTGTAACCTGTTTTTGTGTCTTTAATGTAAATATTTTATGTATCTTACATGCAATTTGTGACTTGACATATTTAAAGTTAGTGGAGCCCCCATCATCCTTAGCCAATTCCAATATGCATACTAACTGCAGATTTTCTCATGCGGTACAACACCAGCATAAATTTTAAAAAACTGAGAATCAAGAAAAAGGGTTTTCAACCCAACTCAACAAAGAGACAAAATTTACCATGCAAAGCAGCACCTTGACCTAGGTTCATGTGGTATGGAAATCAGCATACCCAGAAGAGAATTTTGCTATTGTTGATGATAATAATTTTAAATAAACATGTATGCCTTCCATGATACATATTTCTCCATAAGAAGAATATTTAAAGACTGCTAAACTAAAGGTATAAATCCATGTTATAAAATAAGACGGTATTATATAAGTCTATTTTAATTAGTAACACTGTATTAGTAAGACTGTAACTAAAGCAAAATCATGGGATATGAGAAATACAAACCTAAACACCCATCTGAATTTAAACGAATAAACTTTTTTTGTAAATAAGGGATAGCTAACTCAAATTTATTATGAGAAATGTTAGCTGAATATATTAGTGAGTCTTCATCAGTGTCATATATGTATGTATGTATTAGAAAATATATCTTATAGAGAAACAGACAAAAAATGATGAGATAAATAACTCTATTTTTCTTTACAGTAAGTTCCAAATCCTTATGAGCTATTTGGCCTACTTGAACTATCTAAGATTTTAGCATTTTACAGAATCTGAAATTATGTAATAAATTAAAAAATGTTTTATGGGTCGATTATTGAATTTAATATTTACATGTAATCACTTCCAGAGATCCAAATTTGCTCAATCATATAAATGTTCATACTCATAGAAACAAGGAATTACTTTCTCCCAATCATTCATAGATAACCAGAGATATAATTAAATCTTAACACACAAAGAAACATATACTGGGAAACCCATAAATTTTCTGGACGTAAATGATCACAGAATAATTTTGTCAATAAAAATTCAGACAATACATATTATCTGGTGATTTTTTATTATACGGCTATTCTGTATTTAAATTTGCACATTTATAAAGGTAGTTTTTAAAGCAGTTCATGTTTTTCTCAGTTAGTTTTGAAGATGTAAGGTAAAGAGGTAACTGAGGGATAGCTCAGTGATAGACCACTTCGTTTGTATTTGAATCTCTATGCTAAAATCTCATCCCCGAAGCAGGGAAAATATGATGTCTGAAAAATACATCTCATAGCATTAATTTGGAAAAGAAATGTCAGAGGGTCCTACTATTAAGGTCACAGTCCTCCATGCCCTGATAGCTCTCAGAGCTCAGAGAATAAAGAATCTCTTTCGCAGAGGAGTTTCCTCTTCTTTGCCTAACCTTAACAGAAGAGCCTCTCTGAGCACAGATGCCTGAGGTTTTTTAGATAAAGACCCTGCCCAGAGCTTTCTGCAAGTGCTGAATGACTCAACACCTGAGTCTTGATCGTTCCTCCTGCACACCTGGTAACTATGTACTGTGTTGGGACCAATCATCCCCTCCTGCTTATTACCCCAAGAATCCTTATTAACTTACCTATGGAAAGGAAAACGAACTGTTTATTTTTTTTAATTATTTTTTATTAGTTATTTTCCTCGTTTACATTTTCAATGCTATCCCAAAAGTCCCCCATACCCACCCCCCAAATCCCCTACCCACCCACTCCCCCTTTTTGGCCCTGGGGTTCCCCTGTACTGGGGCATATAAAGTTTGCAAGTCCAATGGGCCTCTCTTTTCAGTGATGGCCGACTAGGCCATCTTTTGATACATATGCAGGTAGAGACAAGAGCTCCGGGGTACTGGTTAGTTCATATTATTGTTCCACCTATAGGGTTGCAGTTCCCTTTAGCTCCTTGGGTACTTTCTCTAGCTCCTCCATTGGGGGCCCTGTGATCCATCCAATAGCTGACTGTGATCATCCACTTCTGTGTTTGCTAGGCCCCGGCATAGTCTCACAAGAGACAGCTATATCTGGGTCCTTTCAGCAAAATCTTGCTAGTGTATGCAATGGTGTCAGCGTTTGGAAGCTGATTATGGGATGGATCCCTGCACATGGCAATCACTAGATGGTCCATCCTTTCGTCAGAGCTCCAAATTTTGTCTCTGTAATTCCTTCCATGGGTGTTTTGTTCCCATTTCTAAGAAGGGGCAAAGTGTCCACACTTTGGTCTTCGTTCTTCTTGAATTTCATGCGTTTAGCAAATTGTATCTTATATCTTGGGTATCCTAAGTTTCTGGGCTAATATCCACTTATCAGTGAGTACATATTGTGCGAGTTCCTTTGTGATTGGGTTACCTCATTCAGGATGATGCCCTCCAGGTTCATCCATTTGCCTAGGAATTTCATAAATTCATTTTTTTAATAGCTGAGTAGTACTCCATTGTGTAAATGTACCACTTTTTCTGTATCCGTTCCTCTGTTTAAAGCTGACTCCTAAAAGTTCTTTCCATCATACTCACAACCCTCAGCTTCCTGCTTCCCACTACTGCTCCCTTTGCCCTCCTGGGCCAGTGTCCAATGACTTCCCTTGCTGCTTTGTTAGTTCCTTATTGTACTGCTTGCATAAAATACTTACATGTAATTAAAATGGTATACAAAGTGAATTTGAAAATAAAAATTTGCCTTCAGTCTCAGAATTGACTGGGGTCACTCTACAATGTTGTCTGTTTATTTTCTTTTTAATCCTCACTCCTGCTCTGGAGAACCTGTTGACTGACTGAGCGGGCTTGGTCAGGGATTTATTCACTTCATCTTTAAAGGCCTGTATCAACTTTATACAGTTGGATTTAAGGCCATTTTCTTGTGCTTTGTTTGTGTTAGGATACACAGGGCTTGCTATAGTAGGGTTGCTGTGTTCTGAGGTGTCTCATTGCCCCATTTTCTTTTGTTGATTATGTTCTTTCAAGGGCCTTAACCATCTGGGTGGCTTTAGTCCCTAGATGTTTATGTTGCAATAGGTATTGGGGGCAGGGGGTGGGGGGGCGGGACTGACCTCAATGATCCTGATGTGTCAGGCCTCTGATGGGTATCCTTGGGCTGTTTGACTGGCTCAGCAGGTCTGATGAAGGTGGCCTGATATAGGTGGTGGGAGAAAAGAAGTCCAGTGGGGATAGCAGGTTGCTCAGGACATCTGGATGTACCGCAGAAGACTTAGCAGACCTTGAAAATGCGTGTGGAAAAGTCTTAGCTGTATGCTTCTGGATCCGCATGTTTGTTAAAGGTGGTCAGAGAGACGGCAGGATAATGGAGGTCCGCTGAGAATAGCAGCAGACTTGGTTCAAGACAGTATCTTAATCAAGAGCCTCATAGACTTTAGTGAAAACAATTTTGGACTTGCTTTTCTACCCTGTACCAGTCATGTTCCCAGAGATGAAGGTTGTTCTCTTCAGCAATGCTGACCCATTGACTAGAAGTTTATTATTTTGAAGCATGAAAGTGTTGGAAATCCAGAGTCAAAATTTCTCAGACTCTTTTACTTACTGTTCTAAAATCCATTCATTATGTTGTGTTCCTTGGTTTTTTGATTACCATTCTTTCAGAAACTTGGCAAACTTTTGCAGAAGATTCTTAGCCAATCAATAGTTTCTAAGGCAGAAGTAAAGAAGGTTATCCATTCATCTACACTTTGTTGTAACAGCTTACCTGATTCCTTTTTTCAAAAAAAATTGGAAAAAAAATTTTTTAAAGATTTATTTATTTATTTAACGTAAGTACACTTTAGCTGTCTTCAGACGCACCAGAAGAGGGCATC
This sequence comes from Mus caroli, assembly GCF_978045245.1. NCBI lineage: Eukaryota > Metazoa > Chordata > Mammalia > Rodentia > Muridae > Mus > Mus caroli. The sequence continues at coordinate 77,907,468 of NW_028227272.1, forward strand.
AGATCTTATTACAGGTGGTTGTGAGCCACCATGTGGTTGCTGGGATTTGAACTTCCGACCTTTGGAAGAGCAGTCAGGTACTCTTACCCACTGAGCCATCTCACCAGCCAGGAAAAAAAAAATAATGCTTTGTTGTTGTTGTTGTTGTTGTTTTTGTTGTTGCTATTTGGCTTTATAAATTCCACGTGATGGTTTTCATCTTGGGATATGTAGCTTGGTCATTTTTATTAATATATCAAAGAGTCTGAAAAACAGTATTTGATTCTTTGGAATTGTGTAAAAAGCCAACATAGTGTTATGGATATAATGTGAGTACAATAGAGTGAGGATTGTGAAGGAGTAAGAAACCTGCAGCATACTGCACAAAAGGCACACAGTGTCATCTCCTGGTAGCTAAGTTAGTAGAAGCCTCTCTGAGCAACTCAGTGTTCTCTGCTTCCTCAAAACACTTTGGCTGGTGTGAGAGTTGTTGTGGCCGGCCAGTGGCTCACATGTCTGGGTTCTAGTCTGGAAAGGCATCTTGGAATCTGCAAGAGAAGAGGGGGAACTAGGCCGCGCGATAAAGATGGAACCAAGACAACCAGTCTGATCAAGGTTTGATTTTACTATTTCTGACACTAGGTTATGAAGCAGGGGAAGGGGCCCTTTCCCGCCAAATCATCTTGGAGTAAAGTTGCAGGTGATCACGTGTTTGACTCTGGAACAGCAAGGTGGCAGGCAGTGGCAGTGGGAGTGGCAGAAAGATAGGGTGGCAAGCTCCACCCCATGTTCTCTTCTAGTTAACACTGAAACCTGAGCAAACAGGTTTCAGGCTGGGGAGGTAAGGAGAGTGTGTTTTAGCAGTTGTCACTACATAAAGAAGTCCCAGACACTTTGGCTACTTTCAGTAACTTTCTGAAGTTATCGAGTTGTTTACTTATTTAATTTAATAGTTTACATGCAGCTAGGAGTATTTTTACTTCCGCTTAGGACACTGGTTCTTAGCCTTCCTAACATTGCAATCCTTTAATACGGTTCCTCATGTTGTGGTGACCCCAAACATGTATTTTTTGTTGTTGTTGCTACTTCATAACTGTAAATTTTTGGTATTATTTTAACTAGCAATTGAGATATTTTTTGATATAGAGGTTTGCCAAAGGGATTGCTACAACAGTTTGAGATTCATTGCCTAGGAACATCCTGAGTTTTCACCAGCTTAATATCCCAACTAAAGGGAAGTTTTAATCTTGGAGGCAATTGCTATATAGATACCATCTCTTTTTCCTGTAGAATTTATATTCTATGTATACGTGTATGTCCCATATGCTCTTTTGCCAATGTACATTATTGTTTTGACGATATGTATTATGTTTAAGTTTTATAGTTGAAATTCCTTTGTTTTTTCAGATAGATAGTTCTATCTGTGAGAATGTTGATGTTTCTCTGCATTTATCTTCAGTACCTTCAATTTGCCTATTTTTATAGGTTTTATTTCTCTGTTGAAATGCCAGTGTATTTGATCATGGTCTAGCAAATGGTTTACTATGTTAATGAAATGTATTTTAAATGTATCTGTGGATCCTAACATGAAGTCCTGCCTTAACCAGGTTTTATGGAATGCTTTAACTGTAGATGATAGACATTTTTATTGGAATCTCTTCTGAACCTCATGTTTTCTACTTGAACATTAAGCATAAAATATAGATCTGGACAAAGCAAGTGATAAATTTAAGGAACACCATTTTACTTTATTAGTTTAACTGGACTTGTATTGAAGATTAAGTATGAGTGATGACATTCTCAGCTTCCTATATCCTAGGCAGATATAAAGTCAGAAAACCATTTTGATCACAGACATGATCTGGATTATTTTATTGTTGTTAGCAAAAATTCTTTCTGTTCTAGGGGAACCATCAAGGAGAACCCAGGATACCAGTCAAGAGAAGTTTATTTGCAATCTTTGCATGTCATTGTGTTAGGTAAATTTGTCAAATTATGATACAGTTCAAATAATTGGGACAGTTTTATCCTTAGCTAATGACATTGCAAAAAATTGATTATATAAAATATTTGAATGATTTGCTAGACTTTAGTCATATTCACTGAAACAAGGAAATTATTTATGAACAGATATTTCCCAGATCAAGGAGAGAAGAGTAAATTATTATTTCATTTATATAACTGGGTAAAAATAAAGAAAGGAACCGATATGTCAGTTTTCCTCAATATGAATGAAAAAATTAAAACATCCCAGTGCTTGTACCACTTCAACTTTAAGCAAATACATAAAAAAAAACAGCAAATACAAACAGTAATATTATAGGTTAGTTATATTATATCTTTTTATAAAGTTTGAGGAATTGATTACATAAAATATTTGAATGATTTGCTAGACTTTAGTCATATTCACTAAACCATAAGGAAATAATTTAGGAACAGATATTTCCCAGATCAAGGAGAGAAGAGTAAATTATTATTTAATTTATATAACTGAGCAAATACGGAAACCAAGTAAAGACACAAAATGATAACAGGTTGCTAAGTGGGAATAGTGTTAAAATGGCTTCTAGTTATTCCTTATACTGAATTCAGACCAGAGAAGCTCTCAACTCTCACCAGAAAGCTTTCTTTTTTATAGTAGTTGGGATTAACACAGAGACTTTCAACTGGTCAGGCTAAAGAATAAGCAGCTATGGAATTCTCAGTCCTAAATGTGGTATCAATATAACTCTCCATTCAAGACTCAGGATCATTGGATAACAAAAGGAAAGGTTGTAAGCGCCAGTGGTCATGGATGAATATAAGTTACATGCACAGATGGGCATTGGTGAAACTATGCAGAAGACCTGGCCAGTCTCAAGCTTGATAGAACTGTCGCATGGACAGAGAGGTGGGCAAAACGTCTGATCGGTAGCTAGGAAGCTATTGCAAACAATAGTGGTTATGGGAAGAAGAGTCACGCTTTGTATTCCCATCTCCACCAGTAGGAAAACTATGCTCTGTTGAAAGGACACAGAAACAAAATTATATATACAACACACATTGTGCTTGATGAATTTAAACCACAACATCAAAAGAGGAAACAAATTTGGATGTGTAAGGAAGGGAAAGTAGATCTCAGAGTAGCTCTGAGTGTTCAAAATATATTATGTAAAATTCCCAAGAATCTAACAAAATGAGAAAGAGGAAGACCATAAAAACAAGAGACAACAAAGTTCTTCTAAGTTTCTCTTCTTATATTACTGAAATTTGACTACAAAAATCATAGATCTTACAAATATTCTAGATCATTTGGAATATAAATGGTCTGTTATCCATGTATTACCAGTAACATAGCTATGGGTCAGAATTACATTTGGCAAGAAGGGTTTTTTGTTTCAAAAATATGATGTAAAAGTCAAGATAAATTATAAAATGGCATTGACTATGACATATTAGTGCTTGTAAGCCAGGATATGATCTTTCATCCATACATTAAACTATAATTTCATTCTTTATTCTTTTCTATTTTTTATAATACATAGACACTATAATAAAAAAATCTGTGCAGAGAACATGATATTAATGTTAATAAGATATAGAAATATTTTTGACCTGCTAGCAGCCATAGGTAGTTTTCATTGATGAAAAGAATAATCAGAGGGCCTTCAGTTAACTGATTGTTCTGCAGTATTTACACAAATCATACAAATGAATTCTTTGAAAGAAAATGCCACACAATTTTAGTTTGAAAGTTTTTTTTTTTATCTAGAGATATGTGTATGCACAATATGCATATCTATGCTGAAACACACACATTCACACACATACACACATTTACATGTTAAAATGAAGGATAAACTTTTTCAAGAGAAAGATTCAAAGGTCATTTGTGACTTGATGAAATAGTTCCACTTCTGTAAAACAAAATAATAGTTCATTAATATCTAAAAAAAGGTTCTGGTTTTATAAGGTTCTAAAAGTCCTGTCTGGTTTACATAAATACTAATGTTTACCACATGTTATTTAATTGAAGATAGGCACTACTGAGCAAATATAATATTATTTTCTCTTAGAAGACAAGGCATTTTTCTGAAGTTTTTCCTTGTGGGTCTTCCTTTTCCTCATTGGGTTGTAGACCACCAGCAATGGAGGTGAGGGAATAGAAGCTGTGAGCAGGGTTTCAGATGGTCATAAGTATGACAGAAAGAATAGGGCATCAGCTTCAGAGAGACTGGCTCATTTTATAGTTCCTGGAGCAAGATATATAAGGGCTCTTAGGGTTACGGGCACAAAGGGCTGATTGGTCATAACACAGTACCTACTTATCATATAAGTAGGAATAAAAATCCCTAGTTGTGGCAATCTCAATGACAAAGGCATTACCATCAGAGACGGGCTCAGGAAGGGATGAGTGTGACTGTATATGTGTGATAAAAATTGGACACATTCATGTTTGTAATATTTTTGAAATTTTTACAATTAAGGGAGGAGGAGGAGGGTTACCAGCAAGTTTGACCTTGGAGTGTGCTAGCCAGAGACATAGGTTGACTGCATACATGCTGTGTAAATGTAGATTAAATGGCTCTTTGGTGTATCTTAGGACCAAGAAGGAGGCATACAGTGTGTTAAAATGGGAAGATTTATCTGTGAGGAGAAAAATGTGACAGAGTTGGTGTCTCTTTGGTATATTGTGTGGGAGGCTCATGGCTGTCCCTTTCCCATCTGCAAAAGCCATCAGAACAAACAGGATCCAGAGAATAAACAAGGATCGAGCCATCTAAATAGTAGTATGGTTGCCATCAATCTATCATTTGGATAGTGCTTGCCTGTCCTGGGAAGCAGATGAGGCTACTAGAAATAGAGGCGTGCTTTCTCAGGAACCATTGTATGTCTGAGAGCAGAAAAGGTAAAACTGGTTCATTAACCATAATTTATAATCAACATTCCCTTCCTGTGTTTTATCAAGGTGGATAAAGCATCAGCCTTGACTAGTAGTTGAGGTGCTCCTTCTATTAGAGTGTGGAGCCATTCTTGGATTCCTGGAGGTTCATATAAAGCTCCAACTATCATCGGGGAGGAGTCAAATATCAGGACCTGGTTAGATTTTTTTTTATGTAGTTGTTAATAGAACAAAGGGTGTCCCTAGCTGCTGGCTTCATGGAGCAAGGAGTGGAGAGGTCTTTACCACCTTTAAATAATTCAAGGAGGTTGTAATTGGCTGGTAGGTATGGAGAGCCAAAGTCTAAGCCAATTAATATTGCTAATAAAGCTTTGAAAGTTATTTAGGGTTAACTGGTTGGGAAGTCAATGACAGATTTAGCTGGCCAGACTGAGGTTGGGTAATTTCTGTCCCTAGAAACATGATGGGAGGGATGACTTAGATCTTACTTTCTGCTAGTGTAAAATCTCTTTCTGTTAGGGCTTTTATGGCTTGTTGTTAAGTTAGTTTTTGATCATATCTCTTGCTGCATTAATAGGTAATCCATACAATGATCTATATGTAGACCTGATTTGATAAGGAGTTTTAATGCATTAGACTCAGCTTCATGGGAAATGATAAGGCTATTATTCATGCTTTGAGGGAGTGCTCTCCATTCCTATCTATAGGCTGGTCCTGAATTGTCTATTTTACAAACTGAGACAGCAAAGCACTTGGAGAACTGTTAATGGAGTGGTATTGAAATGAAGCAATCTTTAATGTCTAGGACTAATAGTGGGGTATTTACAGGTATAGCAGAGGGAACCTCAAACCTTTATGGTTTATTATTTGCTCTTAGATCCTGAAGGAGCCTCCAAGTCCTGGTCTCCTTTTTAGTTACAAAATCCAGTGTATACGAGGGACTTTTAGAGGAACAAATATGTCCCATTTTTAATTCGTGTTTAACTAATTCTTGTAAAAATGTTAATTCCTTCTTGTTAAAGGCTCTTGTTCCACACAGATCAGATCATCTGGCAGGGGGTAAGGTATTCACTATCAGCCCTTAGACTTGGGGCTTCCTTGGATCATGATGTTTTTGGTAATGGTAATCTTCTATTTTGACACATTGTTCCTTTCTTCCACTAGCAAGAATCACATTTAAATCTACTAATATATCTCTGCCTAGCAAGTTTGTGGCCAATTCAGTCACTAGGGTTCTAATGGTTCCTTTTGTTCCATCTGGGTCATCAAATTTATAAAAATCCTCAGTAACAGATGCTCAGGAGAGACCACCTACTCCCCTCAGTTGAAACCCTGAGAGGAGGGTCAAATGTCAAGGATCCTCAGCTTGTCTTAGGATGGTCTTATCTGCCCCTGTGTCCATGAGGCACTTCAAACTTCTATTGTCAATATTTATTAAAAGTTGATAGTAAGATTTTTCCAGTACTTTAGTGACTCAGTGGACTTGTGAGGTTTTCCCTTCCGCTGGTTGGGCTGAGGGTTACCTCCCAAAGAGTTTAAAGTTGGCAGGAGTTTGCTAACTTTGTCACATTTGAATTTGCAATCATTGTTCTAATGAAAGCCTTTTTTTCCCAGTGAGGACAGATGGATTAAGGATATCTTATAGCAGTCAGATCTATCTTTGTGTGTGTGTGTGTGTGTGTGTGTGTGTGTGTGTGTGTGTGTGTGTGTGATCTCCAGTGTCTGGTCTCTCTGAATTTAAAACAATTTTAACCAGACAATGTTTCAGCTGTAAAGACTTGGGTGAAATAAGAGGCATGGTATGAGACAGTCCCAGTGTCATAGCTAGCCATGATCCATTTGCAGCAATATTCCTTTATTTTAGTCTTTGGCCTGCCTGTTGGTGTCCCAGAGCCATTTCTTCTCAGATAACATTGTTTAGGAGAATGTCTTTGGCAGTATGGTCTGTTATTTTTCTTTCTAAACTAGCCTGCACCCTTAGTAAAAAATCTGGGAGAGTATCAATTGGTTTTGATTTTAGAGCCAGTGAAGAGTGCTCTGTAGGCCCTGTGGACAAGGCGGCTAAGCAGTCCTATACCTTTGGTGTACATAAGCAGTCAGCTCAAAACAGTCAGCATGGGGTAAGGTCCACTGACCTCCTGTGGAAAAGATAGCCTGGCATAATAGATGGTCATAGTTCCAATTTATAAATAGAGTGGGGGATGGTGTTGTCCTTGTTGTGGTCCTATTTGTTGAATATGTAATGCATTCTTTTTTTTAGCCCGCATCTGACATTCATCTCTAAATAAGACTTCCCTTTGTACAAACAGAGGACTAGACCAAATAGATCAGCATATCTCTCACCAGTCGTGAGTAGTTAAGAGTTTGCTACTGAAAAAAAATGGTCTTGAAAGATTTGGTCCATGGAACATGAATTCCATTCTGGTAAACAGACTGGCAAAACACTTTCAAGTCTCTGACTGTGAGGGGATAACAAGCCAGAGGATATTGTCTTGATACAGGTAGATTAATGAGAAAGAACCCTATGGGTGGAGGTTCTGGATCCCTGAGCCATTATGGCTATGGTGGCTAGGGATAATTGTTCTCAGCATTTCTGAGATTACAGAGCTGCTCAATGGCCATGATGTATGTGTGTGTGTTTGGGGGTGGGGTGCTGGGGTATAGGAGTGGTGCATGAAGTAGATGATGGCAATGAAGGTGTCAGAGAGTTAATCTTGGTGTTTTTAGGTGACTTGGTCTTAACTTTGGAGTCTTTTTCCTCTGTAGACATTGAAGGTTCATAGAGGGGAAAGGCGGGAGTTCAGAAGCAAGAGGTGTTATGGTTTTGGGAGTAGCTTCTGTCTGATTAAATCAGTTGCTTTTCTAGAGTGGCTAAATCAGCCACTGATTTAAAGTCTTCTGCTTCATTTGAAACTTTCTCTTTATACTCTAGTATTTTTTTCCTGTAACAGGTCATCATTAGGCTTGGATGTTTTCCCTAATCACTGCTGAATGGCAGCTATCATAAGGAGAAAAGAGAGGCACAAAAAATAGCTTTCTTGGACTTCCGTTTTACAAGCCAGATAGGCAATATGAGCTCAGCATCAGGACCAGAAATATCCACCAACAGGATCCAGGGTGTGAATTGAAGCACCTCATTTCAGAATTCTAGGCCATCCATTTGGGAGGTTTTAAGACCTCTTATTTAAGTAAGGCTCTAAGGGACCAAATTTGGCATTTCATCTGATGCAATGTAGAGTTCCCCATTAGAGAAAAGAGAGGAAGTGTCCTCCAAAGAGTTCAATGTCCCTGAGGCAATTCTGCTTCATGGTATTGAAAATGCTCTGAGGAGCACAATTCTGGAAGCGGATTTAAGAGACTGGCCACTATCCTAGGACCTTTAACTATTAACTGCACTACCAGGTTTGTATGAAGAATGGGAAGATTACTGCCTACATGCTGTTAGGGTTGTCAGGGTCCAGAAAGAGGGTCGGGGTACCTTTGTCAAGTGGTGGGAAGTTGCCCAGAACGAGAAACAACAGACCATATAAGGAATGAAAGTAAAGACAGGAGAGGACCAATCCTCAGGCAAGGTGGTCAGGTAAATGTCTGTTATCCTGTGTGAGGAGGCATACTCACAAACTCTGCACATTCCAGAAGTCCCTGTTTGGGTGCCAAGTGTGGGTCTCCTGTTTCCTCATGGGTCACTGGACACTGGCCCACAACAGTTGTTTAAAAGGGCTTTTCATAATGATCAAAACACTTGAGCCCACTTCCTCGTCCTTGCCTGAAGCTTAGTTCCTCTGTTCCATCCTAAGACTAAAATTTCTGCCTCACCTTACTTCTCTACTACAGCCTAAAGTTAGATTATTGCTGAGACGTACTTCCTTATTATGCCCGAATGTCAGATCCCTGACTGAAGCCCATTGCTTTGTTCTTAGCCAATGTCAGACTCCTGCCAAGTGGTACCCCAGAAGGCTTTCCACAAATCCCTTGAAGAAATACAGGAAAATACAATTAGACAAGTGAAGGAAATAAATCAAACTGTTCAAGATAAGAAAATGGAAATTGAAGCAATAAAGAGAACGCAAACTGAGGGAATCCTGGAGATGGAAAACCTAGGGAATTGAATAGGAACAATAGATGCGAGTATCACCAACAGAACACAAGAAATGGAAGAGAGAATCTCAGGTGTAGTAGGAGATACAGTAGAAGAAATTGATACATTAGTCAAAGAAAATGTTAAATCTAAAACAGTCCTTATATAAAACATCCAGGAAATCTGGGATGACATGAAATGACCTAACTTAAGAATAATAGAAATAGACTACAAAAGCTAGAAGGGTATGAACAGATATCTTGCAAACTCCCCAAAACCACAGGTACCCAGCATAACTTTCAATCACCATAAATGGAGAAAATAAAATATTTCACAACAAATTCGAAATTAAACAATATGTATCTCTAAATCACAAGTCTACAGAAAAAAAACAAGAAGGAAAACACCCAACAAAGGAATCCTTCAAGAAAACTTGGATAACTACATCCAAGAAACACAGAAAACATGAACTTCCATACCAGCAAAAACAAGGAAAGCACACATTACCACCCCCCACCCACCCACCCATCCCCACACAAACACTACCACTACTACCAACAGCAATAACAAAATATGAGAAAGCCTACATAGTCATATAAATTGAATAACTTTCTACTCAGTGTTCTCTCAGTCAGGGAAGAAATAAAGGAAGAAATGAAAGACTTCCTAAAACTCAATGAAGATGAAGGTACAACACACCTAAAGTCATGGAACACAGTGAAAGCAGTACTAAAAGGAAAGTTCATAGCACTAAGTGTCTCCAGAAAGGAATTATTGAGTTCTCATACTAGCAATTTAAAAGTTCTGAAAGCTCTAGAAAACGAAGAAGCAACCACAAAGATGGCTAGAAGGTAGGAAAAATCAAAATCGGGTATGAAATCAGTTAGAAACAAAGAAAACAATACGAAGAATAAACAAAACAAAGAACTGGTTCTTTGAGAAAAGTCAACAAAATAGACAAAAAACTAACCAATAGACAGAAGCAGCATCAAAATAAGCAAAATCAGAAATGAAAAACGAGACATAACTGACACAGAGGACATTAAAGAATCATTAAAGGTCAAACTTCAAAGGCCTGTCCTCCAAAGAATTGGAAAATATTAATGAAATAGATGATTTTCTAGACAGATATCACTTACCAAAGTTAAATTAAGATGAGGTCAACTGTTTAAACCACCTTACAACCCCTAAGAAAATAGTAGCAATCATTAAATGTCCCCCCAAACAAAAACAAACAAACAAACAAACAAAACAAAACCCATGGGACAGAGAAAAGCTAATACCAAGAATCCTCAAACTGTTCCTTGAAACAGAAACAGAAGGAACACTGCCAAAGTCATTCTACAAAGCTACTGTCATTCTGATACCTAACCAAACAAAGACATAACAAAGAAATAGAATTTCAGACCAATTTCTCTTTTGAACATTGATGCAAAAATACTCAATAAAATACTCACAAACCAAATGCAGGATGAAAAACATCATCCACTCTGAAAGTAGGCTTTATCCCAGGGATGCAGACAGAGATGGTTCAATATATATAAATCCATCAAGATATCTATCATATGAACAAACTGAAAGTAAAAAAAAAAAAAAAAAAAAAAAAAACACATGATCATCTTATTAGATGCTGAAAAAATATAACCACTTTGGAAATCTATTTGGTAGTTTTTTAGAAAACTAGGAATAGTTCTTCCTCAAGACCTAGCTATACAACTCCTGGGTACATACCCAAAAAATGTCCTTCTATACCACAGGAACACTTGCTAAACTATGTTCATAGCAGCTTTATTTGTAATAGGCAGGAACTGGAAACAACCCCTCCACTGGATGTCCCCTCCACTGAAGAATAGATAAACAAAATGCGGTACATCTACACAATGGAATAATATTAAGCTATTACAAACAAAGACATCATGAGTCTTGAAGGATAATGGATAGAACTTGAGAAAATCATCCTGAGTGAGATAACCAAGGCCCAAGGACATGTAGGGGACATGAAAGTATATGCACTTACTATTAATGGACATTAGCCATAAAATACAAGACACCCACGCTATACTCCACAGACACAAGGAAGTTAAACAAGAAGGAAGGTCCAAACAAAGATGCTTGCATCTCACTTAGAAAGGGGAATAAAATAGTTATAGGAGGCAGATGGAGGGAGGGAACTGAATGGGAGAAGGGGTGGGGAGGGAAATGGTGTGGGACACTTCAGGATCAGAGTTGGGAAGAGCCAGGGGACATGGCCAGATGGCCATGAGTATGAATGGAATCTGCAGCTGGCTGGAGGAGGGATCTTGTTCATTTGCCAGAGACCTGGGATAGGGAAATTCTCAAGAATTAGTGGGGGTGACCTTAGCTAAGACTCACAGCATATGGAACCTTCTGTATGCAGGCATTAACCCCAGTGGAGAGATAGAGACACCAACCCACCCACAAAACTTTTGACCCAAATTTACCCTGCCTACAAAAAAGGCAGGGAAGGGAGATGGAGCAGAGATTGACAAAATGACCAAGGAAGCAATAACCTGTCTATTCAGAGACCCAACCCATTGCCAAGTCCCAATTCCTGACACTATTAATGATGCTCAGTTATGCTTGCAGACAGGAGCCTAGCATGGCTGTCCTGTTAGAGCCTCCACCCAGAAGCTGACTCAGGAAGATGCAGGCATCCATAACTTAGGGACTCTTTTGGAATTGTGAGAAGGATTGAGGTCTCAGAAGGGGATAAGAACTTCACAGGAAGATCAACGGAGTTAACTAACCAGGGCTCTCAGGGACTGAACCAACAACCAAAGAGAATATATGGGTTGTACATACCCCCGCCCTCAGCAAACATGTAGGAGATATGCAGGTCAGTCTTCATGTGAGTCACGAACAATGGGAATTGCAACTATCCCTAAATCTATTCCCCTAACTCCACTGTCTTGTCTGGCATAAGTGAGAGAAGTTGCACCTAGCCCTGAAGAGACTTGATTTACAAGGTTGGGGAATTATGTGGGGGTGGCAGGGAGGAAGGGGGTTCCACTCTCTCAAAGGAAAAGGGATGCAGGATGGGGAGGAGGAACTGTGTAAGGGGGACACCAGGAGGTGGCATAGCGATCTGGATATAAAGTGAATTTTTAAAAAGGTTGAAATTCTTAAAATACTAAAAAACAAATTCTTTAAAAAAATGTCATAAAAGCATCTGATATTAATATGAAATAAATATCTTTCAAATGGTACTCATGAGTAACACTAGAGAATAGTATCATCATAACAATTTAGCCAGCCCTAATTTCTGGCATGCATACACATTCTTTTGCAAAATTTTTGCATGTCTACTTCTTATATCAACTGTGCAGAAGAATATAAATAAACAAAAATTAAACTAATTTGTATAGAATATTCTCCTTCTCATGCATGAGTCAAAGAGGCTTTTTCTTACTTCACAAAATAGTTCTTGCTTTGAAGACAGCTATCTTGAGATCTGCAGCTATTTCACAGAGAGCCTGAAAAAAAAATAAAATAAAAAAGAAGATCTGAAACACTCTAGTGCTCTGCTTCCCAGAGCTGGTTGCACAATAGTTCCCTTGAAAGCTACTGATAGAATTCAAAGATAAAGAGCCAAAGGTAAAGGCGAGGTCGGCCAGAACAGTCTATGGAATTGCAAGCATTTGTAGAGAAGTGCCCGGAGGTAATTGATAAAAACCGGAGGTGTTGTCCACCGAGATAGGAAACTATGAAACAGAAGAGACTAAAAAAAAATTCTTCTGGGAAATACTGAGCTAATCCATCAACTGTGTTTTTTAGTTCCTTTCCATTTCACAGCCCTTCAGTAAAGTCTTTATTTTGAGAATCTAGAAGGTATACACAAACAGCCGGGAACGAAAGAAAGAAAAAAAGAAACATCTTTAAATTCACTTTCTAAGGAAAAAAAAAATCACTTGCTAAAAAAGGTGGAAAGTTGGTGGTTCTTTTTAAATAATATTTTAGCAAACTACAAGCAGGAAAAATTTACAAAGTCATTATGAGTATTTAACTCGTTTGTTTGGTTTAACAGACTGCTGGGATTTAGGAGAGAAAAAAAAAAGAGCTAAAGCTTGAAGTAAACACTCATATTTTATACGACTCCCAAAATATAACAGCTAATTTACATCTATTATAGTAACTTCTGCCTTAACAAGCATTTGTACAACATACCTTGTGTTGTGTCTGTCAGGTCCTAACAAAACCTTCCACAGGATTCACTCAGTAAGTGAGGATCCTCTTGGCACTTCTTACCCTGCCCACCACCCTAAACTTGGGCTGTGTTTCAGTTCCCTTTCCCTATCATCTCTTTCCCATATAAACCTGACATTTTGACCAAGTGTTCTCTTGACCCTTGGCTTCTCTCTTGGTCTGCTTTGCCACTGCCCCCTCCCCCTCTCTCCCTCCTCTCCCTTACCCTTTTTACTCATGGCCCAATTCTGTTTGAACTCTTCTGATGCCTATGGCTGAACTCTCTTCTCCTAGCTACACTAAAAACCTTCTCGTCAACCATTCTTTGAGAAGATGATGTCCTCACTTTCACTCGGTATCTGTGGAATGGATTACAGAATTTTCAAGAAAGGAATATTTTATTTGACATTGCCAAGGAATCTGAGTACAAACCAACCTGCCACTTATAGGAGGTATAAAGCATACTTGAGGCCTTTCTACCACTTTCCTCTGGCTGAAGAGACAATGTCCATAAAGCAAAGGCCATAGCTGTTCAGCCTGAAAAGATCTGAGGAGTCTACAAAGTAAGTGCAGCCCCCAACTCCTGCTGCCTCCAGACCTAACTGTTCTTTCATTGCACTGAGGGCTACTCTTTGTCTGTTGGCTTCTAGTTTGTTTTTGTGAGCTTTCAGTGCTGTGTATGTGATGAGTAAAATTCTTGAGCAGACCTTTAGAGTCACAGTAGGGAACTTGATCCCTGACAGCTTCCAGGACATTAGTCTCTCAGCAGGCACTGTTCTGAGTACATCATCATTGCCTGCTTCTCTGTCATCAAGTCATACAGGCAGATGAGAAATACATTCCCTTTATCACCACAAATTCCTGTAGGAAAAAAATTTAAAAGAGTTCAACATTGAGCTTGTTGGTTGTCTGATGATGCAGTTTTTGTCACATAGCAGGGAAGTCCTGAGAGGCCTTACCACACTATCTTCCAGGGCACTAGAAATGAGGAAGTTGACTAATTAATGACCAGCTTTCCCTTGCACCCAAATGTCTGCTCTGTCCTGGTTGTAGTTTCTGACTGAGTCTGGTTTGGCACACCGGAGTTCTTTCTCATTAATATACATATCTTTCTCTAAGGCTATTTATTATCTTTTATTATTGACCACATTTAATGTAATTCTATCCCTATTCATGTAAATGCATTTAGAAGGTTTCTATATTTAATGGGATCCTATATCTGTAAATATGAAGCAAAGACAAATTCAGACGTTTAACAGATTTACACATTTCATAATATGTTAGTTCATACTTGTCAAGAGTATACTTGGTGATCACTTAGAAACAGGTAGATATGATAATGCATTATTGCCAAATTGAGGTCGAGAAAGCTCTGAAAGAACAATTTCTTAAACAGGAACAAATGTCCTGGAATCATTAAATTCTCATTGTAGCTCAGTAGGTAGAATTACCATATTATGTTATATTATATTTAAATCCTATGTAACAAAGATGTATTTGTTAATGTCATCATTTTATATACATCCATTCACCTAGGAGATCGACCACCATGGAGAATAGCTTTGAAGGAGTTTCTAAATTGTGTTCACTAACTGTAGATGACATCATTTCATTGACTTGTATCCCAAACTTATAAAAAATCAACTGAGTGAAGTCATTTGTCTTGCTGTGCTTTCTGATTGTAGCTATAATGTGACCAACTGTCTCAAGCTCCTGCCAACATGAACTGCCAGAACCATACCCTCAGATTCTGGGCCAAAATAAAGCCATTCTACCCTAATAGCTTTTCTTGTGTTTTTTGTCACCCCAGCGAGATGAATAATAGTGATATTTCTATGTATCTCCATAATGCAGGCTAACGTCATCAATTGAGCTTGTATATCTATTCCAGATGGGGATCAAAATAAGAATTTTCTTCTTTGAACCATTAAGAAATGACATGACCTTCATTACCCCCTTCTACTAGCATAACAGTTCATAATTTTTGCCACAATGCATAAAACCACCTACTCTGATTGTTTGTGTGAATGTAAGGATGCTCTTACCAGTTTTTTCTTGGTGAAAATGAGCATAAGAGTCATATGTATTAGTATTGAAAATAAAGTGATATAATACATAAATATGTAACTTTTGCCATTATCAAAAACTCAACTACAAAAGAGCTTTTTAAATTGAAAAACATAGAATATATGTATCCAGACAAATTCCAGAAGAGACCTGGAAATGTGCTTTAATGCAAATATTTTTTTTAATTTTTAATAATTTTTATTACATATTTTCAATTACATTTCCAATGCTATCCCAAAAGTCCCCCATAATCCCCCCCACTTCCCTACCCACCCATTCCCATTCTTTTGGGCCTGGCATTCCCCTGTATTGGGGCATATAAAGTTTGCAAGTCCAAAGGGTCTCTCTTTCCAGTGATGGCCAACTAGGCCATCTTTCGATACATATGCAGCTAGAGACAAGAGCTCCGGGTACTGGTTAGTTCATCATGTTGTTCCCCATATAGGGTTGCAGATCCCTTTAACTCCTTGGGTACTTTCTCTAGCTTCTCCATTGGGAGCCCTGTGATCCATCCAATAGCTGACTGTGAGCATCCACTTCTGTGTTTGCTAGGCCCCTGCATAGTCTCACAAGAGACAGATATATCTGGGTCCTTTCATCAAAATCTTACTAGTGTATGCAATGGTGTCAGCGTTTGGAAGTTGATTATGGGATGGGTCCCTGGATATTGCAGTCTCTAGATGGTCCATCCTTTCATTACAGCTCCAAACTTTGTCTCTGTAACTCCTTCCATGGGTGTTTTGTTCCCAATTCTAAGAAGGGGCATAGTGACCACACTTTGGTCTTCATTCTTCTTGAGTTTCATGCATTTAGCAAATTGTATCTTATATCTTGGGTATCCTAAGTTTTGGGCTAATATCCACTTATCAGTGAATACATATTGTGTGAGTTCCTTTGTGATTGTGTTACCTCACTCAAGATGATGCCCTCCAGGTCCATCCATTTGGCTAGGAATTTCATAAATTCATTCTTTTTAATAGCTGAGTAGTACTCCATTGTGTAAATGTACCATAATTTCTGTATCCATTCCTCTGTTGAGGGGCATCTGGGTTCTTTCCAGCTTCTGGCTATTATAAATAAGGCTGCTATGAACATAGTGGAGCATGCGTCCTTCTTACCGTTTGGGACATCTTCTGTATATATGCCCAGGAGAGGTATTGCTGGATCCTTCGGAAGTAATATGTCCAATTTTCTGAGGAACCACCAGACTGATTTCCAGAGTGGTTGTACAAGCTTGCAATCCCACCAACAATGGAGGAGTGTTCCTCTTTCTCCACATCCTCGCCAGCATCTGCTGTCTCCTGAATTTTTGATCTTAGCCATTCTGACTGGTGTGAGGTGGAATCTCAGGGTTGTTTTGATTTGCATTTCCCTGATGATTAAGGATGTTGAACATTTTTGCAGGTGTTTCTCTGCCATTAAGTATTCCTCAGGTGAGAATTCTTTGTTCAGTTCTGAGCCCCACATTTTCATGGGGTTATTTGATTTTCTGGAGTCAACCTTCTTGAGTTCTTCATATATATTGGATATTAGTCCCTTATCTGATTTAGGATAGGAAAGATACTTTCCCAATCTGTTGGTGGTTTTTTTGTCTTATTGATGGTGTCTTTTGCCTTGCAGAAGCTTTGCAGTTTCATGAGGTCCCACTTGTCAATTCTCGATCTTATAGCACAAGCCATTGCTGTTCTATTCAAGAATTTTTCCCCTGTGCCCATATCTTCAAGGCTTTTCCCCACTTTCTCCTCTATAAGTTTCAGTGTCTCTGGTTTTATGTGAAGTTCCTTGATCCACTTAGACTTGACCTTAGTACAAGGAGATAGGAATGGATCAATTCGTATTCTTTTACATATTAACAACCAGTTGTGCCAGCACCATTTGTTGCAAATGCTGTCTTTCTTCCACTGGATGGTTTTAGCTCCCTTGTCGAATATCAAGTGACCATAGGTGTGTGGCTTCATTTCTGGGTCTTCAATTCTATTCCATTGGTCTACTTGTCTGTCACTATACTAGTACCACGCAGTTTTTATCACAATTGCTCTGTAGTTAAGCTTTAGGTCAGGCATGGTGATTCCACCAGAGGTACTTTTATCCTAGAGAAGAGTTTTTGCTATCCTAGATTTTTTTTCATATTCCAGATGAATTTGCAGATTGCACTTTCCAATTCGTTGAAGAATTGAGTTGGAATTTTGATGGGGATTGCATTGAATCTGTAGATTGCTTTTGGCAAGATAGTCATTTTTACAATGTTGATCCTGCCAATCCATGAGCATGGGAGATCTTTCCATCTTCTGAGATCTTCTATAATTTCTTTCTTCAGAGACTTGAAGTTTTTATTATAGAGATCTTTCACTTCCTTAGTTAGAGTCACGCCAAGATATTGTATATTATTTGTGACTATTGAGAAGGGTGTTGTTTCCCTAATTTCTTTCTCAGCCTGTTTATTCTTTGTGTAGAGAAAGGCCATTGATTTGTTTGAGTTAATTTTATATCCAGCTACTTCACCAAAGCTGTTTATCAGGTTTAGGACTTCTCTGGTGGAATTTTTAGGGTCACTTATATATACTATCATATCATCTGCAAAAAGTGATATTTTGACTTCATCTTTTCCAATTTGTATCCCTTTGATCTCCTTTTGTTGTCGAATTGCTCTGGCTAGGACTTCAAGTACAATGTTGAATAGGTATGGAGAAAGTTGACAGCCTTGTCTAGTCCCTAATTTTAGAGGGATTGCTTCAAGCTTCTCACCATTTACTTTGATGTTGGCTACTGGTTTGCAGTAGATTGCTTTTATCATGTTTAGGTATGGGCCTTGAATTCCTGATCTTTCCAAGACTTGTATCATGAATGGGTGTTGGATCTTGTCAAATGCTTTTTCCGCATCTAACGAGATGATCATGGTTTTTTGTCTTTGAGTTTGTTTATATACTGGATTACGTTGATGGATTTCCGTATATTGAAAAATGCCTGCATCCCTGGGATGAAACCTACTTGGTCAGGATGGATGATTGTTTTGATGTGTTCTTAGAATCGGTTAGCAAGAACTTTATTGAGGATTTTTGCATCAATATTCATAAGGGATATTGGTCTGAAATTTTCTATCTTTGTTGGGTCTTTTTGTGGTTTAGGTATCAGAGTAATTGTGGCTTCATAGAATGAGTTGGGTAGAGTACCTTCTGTTTCTATTTTGTGGAATAGTTTGTGAAGAACTGGGATTAGATCTTCTTTGAAGGTCTGATAGAACTCTGCACTAAACCCATCTGGTCCTGGGCTTTTTTAGGTTGGGAAACTTTTAATGACTGCTTCTATTTCTTTGCGGGATATAGGGGTGTTTAGATCATTAACCTGATCTTGATTCAACTTTGGTACCTGGTATCTGTCTAGAAACTTCTCCATTTCATCCAGGTTCTCCAGTTTTGTTGAGAATAGCCTTTGGTAGAAGGATCTGATGGTGTTTTGGATGTCTTCAGGATCTGTTGTTATGTCTCATTTTTCATTTCTGATTTTGTTAATTAGAATGCTTTCACTGTGCCCTCTAGTGAGTCTGGCTAATGGTTTATCTATCTTGTTGATTTTCTCAAAGAACCAGCTCCTTGATTGGTTGATTCTTTGAATAGTTCTTCTTGTTTCCACTTGGTTGATTTCACCCCTGAGTTTGATTATTTCCTGCCGTCTACTCCTCTTGGGTGAATTTGCTTCCTTTTGTTCTAGAGCTTTTAGGTGTGTTGTCAAGCTACTAATGTGTCCTCTCTCTACTTTCTCTTTGGAGGCACTCAGCTATGAGTTTTCCTCTTAGAAATGCTTTCATTGCATCCCATAAGTTTGGGTATGTTGTGGCTTCATTTTCATTGAACTCTAAAAAGTCCTTAACTTCTTTCTTTATTCCTTCCTTGACCAAGGTATCATTGAGAAGAGTGTTGTTCAGTTTCCATGTGAATGTTGGCTTTCTATTATTTATTTTGTTATTGAAGATCAGCCTTAGTCCATGGTGATCTGATAGGATGCACGGGACAATTTCAATATTTTTGTATCTGTTGAGGCCTGTTTTGTGACCAATTATGTGGTCAATTTTGGAGAAGGTACCATGAGGTGCTGAGAAGAAGGTATATCCTTTTGTTTTAGGATAGAATGTTCTGTAGATATCTGCCAGATCCATTTGATGCATAACTTCTGTTAGTTTCACTGTGTCCCTGTTTAGTTTCTGTTTCCATATCTGTCCATTGGTGAAAGTGGTGTGTTGAAGTCTCCCACTATTATTGTGTGAGGTGCAATGTGTGCTTTGAGATTTACTAAAGATTCTTTAATGAATGTGGCTGCCTTTGTATTTGGAGCATAGATATTCAGAATTGAAAGTTCCTCTTGGAGGATTTTACCTTTGATGAGTATGAAGTACCCCTCCCTGTCTTTTCTGATGACTTTGGGTTGGAAGTCAATCTTATCAGATATTAGAATGGCTACTCTAGCTTGTTTCTTCATACCATTTGCTTGGATAATTGTTTTCCAGCCTTTCATTCTGAGGAAGTGTCTATATTTTTCTCTGAGATGAGTTTCCTGTAAGCAGCAAAATGTTCAGCCTTGTTTGTGTAGCCAGTTTGTTAGTCTATGTCTTTTTATTGGGGAGTTGAGTCTATTGATATTAAGAGATATAAAGGAAAAGTAATTGTTGCTTCCTGTTATTTTTGTTGTTAAGGTTGACATTCTGTTCTTGTGGCTGTCTTCTTTTAGGTTTGTTGAGGGATTACCTTCTTGTTTTTTCTAGGGCTTGGTTCCCGTCCTTGTATTGTTTTTTTTCTGTTATTATCCTTTGAAGGGCTGGATTCGTGGAGAGATAATGTGTGAATTTCGTTTTGTTGTGGAATACTTTGTTTTTCCATCTATGTTAATTGAGAGTTTGGCTGGGTATAGTAGCCTGGGCTGGAATTTGTGTTCTTTTAGTGTCTGTATAACATCTGTCCAGGATCTTTTGGCTTTCATAGTCTCTGGTGAAAAATCTGGTGTAAATCTGATAGGCTTGCCTTTATATGTTACTTGGCCTTTTTCTCTTACTGCTTTTAGTAGTCTATCTTTATTTAGTGCATTTGTTGTCTGATTATTATGTGTCGGGAGGTATTTCTTTTCTGGTCCAGTCTATTTGTAGTTCTGTAGGCTTCTTGTATGATCATGGGCATCTCTTTCTTTAGATTTGGGAAGTTTTTTTCTATAATTTTGTTGAAGATGTTTGCTGGTCCTTTGAGTTGAAAATCTTCATTCTCATCCACTCCTATTATCCATAGGTTTGGTCTTCTCATTGTGTCCTGGATTTCCTGGATGTTTTGAGTTAGGATCTTTTTGCATTTTCCATTTTCCTTGATTGTTGTGCCGATGTTCTCTATGGAATCTTCTGCACTTGAGATTCTCTCTTCCATTCTTGTATTCTGTTGCTGATGGTCGCATCTATGGTTCCAGATTTCTTTCCTAGGGTTTCTATCTCCAGTGTTGCCTCATTTTGGGTTTTCTTTATTGTGTCTACTTCCCTTTTTAGGTCTAGTATGGTTTTGTTCATTTCCGTCATCTGTTTGGATGTGTTTTCCTGTTTTTCTTTAAGGACTTATACCTGTTTGATTGTCTTTTCCTGTTTTTCTTTAAGGACTTATACCTGTTTGATTGTCTTTTCCTGTTTTTCTTTAAGGACTTATACCTGTTTGATTGTCTTTTCCTGTTTTTCTTTAAGGACTTGTAACTCTTTATCAATGTTCTCCTGTAATTCTTTAAGTGAGTTATTAAAGTCCTTCTTGATGTCCTCTACCATCATCATGAGATATGCTTTTAAATCCAGGTCTAGCTTTTCAGGTGTGTTGGGGTGCCCTGGACTGGGCAAAGTGGGAGTGCTGGGTTCTGATGATGGTTTGTGGTCTTGGTTTCTGTTAGTAAGAGTCTTAAGTCTAACTTTCGTCATCTGGTAATCTCTGGAGTTGTTATAGTTGTCTCTGTTTAGAGATTGTTCTTCTGGTGATTCTGATTACCGTCTATCAGCAAACCTGGGAGACAGGCTCTCTCCTCTGAGTTTCAGTGGTTAAAGCACTCTCTGCTGACAAGTTCTCCTCTTACAGGGAAGGTACACAGATATCTGGCTGAAGAAGAAGGCCCAAAACAGGACCTTTCCCAAATGCTGTGTTGCTTTGGCAGGTCACAGAAGCTGTCAGCTTCTGTGATGCACACTCTCACCTGTGCAGACTAAGTTCCTAAGTTCGGCGGAGTCCCAGAACCAAGATGGCGCTCCCTGCTCCTGAGGCATAGGGCTCCTGTGCAGGGTGGACCACTGTCCTCTGGCTGAGAGGGTGCTTAATGTCTGCGGCCCCAAAAGGGTGCTGCCTCAGCAGCTCTGTGGCTCCCGCCTGTCCCAGAAGCTGTCTGCCTCTGTGGTGCACACTCTCACCTGTGCAGACTAAGTTCCTAAGTTCGGTGGAGTCCCAGAACCAAGATGGCGCTCCCTTCTCTTGAGGCAGAGGGCTCCAGTGCAGGGCGGGACCACTGTCCTCTGGCTGGGAGGGTGCCAGATGTCTGCAGCCCCAAAAGAGTGCAGCCTCAGCGGCTCTGTGGCTCCTGCCTGTCCCAGAAGCTATTTGCCTCTGTGTTGCACACTCTCACCTGTGCAGACTAACTTCCTAAGTTTGGCAGAGTCCCGGAACCCCCCTAATTTCTTTCTTAGCCTGTTTATTCTTCGTGTAGAGAAAGGCCATTGATTTGTTTGAGTTAATTTTATATCCAGCTACTTCACCAAAGCTGTTTATCAGGTTTAGGACTTCTCTGGTGGAATTTTTAGGGTCACTTATATATACTATCATATCATCTGCAAAAAGTGATATTTTGACTTCATCCTTTCCAATTTGTATCCCTTTGATCTCCTTTTGTTGTCAATTGCTCTGGCTAGGACTTCAAGTACAATGTTGAATAGGTATGGAGAAAGTTGACAGCCTTGTCTAGTCCCTGATTTTAGAGGGATTGCTTCAAGCTTCTCACCATTTACTTTGATGTTAGCTACTGGTTTGCTGTAGATTGCTTTTATCATGTTTAGGTATGGGCCTTGAATTCCTGATCTTTCCAAGACTTTTATCATGAATGGGTGTTGGATCTTGTCAAATGCTTTTTCTGCATCTAACGAGATGATCATGTGGTTTTTGTCTTTGAGTTTGTTTATATACTAGATTACATTGATGGATTTCCATATATTGAAACATGCCTGCATCCCTGGGATGAAACCTACTTGGTCAGGATGGATGATTGTTTTGATGTGTTCTTGGATTCGGTTAGCAAGAACTTTATTGAAGATTTTAGCATCAATATTCATAAGGGATATTGGTCTGAAGTTTTCTATCTTTGTTGGGTCTTTTTGTGGTTTAGGTATCAGAGTAATTGTGGCTTCATAGAATGAGTTGGGTAGAGTACCTTCTGTTTCTATTTTGTGGAATAGTTTGTGAAGAACTGGGATTAGATCTTCTTTGAAGGTCTGATAGAACTCTGCACTAAACCCATCTGGTCCTGGGCATTTTTTGGTTGGGAAACTATTAATGACTGCTTCTATTTCTTTGCGGGACATAGGGCTGTTTAGATCATTAACCTGATCTTGATTCAACTTTGGTACCTGGTATCTGTCTAGAAACTTCTCCATTTCATCCAGGTTCTCTAGTTTTGTTGAGTATAGCCTTTGGTAGAAGGATCTGATGGTGTTTTGGATGTCTTCAGGATCTGTTGTTATATCTCCTTTTCATTTCTGATTTTGTTAATTAGAATGTTTTCCTTGTGCACTCTATTGAGTCTGGCTAAGGGTTTATCTATCTTGTTGATTTTCTCAAAGAACCAGCTCCTTGTTTGGTTGATTCTTTGAATAGTTCTTCTTGTTTCCACTTGGTTGATTTCACCCCTGAGTTTGATTATTTCCTGCTGTTATTCCTCTTGGGTGAATTTGCTTCCTTTTGTTCTAGAGCTTTTAGGTGTGTTGTCAAGCTGCTAATGTGTGCTCTCTCTACTTTCTCTTTGGAGGCACTCAGAGCTATGAGTTTTCCTCTTAGAAATGCTTTCATTGCATCCCATACCTGTTTGGTTGTCTTTTCCTGTTTTTCTTCAAGGACTTATACCTGTTTGATTGTGTTATCCTGTTTTTCTTTAAGGACTTGTAACTCTTTATCAATGTTCTCCTGTAATTCTTTAAGTGAGTTATTAAAGTCCTTCTTGATGTCCTCTACTATCATCATGAGATATACTTTTAAATCCAGGTCTAGCTTTTCGGGTGTGTTGGGGTGCCCTGGACTGGGCAAAGTGGGAGTGCTGGGTTCTGATGATGGTGTGTGGTCTTGGTTTCTGTTAGTAAGATTCTTACGTTTACCTTTCGCCATCTGGTAATCTCTGGAGTTGTTATAGTTGTCTCTGTTTAGAGATTGTTCTTCTGGTGATTCTGATTACCGTCTATCAGCAGACCTGGGAGACAGGCTCTCTCCTCTGAGTTTCAGTGGTTAGGGCACTCTCTGCTGGAAAGCTCTCCTCTTACAGGGAAAGTGCACAGATATCTGGTGTTTGGACCTCCAGCAGCTGAAGAAGAAGGCCCAAAACAGGACCTTTCCCAGATGCTGTGTTGCTTTGGCAGGTCACAGAAGCTGTCAGCTTCTGTGGTGCACACTCTCACCTGTGCAGACTAAGTTCCTAAGTTCGGCGGAGTCTGGAACCAAGATGGCGCTCCCTGATCCTGAGGCAGAGGGCTCCTGTGCAGGGCGGACCACGGTCCTCTGTTTAATGCAAAAATTTTAGATATCAAATATGTTTACTGAAATTCATTAAAGATCATAAATAAGGATTAATATCTAAGTTCAATTGGTTATGTAATGTTATATATCAATTATTACACAATACAGAAAACAGAAGCTGGGAAATAGAGGAGGACTTTGCTGTGAGTGAGAAGTTCAAGGTTCCAGAAAATCAAAGCTGAGCTGTTTGGCAGGACTAAGAGCCCACATGCTGTTGGCAGCTCAGAACTTAAACTTCAACCAGTCAGCAAAGCCTGTTTTTTTTTTTTTTTCCCAGTTATGTTCAATTACATGCCTAAAGACATAAAAAAGAGAATAGTGTTTAGCCAACTTTAGGTTCTATTATGAAGGGTTGAGTAATTGAAAGAGTTATCTATCACTTATGACAAAGCAGGTAAAGGCTACAGGGATAAAGTACTTCCCTTAGTTGAATACCTAGAGCCATCTAAAGAACTGTATGTTACATCATGGTGGAGATAAAATAAAGAAGGAATACTCATTAGACTGAACATGTCAGTAAATGTGAGGAATACCAGTTGCATTAAGACTTTAGGAAGTCTAGTTTTGGCATTTGTCCATGGGATGTATGGTATAATTAAATCACTTCTGTTCACAGTGCAGATAACAGAACAAAGCATGTGGCTATTAACCAGGGAAACTACCAATAAGTGTACTCAGCAGTGATTGGGAGATAATCAAATCGTTAATGGCCGCATTGACACTTTATGACCCTTAGATGAGGAGGGAACATTTGTGTATACCCCAATGTCCATTGAAAATACAAAAGGAACATGTGGATTATATGTCTCAGTTTCAATGAATGGAAGGCAAATATAAAATAGAGTATCAATTACCAGAAAATCAATAGACGGGAAACAAAAGATGTGACATTGGGGTGGGAGGAGGAATAAACATGCTAAAGTAGAGATGCTAAGAAGTATACCCAGGCCAAAGAAAGCACAATAGTCTAGAAATGCAGGCAAATCAAACACATGACTTTATTCAGTTCATCTTGTCAGGGTTAGAGGTTCAGTCCCCACACCCAAATTTATATCAATCATAGTCTGACACAAAAATGGCAAAGTGGTAAAAGGAGATCATTGGAATTAGATCATGTTTACTCCAGTTATTGAGACAATACAGAGGAAGGATTCCAAAAGCTATGTTGGATTGCTTATATGATCACATAAATGAATATACAGGTCCATACTGTGAAAAAGTAAAGGCTTGTTTTCACAGTCGTAAGATGCTGTATAGGATAAACATGTCATAGTGATAATTCTCTTTTTCATCTCTGACACAGAATGTAGCGATGGAATTATCAGAGAAAAGAAAGGTATGTGCCAAAAGAATAGAAAGTACTGTTTTCATCTAATATGTATCACCTTTACCATTAACTACATTGCATTATTCAGGAAAGTGAAATAAATTTAGGGTAGTCCTGATAATTTTTGGAAACACTTGTGCTATGGGAACAGCAGCTTCAAACAATAGAAGGAAAGATCTATTCAGTGTGCTCACCAATTTACTAGAAACCCTGACCACAGACTATTTTCAGTGTAGATGAAGAATCCAACAAAAGTTCTAATTAGCTTGACATTCATTTCTGTGAACTAAGTAATGGGTAAGTACATAATTAGGTGTTGGGCTATAGAAATTGCTCCAATTGTGTATATGATTTCATTGCTAAAAATATGTTATAGTGATGAGCTTTTTGCCTTTTTATTTTATCTAGCTGAATTGTTGAGTAGGTAATTATTTTAAAAAATACATCTATTTGACTAAAGGACTAGAATAAAAAGTGACTTAAAGGATATAATACAATTGATTTCTGACCAACTAAATGACAACTTCGGAAATAAAGAAAATTATCACTTAATTTATCACATATCTGTTTCTATTTCTTTTATTTTTGTTTTTGTTTCCCATAATGTATAAGCATATGTTTTAGGATCCTCACCTTTATCAAACTCTTTTCTGATTTCAGCAAACTGACTGTACCCCAAAGCTTGCATTATTAAATGGTAATACAAGAAGGTACTTTCTATACATTGCGTGATCATTGAAATGCCAACTCTAGAAGTAAAAGATCTCTGTGAAAGCAACTAAGATAAATATGATTTGTAGCCTTGGTGCAGAAGTTTACTTTAAAAAGAAAAATTAAAAACATGAAATCTTCTCTGGAAATGATGGGAAAGTGCATGGTTTAGTAATATGTAGAAATGAATCTTATGAGCACATTTCTAAAGCACACAGTTCCAAGAGTAGCAGTCATCCTTCTTTGCAAGGAACTAACATAGTAAAGTCTCTTGCTACACTACTCTAACAGCTAACATACAGGGGGATTTCTGTCTGCAGCAATATTTACTGGGCAACTTCTTTGACTTGTACGTTGAGTATCCAGGTGAAACTGATAAGTCATTTTAGCAAATTCCGTATGCACTGTCACAAAAATCTATGAGGTTCCTATTTCTAAAAAGTGTATATTTGTTGGATAGGCTATTACAGAGAATGAAACAGATCTTAAACTACCTGAAAGGAATGTAAATCTGTGAACCTAGATTTAGGAAGTGTTTAAATAAGGCATCTGAAGTGCATAAGAAATTAGAATTTAATAGGTCAGCTGCAAGCTTCCAAAGTGTCCCGAAGTGTAGAACATGAAACAATAAGGACTGTGAAAATAAATGGCTGCAAAAGCGGTTATTGTCCTATCAATTGTTTCTCATAACAGACTTCTACAAACCTGTTCATTATCATAGGACTTTCTTTACTATTCTGTGATTAAAAATTATACACTTATCTCATTCGATTTTAGCTTTTTAAAATGAAGAACCTTTTGTGCAGAGATTCAAAAGGGAAATTGAAATATATATATATATATATCACAACAGTACTTTAAATATGACTGTATAATCCAATACAGGCACTATCTTCCTCTGGAAAGAACACCATATCCCAGATCTTCCTGCTTTCTTTGGTCCCTGATGAGAAGACACAGTGAGCAGAGCTGAGGTACACTAATTATAGCTTGCCATCATCCTCACTGTAACATGAACAAGGCACAGCTATCAAATGTGCTGACAATTTCAGGGTCTTGTGAGTGTAGTATTCATGTAGATATCAGTAAATAAATAGGCATGTTACTATCACATAACAAAATGTGTGATACTGGCTTTGTACTAATTGACAAAGAGTGGTGAAACTATGTAAGTAGGGTTTAAAACAAATGACAAACTAAGGTTTTTAAAGTGAAATATTTGAAAATTGTGACCTATGACAGACATAGGTTGTGCTGAGGATTTTGTGTCAAGTTACATTACAAAAAATACTTTTTCAGAGGACAAAATTTTGAAGTTCTCACTCATTCATTTTGAAAGTAACATCTTCAAAGAATGAATACCACTTTGATGGATACAAAGAATACAATGATTCCATTGGAAAAAATAGTTCACTAGTTAGCTAGGTCACATCATGAAATAATTTATTTAATGTCTCATCTTTGTGGTAATAGGTAAAATGGCTGGTTTTATAAGGTAAATTCAATGCATAAACAATACAGGAAAATCCGGACTTAAGTAAAGTCAAGCCCATTTTATTTTGTTGACCATTTACTATCCATAAACAATATTACAAAAATATTAAGTATAATCAATATCTTTTTTGTTTCTAAATGGCAAAAATAAAATTTGTTACAATGGTTCCCTCTCATTTTTGTTTTTAAATCATTGGTTCTGATGACAGAAATACTGGGGAAAAAAGGCACTTTTGTCTCTACTCTATGTGCTGCATGCCTTAGGACTTTACGTTAAGATGTGACCATTATTAGAAGCCAAGTGTGCTATCTTGTTACTGAATACAATGCTGCTACTCTTACCATCACACAACTTTTCCATATTTATATCTCCAATTAGTGCTGTGGGGAAACAATGAAGATATATTTAATGAAAACTCCTGCCAGGATATAGTCTTTTATATTCATGTAAATATTAAGATCTCCTAGCTTTATTAAAATTTCAAATTCAATAATGAAAATTTAACAGTTTTTACATTAGCTAATTGAGGACACACATACGCCTACAAATAACCATATGAACAAAAAATTAAAATATGTTCCTTTACCGCATCTTTTCTGTGACAATAATAAGTCTTTTAATATGAAAACAAACTTTAGTATAGTCACAGAAGATATTAAGACAATTGAGCTAGAAACATATGACCACAGTATGAGGTTGCACTGTCTTGGTTATTTTCAGCTTACAATAGGGTTCACATTGATAAGCCTATTAAGAGCTGGTGTTTATTTACTACACCGAACCCAAGAAACTACATAAAATTTGACTCTAGAGGATAAACTGATTGCTTTCATGACCATATTGCATACTAGAATGTTCTTTTGGCTATTCCAACATCAGGACAGACATCATCCTACAGTGTGTAGATATCCCAAACTAAGATAACCTATCAAAATTTAACATATAGGTTTTACTGAATGTTTAGCTAAAAAAGTTTTGGGGATGTCTTAGTCAGGGTTTCTATTCCTGCACAAACATCATGACCAAGAAGCAAGTTGGGGAGGAAAGGGTTTATTCGGCTTACACTTCCATGCTGCTGTTCATCACCAAAGGAAGTCAGGACTGGAACTCAAACAGGTCAGGGAGCAGGAGCTGATGCAGAGGCCATGGAGGGATGTTCTTTACTGGCTTGCCTCCCCTGGCTTGCTCAGCCTACTCTCTTATAGAACCCAAGACTACCAGCCCAGGGATGGTCCCACCCACAAGGGGC
Organism: Mus caroli; assembly: GCF_978045245.1. Classification (NCBI taxonomy): domain Eukaryota; kingdom Metazoa; phylum Chordata; class Mammalia; order Rodentia; family Muridae; genus Mus; species Mus caroli. The sequence continues at coordinate 77,936,233 of NW_028227272.1, forward strand.
CTTTCCCCTTGATCACTAATTGAGAAAATGCCTTACAGTTGGATCTCATGGAGGCTTTTCCTCAACTGAAGCTCCTTTCTCTGTAATAACTCCAGCTGTGTCAAGTTGACACAAAAATAGCCAGTACAGAGGGCTAAGAAAACACTGAACAGTGTTCAGTGTTTGTCAACAGAATCCAAGTTTGATCTCCTGTACTCATATTGGGTGGCATACAATCATCTGATCTCCAGTCAGAGAAATTTGTCTGCTCTGGCAGGGAAGTAGAATGGACACTGTGAAGTAGTTGCCATCCCTGGAGAAGTGTCACTAGGCCATGGAACTTCTCAAATGTTGATGATTGCCATAGGCATAAGGTTTATTTGTATGTATGTGTATATATATCTTTATATTCCTTCTTCAGGGAATGTTCTCCCTGTCAAGGTTTGTGACTGTGATAATCAGAAGCAACATGATTCCAAGAAATGAGAATGTGCCTGGTGTTCCTAAGTTAGGGGGCAGGGTGGGAAGTAACTCTGTGACCTTTAGGACAGCCCTTAAGGCTGTGGGAAACAACTCTAAGAACATGAGTTCAAGAATACATAAACCAGTGTAAGAATTATTCTTTACAACATTCCTCAAACACTCAAAATATAAGATGTAATATGAATTATATGAGGGGCTTCATGGAAATGAAACAATAGAGGCAGCTACACTAATCAGCCAGCTTTGTCAGAAAGATATTAAAGAAAGAGATAAAGTGATTCTCAGGGCAAGATCCCATCCAGATAATCTCTCTTTTTTTGTGTGCAGTTGAATAAGGAATAATATGGACTTTTAATTCAGAAATAGAGGCACACTTGTGATCCAAGTTTGAAGTTGTAAGACTTTTTGATCTGGATTTTGAGAAATAGTGACCATGAAAAACTTAGCCCCAGTAGTGGTAGTACACACCTCTAATCCCAGGAGACAAAGCCAAGCAGATCTCTGAATTCAAGACAAGTATGCAACAGAGAAAGTTCTGGGTAAAGAATAGCTTAGTTCAAATCATGATTACAGGTACACACTTAATCCCAGCATTCAAGTGACATAGCAATGCAGATCTCTGAGTTCAACAGAGCAAGTGAGAGCCCTGCTTAATCATTAAAGGAGTTGGAAAACAGAAACCTGGTGATAATAGAAAAATGAAGCCAGGTTCCAGATCCATTAGGCAGGAGAACTTGACAGCTTTGTCTATGTGGCTATCTCCTTAATAGTTCAGGGGCTAAGGTGATTTGTAGGATAAGCAAAAGAGAACCTTGTGTAAATGATTGAATTGATATGCAATTTATAAAGAAGTAGCTTATGCAAGTTTTTTTTTAAAAATAAAAAAAAAAGTAAAAGACTGGGCTTGGATCTGCAAGAGAGATTTATCTCCAGCAAAAAGTTATCTAGAGCAGAACACAGAGCTGTCAGCTTGTCATCCATCACTGATTCCTAGTGTTTTATCCACAGTTACCAAATGCCCCTTCCTCAGACCCTAGACAAAGCTGAGGATTGTCCTCAGCAGAAACTTGCACCCTCTTCTACCATCCACAGACAACTATGCACACATAGGCACAAAAATGAGAGAGAGAGAGAGAGAGAGAGAGAGAGAGAGAGAGAGAGAGAGAGAGAGAGAGAGAAGATGGGAGAGAGAGGAGATGAAATAAAGTGAATGCTAAGTTTGAATAATTTATTCTCACTTTATTAATGTTTTGATTGGTCAATTACCCATATACAGATTCGTAGGATAATTCTATTATAAACAATTATTCTACTCACAGCATTAGTAGTCCATCTCACCTTATCCCCTCAGCAGCCTTGGCATCTGTGTGTTTTTCAGTTAACAGATGATCATGAGATTTAAATTAATAAACTAATATTTTAACTTATTTGCAAAATTTGTCTGTATCACTATATTTACAAAAATATACAATATTGTTGTGCCTATGATTGTCACATCTCTGGGTTGATAGTTAAATGAACAATTGATTTGGAATTGTAAAGACTAACTAAATTACTAGTATATCCTTACCTATTTATATTCCCATTAATTTTTCTAATTTAAGAATAAACCTTTTAGGGGGGCTTATTTGATTTATACTTCCATTGTACTATTCATCAATGAAGGAAATAAAAACAGAAACTCAAAACAGAGCAGGACTCCGGGATCAAGAGCTGATGTAGAGGCCATGAAAAGTGCTGCTTCCTGCCTTGTTCCTTCTCTTTTGTTCAGTCTGGATTTTTGTTGTTGTTGTTGTTTGTTTGTTTGTTTCTTTGTTTCATTTTTCTTAGAACTTAGGTCCACCAGCCCAGGGATGGCATTACCCAAAATAGGCTGTACACTCCCTCATCAATCACTAATTACAAAAATGCTATACAAGCTTGTTTACAGAGCAGTCATTTGGTGGTATTATCTCAATTGAGGCTCCCTCCTTTCAGATAACTTTACCTTATGTCTAGTTGATATAAAAGTAGCTGTCATATCCATGCAAAATCTTTAGTCTTTTATGTTTGTTTGGTCTGTGGCATATAAGTTCATATATGCATGAGTGCAGGCATGTACACTCCTGTGCATGTGGAGGATTGAGATCAGCACTTGGGGCTTTTCTCTACTGCTACTCAATTACTTTGGAAATTGTCCCACAGCAGCTTCTTGTGTGTGGGATTTAGTTATTCAGCTGGACTGGATGATGATCCCTACTATCCACCAGGATGGAACCATGTGCAGCTTTGTTGTGATGTTGGTGGTGATGGTGGTGGTGGTGGTGGTGTTAGATTGGAACCAAACTCAGGTCCTCACCTTTACAAAGCATTCTATTGACAGCAGCATCTCTCCAGTCCAGGTTTCCTAGGCCAGTTAATTTCCTTTTAGCTGAGATTTGCTATTGTTGTGCCCTGAGTCCATGGGAAACACAGAGGAGTCCCAGAATTGCAAAGTCCTCTGAATCTCTCAAAAGAGTCTTTTATTGTTCCAAGTTTGAACTCGAATTGTCTGCCTTGCACTCACAATGCAAATGCTGGCAAGCAACCCTGAGTCCGGAAAACACTGGGTTTATATACAGTATAGTTAGGAATCCTGTGAATGTTCACAGAAAATGGGAGTGGAGGGCTGTAATCATTTGGTGGAATGGTACTGTAGAATCCAAAATAAGTTCAAGGCCACCTAGCCCTTTCCCCTCTGAAGGGACTTTCAGAAACATAGCAGTTAAAATGACTAAGTCTACAGTTGACAAAACTAAATGAACTATTCTCAGAAAAATAACCATGACAACATTAACAGTTCCCAGAGAAATTCCCCCCATCCCAACTCCTGCTGAATTCTTAAAAAAAAAAAAAAAAAAAGACACATGCTGCCCTGACCCTATTGATAGCTGTGACATTAATGTTAATGTTAACAGTCAAAATGTACTGCTGTTTTGCTGACCAAATCATAATAACCCACCATAAGGACAGGCAAAGTGAGTCACTAGGCCAAAGGTATTTACCCTATACAACCAACCAATGCCTGAAAAGGTTACTTGCTACACCAATGAGAATAAGTCAGCTAGCCCTGTTGCCTAAATCTGTCCCTTACAAGGTATAAAAAGTGTGTTGTTCTGAGTCTCTCCTCTGGCCTCTGTGCTGAGACGGAGGTTCCCAACTTGTTGGTTTAATAAAAATCCTCTTGAAGTTTTCAGTGATGGTAATCTCTGTGGTCTTTGTGAGTGAGGGTCTTTTGATGGACTCCAACAGTACTGAAACAGAAGGGGAGGTTAATGTAGCAGGGGGAGAGGCAGAGGCAAACTGTCTGTACACAACACTGAAGTCTCTCTGGTAATTCTGGGCTTACAACACTATATATATATATAACTCCATATATATATGGAGTTAAATTGGATCTTGGGTATGTATATATCCTATTTAACTCCACTTCTCCCTCAGTTTTACCCAAGTCTTTCTTTTTTACCTCAAAAGAAAAGTTCCTGTGGTTGTTTAAATAGGTTTGGCCCAGGGAGTAGCACTATTAGGAGGTGTGGCCTTGTTGGAGGTGATGTGGCTTTATTGGAGGAAGTGTGTCACTTCAGGGGTGGGCTTTCAGACCCTTCTCCTAACTGTCTGTGAAGAGTCTGCTTCTGGCATCCTTTGGACGATGATGTAGAACTATCACCACTTCCTGTTCCATGCCTGCCTGGATGCTACCTTATTTCCTGCCTTGATGATAATGGAACCTCTGAACCTGTAAGCAAGCTCCAACTAAAAGTTGTCCTTTATAAGAGTCACCCTGGTTGTGGTGTCTGTTCACAAGACTAGGGACTGGGAAGGTGGTTTTCTAGTCAAGGAGTAGAAACCTGCAGAGAGATAGAGAGAGATAGAGAGGGGGGGGGAAGGGAGAGGGAAAGAAGGAGAGGGTGAGGGAGGAGAAGAGAAGAAGAAGAAGAAGAAGAAGAAGAAGAAGAAGAAGAAGAAGAAGAAGAAGAAGAAGAAGGAGGAGGAGGAGGAGGAGGAGGAGGAGGAGGAGGAGGAGGAGGAGGAGGAGGAGGAGGAGGAGGAGGAGGAGGGGAGGAGGAGGAGGAGGAGGAGGAGGAGGAGGAGGAGGAGAAGGAGAAGGAGAAGGAGAAGGAGAAGGAGAAGGAGAAGGAGAAGGAGAAGGAGAAGGAGAAGGAGAAGGAGAAGGAGAAGGAGAAGGAGAAAGACATTTTAAAGAAGTATCTACTAAGTTTAAAAGCAAAACACAGAAGCTGGGGCTTCACTCAAGGGCAGAACACAGTAGAGGTTGAAGGGAAGGAACCAGCTCCTGGTTACACATGGGCTGATTATAGTCAATCCAATAGCGATGGCAAAACCCATGCAGTGTTCTTAGAGACCACAACCACAGTATAAGCTACATCACGTTCGCTGTAGCTTGATACAGCTGGTTGTTTCAATCTTGTCCTATGGGAATAAATACTCTGTGCTCATGGTGTGTAGAAATTCAGCCCTAGGTTGGCTGCTGTAGCCAGAATTGTGCAGAAGGCTGTACCCCTATCCATGTAAAAAAAGGAACAGAGTGAGGCCAGACACAACACAGAATCTGACCTAAAACACAGAAGACCTAGGAAACTGTGACAGGCAGATCTTGGAACTTTAGAGGAGCCTGGTCTAAATGATGAAGTCAGGGGCAGGATACCCTGCTAATTGGTACAACTGCTTACAAATAACACCCTAAAATTCAAAGTGATACATTTTTCCTTATAGATACTAAGTAGGTTTTTGCTTAATAATAAATAGGAATGTCCATAGTAATTTAAAAAATAAATATATATTAATATTAAATTTATATTTAAAAACGGGAATATAGGTATGTTTATCCATATAAGGTATGCTTATAATTTCAATTCGAAAGGTAATGCTTTTCTTTGCCAAAAAAAATTTACCCCAGAGAAGATATATTCTGCAAGTCAATGTAAGGACCCAGATTTGCAGCAGGGTTGTTTGCTTGTATCTTTCTAGAAGTAAATCATCCAACTAAAGAACCCAGAGACCACTAGACAAGAGAAACATCTAAAGAAAATAATGGGACATTAAGAGAAGATATTCCAAGAAAAGGAGTTTAAATAAAATTGAATACAGAGAAAGATATTAAATTAAAAGAGAGAAAATGGATAAATAAATCCACATAAATAATAATCTCCAAGGAATCACACGCCAAGGAACGAAGATGAATTGAAGACGAATTGCTTAACCACCAACTGGTCTGCTCTGGCTCCATGCTGTCCATCATCCCTCTGCAGTGTCTCCTCCTCATCATCCTCCTCTTCTTCCTCCTCCTACTCCTCTGTCAAGGCCACTGCTATATGAGTGAAGGTAGACACTATTTCTCATGGAGAGCTCACTTTTCTAAATAGCAGCCAGACCTGTGTGGTGCACTACCTGGAGATGATTGAAGACAGAAAGAAATTTGACACCTCTTGGGGGAAAAAAAAGCCTTTTAAGTTTATGCTAGGCAAGCAGGAGGTGATCCAAGATTGGGAAAAAGACGTAGCCCGTGGGTCAGAGAGACAAACTGACAATCTCCCCAGACTTCAGTTATGGAGCTTCCAGGCACCCAGATATCACCCCATCCTATTCCACTCTTGTGTTTAATGGGGAGTTGTTAAAAGTGGAATGACAGAAGTGGTCTCCTCCCTTGGCTCTGCAAATGGATCTGTTATGCAGGGATCTAGAACTTCCAGATAGGTTCACACGAATCCATACAGAGCTTTACTGAATGCCCCACCACTGTGTATAGACACCTACCCAACTGAATGTGTTCTGTTACTCAGCTTTGCTTTAGACATCTCCATGTCTTCTTCCCCTTCTGTATGTGTGTTGACCTAAACTATATGCTGTATTTGTTTGTTTGTTTGTTTTGGGGTAAAGACTCATTGTCAGTCTTTTAGGTCTATGTTTCTAATAAAGTATATTTCCAACAGCCAAAGCAATGGGTTAACTTTAGAATAGGGAATGACTTGTGGTAGAATTTGCAAGAACTTTTGATTTTTATTATATAGGGTGAAAATTGTATCTATTATATATTAAGATATTCTTCCTGCTGCACTACAAAACCCTAGCAGAGTTGAGATGCTGTTAAGGGTTGGATTTTTCTCCAGTGAGGGGAGGTCCTGTTAAACTGAAAACCCTACCCAAAGTGAGGTGTGAAGGGAGGGAGGGAGAGAGTCTTTGCTTCTGACAGTCCTCCCACCTTTTGAAACATGCTACCTTTTAAAGCAGCTCCCTTCACTGCTGTGTTGGTCCCTACATGATCTGTTCCTGGGTCAGCAGGCACTTCTAAATTCTTCTCGATGACCTGGCTTAATTTGTTTTTCATTCTATGGTTTTTTTCTAATGGATTTTCAATACTTTTGCAATCTTGTAACAATCCAAGCCCCTAAATTTTATGGACTTCATGGAAATGTTTCAATTGATGGTAATATTTGTAGAATAACCACCCAATGGATGCCCACCCATCATGATAAATCCTTGAGGATTTATCTTTCTTAAGAAAATTACACTGTCTGTCTTTATCCCTGAGATGGGTTTCCTGTAAGCAGCAGAATGTTGGGTCCTGTTTCTGTAGCCAGTCTGTTAGTCTATGTCTGTTTATTGGGGAATTGAGTCCATTGATATTAAGAGATATTAAGGAAAAGTAATTTTTGCTTTCTATTATTTTTGTTGTTAGAGGTGGCATTCTGCCCTACCTATTCAACATGGTACTTGAAGTCCTAGCCAGAGCAATTAGACAACAAAAGGAGATCAAGGTGATACAAATTGAAAAGGAAGAAGACAAAATATCACTTTTTGCAAATGATATGATAGTATATATAAGTGACCCTAAAAATTCCACCAGAGAACTCCTAAACCTGATAAACAGCTTCGCTGAAGTAGCTGGATATAAAATTAATTCAAACAAGTCAATGGCCTTTCTCTACACAAAGAATAAACAGGCTGAGAAAGAAATTAGGGAAACAACACCCTTTTCAATAGTCACAAATAATATAAAATACCTTGGTGTGACTCTAAGGAAGTGAAAAATCTGTATGATAAGAAGTTCAAGTCTCTGAAGAAAGAAATTAAAGAAGATCTCAGAAGATGGAAAGATCTCCCATGCTCATGGTTTGGCAGGATCAATATAGTAAAAATGGCTATCTTGCCAAAAGCAATCTACAGATTCAACGCAATCCCCATTAAAATTCCAACTCAATCCTTTAACGAATTAGAAAGGGCAATCTGCAAATTCATCTGGAATAACAAAAAACCTAGGATAGCAAAAACTCTTCTCAAAGATAAAAGAACCTCTGGTGGAATCACCATGCCTGATCTAAAGCTGTACTACAGAGCAATTGTGATAAAAATTGAATGGTACTGGTATAGCGACAGACAAGTAGACCAATGGAATAGAATTGAAGACCCAGAAATGAACCCACACACCTATGGTCACTTGATCTTTGACAAGAGAGCTAAAACCATCCAGTGAATAAAAAGACAGCATTTTCAACAAATGGTGCTGGCACAACTGATGGTTATCATGTAGAAGAATGCGAATTGATCCATTCCTATCTCCTTATACTAAAGTCAAATCTAAGTGGATCAAAGAACTCCACATAAAACCAGAGACACTGAAACTTATAGAGGAGAAAGTGCAGAAAAGCCTCGAAGATATGGGCACAGGGGAAAAATTCCTGAAGAGAACAGCAATGGCTTGTGCTGTAAGATCGAGAATTGACAAATGGGACCTCATAAAACTGCAAAGTTTCTGTAAGGCAAAATAAACCATCAATAAGACAAAAAGGCCACCAACAGATTGGGAAAGGATCTTTACCTATCCTAAATCAGATAGGGGACTAATATCCAATACATATAAAGAACTCAAGAAGGTGGACTCCAGAAAATCAAATAACCCCATTAAAAAATGTGGCTCTGAGCTAAATAAAGAATTCTCAACTGAGGAATACCGAATGGCTGAGAAAATGTTCAGCATACTTAATCATCAGGGAAATGCAAATCAAAACAACCCTGAGATTCCATCTCACACCAGTCAGAATGGCTAAGATCAAAAATTCAGGTGACAGCACATGCTGGTGAGGATGTGGAGAAAGAGAAACACTCCTCCATTGTTGGTGGGATTGCAAGCTTGTACAACCAATCTGGAAATCAGTCTGGTGGTTCCTCAGAAATTTGGACAAAGTACTACCAGAGGATCCCGCAATACCTCTCCTGGGCATATATCCAGAAGATGTTCCAACTGGTAGGAAAGACACATGCTCCACTATGTTCATAGCAGCCCTATTTATAATAGCCAGAAGCTGGAAAGAACCCAGATGCCCCTCAACAGAGAAATGGATACAAAAAAATGTGGTACATTTACACAATGGAGTACTACTAAGCTATTAAAAAAATGAATTTATGAAAATCCTAAGAAAATGGATGGACCTGGAGGGCATCATTTTGAGTGAGGTAACTCAATCACAAAAGAACTCAAATGATATGTACTCACTGATAAGTTGATATTAGCCCAGAAACTTAGAATACCCAAGATATAAGATACAGTTTGCGAAACCTGAATCTCAAGAGGAACGAAGACCAAAGTGTGGAAACTTTGCCCCTTCTTAGAATTGGGAACAAAACACCATGGAAGGAGTTACAGAGACAAAGTTTGGAGCTGAGACAAAAGGATGGACCATCTAGAGACTGCCATATCCTGGGATCCATCCTATAATCAGCCTCCAAACGCTGACACCATTGCATACACTAGCAAGATTTTGCTGAAAGGACCCTGATATAGCTGTCTCTTGTGAGACTACGCCGGGGCCTAGCAAACACATAAGTGGAAGCTCACAGTCAGCTATTGGATGGACCACAGGGCCCCCAATGGAGGAGCTAGAGAAAGTAACCAAGGAGCTAAAGGGATCTGCAACCCTATAGGTGGAACAACAATATGAACTAACCAGTACCCCCGGAGCTCATGTCTCTAGCTGCATATGTATCAAAAGATGGCCTAGTTGGCCATCCTTGGAAAGAGAGGCCCATTGGTCGTGCAAACTTTATATGCCTCAATACAGGGGAACTCCAGGGCCAAGAAGTGGGAGTATGTGGGTAGAGGAGTGGGGGGGGGGGTATGGGGGATTTTTTTGGATAGCATTGGAAATGTAAATAAGAAAAATACCTAATATTTTTTTTAAAAGAAAGAAAATTACACTGTTTTTCATAGCATCAGCATCTCCTGGGTTTTAATGCTTGGCTCTCTTTGCTGATTGCACCTTTTTGGCATTTCTTCCTTCAGTTTCTTCTCACCCTCTGCTGTCCTGTGTAGTGATTTGGTGAGAGAAAGATTATTTTTTCCCCTGCCCTCTGCACTACATATGCAATTCAAGTTTTAATTTATAATAAAATTAAAGATAAAAATTGATATAAAATATTTTCCAAGGTAAATAAATAAACTCATGCTTTTGATTCCAATACCTGTAAAACAAACACAGAGACAGATAAATTTGTTGTGAGTTTGAGGCCAATCTGATTTATAGAACAAATCCAGATAGCCTAGAATACATACAAATACCATAAATAAATAAATAAATAAATAAATAAATAAATAAATAAATAAATAAATAAATCTGCCACTATACAGGAAGATATTTGGAATCCACACAGTCTTGTTTTGATTTATAAAAAAGAATATGGTTATGTGTTTAATGGTCATACTGGCATTGTACATCCTCTTTGATAGAGGTCAAAATAGACCAGACTCGTGTTGAAAAGAGCCTGCTAGACTGGATCAGTTTGTCCTTAAATGACTTCAAACTGCTGAACAAAATGTAGGTTATACTGGGAGAGAAGCTTTGTGTTTGTTTCAACAGGAATAAAAAGGATTTGGATTCCATTCAAAGTAAGAAGGATCAGATTTGACAGAGGAAGACCCCCTGAAGATCTTGACTACAGACAGGAAATGAGAAATCAAGACCAAACAGTACAGGAAACATAATTTTCTCTACATGGGAACCACATTGAAACTAGCTAAGACTTAAATGTCTCTAGCCAGAACTTCAGCTATACATACCAGATAGAGCTTCTTGTCTAAAAAGTCCACAAGATTAATTAGATCATTCTTTGATAGCCATATATGGAGATTTATTTTACAGTTTGGTTATATGATCAAACTAACTTTTAAAGAAAGAAAATATCTTTCACCTCTTTAAACAGAGAACAAAGACTCGTTCTGATCTGTATTTATTGTACAGATGTGCACAGATTCCATACATATATTATTACAATATTATATATTACTTCTAGCTTTACTTAAAAAAAAAAAAAGACAGACCTGTCAAGATTTCTCCTCAAGGATACTGAGGTGCTGAGAATTACTGCTACAGCTTTCTGACTAATCCTATCTCACACTGCATCAATGTTGTCTAAAGACTTGCTTCCAAGATAACTGCAAAACAGCTAGCTCCTTTTGTCCAGACATTCTCAAAACTAAGCAATTTTCTAATTTCTATTCCCCCCCCAAAAAAGAATTTTACATTCAAAACCAGCAGGAAGCAATTACAAGTAAAGCACGCCACATTTCCAAGAAGTGGGAAAATTTTTTATTTTTATTTTTTGGTCATTCAGTGGGTTTGGAAGTTTATCATAATTTAAAATGGGGTGGTTTCAATACTGATGGTATTAGACAGCATGGAGACAAAATAGGGAGGTTAGATTTAGGGATTTCTTTTCTTTTTCCTTTCCATTCTCTATTTTTCTTTCTTATTTGGGAAAGGAGAAAGTGATTGAGAAGAAAGAGGGAAATATAGTAATATTACAGTAATAATAAGAAAATAGGGGATGAGTTATTAAATTTTATACCAAAAATAATTTTTTAATTATAATCTTACATTGGGAGACATTTTTTTTTGTATTTTGGTGCAAAATTGAGGTTATATTTTATTATATTGGTACCGAATTTTTGTATATTGATACAGAAATAAGGTTATTTTTAATTCAGTGATATAGGTTATTTTATATTGATACAAATGTAACATTAATTTTGATACAGAATGTATATATGTGTTTTCATTTTTTACATGAAAAACTGTATCTATATAATTCTTAAAGATACAATGTAAGGTTCTAAGACTTTTACAAGCTGCTGTTACAACCTCTAGGAGTAAATAAATAAAATATAAATTAATAGTCATTTATTCACTTAGATACTAATTTAATTAATTACAATAAGGTGTTTTCAAGGTTATTCAGATAGTAAGTATCTAAAAATAAACGTTTGATAATTAAGATATGTTATAGATACATAGTTGGTCTTCAAGACGTCAGATATACACAAAATATGGCACTTAAGATTGTTTCATCATTTAAAAACCTTTTTCACTTGAGACAGGTCTGCTCCTGGCACTAAAGTACGCCCAACCCACTTCAAAGTTAATGAACATCTAAGAACCTATATTTGGAGATGACATTAGGTGTGGCAAGCTTCATACTGCACACAAAAATGCTATCCAAATTGGGCAAACTTAAATGCAGAAGAGTCTGCCAAGACAAAGTAAGCAAGTACTTTATGCTTCTTGTTTCATAAATAGGTTTGCCAGAGATAATGGGCTAGCAGACTGAAGGTGGGTCTTCCAAAATTATAGAGATAATTCTGATCAGGAAGCCAACTATAACTATAAAGATTTCTACTAGTCTGGGAAGAAAAAGACTATATGAAATAATTCTAACACAGACAAAGTTGGAGTCCTTTCTTGGGATTACAGTCTCACTAATAAAATAATTTATGAACCACCTCAAATGGAAACTCATAGACAATTTTGTTAGGATTTTAAAAGAAAAACACCTAGAATATGCAAGTTAATAAATTTCAGCTCTATGAAGGGGAGAAGAAAAGGAGTTATCTGTGTTGCTAGTATGGAGGTCCACCACATGGCAGACAGCAGTCACAGGATAGGGAAGAGGATTTTAGAAAAAAGAATGGAAGGAATCCCAAGTATGACAAAAAGTATGCTTAGGTTCTGAACTGCATCTAAAAGAGAGTGGGACAGTTTGGAGAGACAAAAGAAGATGGACAGACCGATGGTAATTTGCTTGCAGGTGGGCACTCTGGTAAGGAAAGTACTAAGGCTTCTTAAATGAATAATTATTCCATTCCTCTCTGTTGCATGGATTCAGATGAGCCTGCCTTCCTAGAGCTAATGTCATTTTAGCAAAAGTCCTTCTTCCATGTCCATCTGAAATGTTAGGTCTTCACTGAGACCAGAGATTCCCAATTATACCAATAAGTAGCTAAGATCAAAAACTCAAGACACAGCACATATTGGCAAGGATGTGGAGAAAGAGGAACACTCCTCCACTGCTGGTGAGATTGCAATCTGGTACAACCACTCTGTAAATCAACCTGGAGTTTCCTCAGAAAATTGGAAAGATACCTGACGACACAGCTATACCACTGTTGGGCATACACCCAAATTATGTTCCACTATACCACATGGGCATGTGCTTCACTATATTCATTGTGGCCTTATGTGCAATGGCCAGAAGCTGGAAACAACCAAGAAGTCCTACAAATATTCATAAATAGATTTTTCAAAATTTTTATTATTTTTCTCAAAGTATTCCGTCATAACCCATTATAATTGAAATTCAAAAAAATGTTTTGAAATTAACAGAGACCAAAATAAATATATTGTTCAATATTAGGAATTGAAGAACAAACCTGACTCATTCTATTGTATGCTACATAGAAAAAAAAAAAACCATAATTTTCTCAAGTACTTTTGGAAGTAAGTAAATGTCTACTTGGGTGGATGAGATTTCTATTGAAATTTGGTCTTTACTAGACTACTTTAACTGATTATCTTGGGAGCTATTTGATCATTTACAGAGATCAAATAATTATATTTTCAACCATTTTTAGACTTTCTGCAAATTAAATGGAAATACCAAGTAATACACTGCAATATCCTTCCTTTTTCTAATTGAAAAGAGACTTTATAACTATTTTTAGTATTGTTATTTTCACTGTGATATCCAGGTTCCTACTGCCTAATGACTCTGAGGGAGAAAAAAGGTCATGGCTAAAGGTGCATTCACATTTTGCTTCTGTCTAGTCACAGCAGGTGCTGTTGCTCTCTGGCATGTTTAAAGAAAAGAAAAAGAAAAAAAATATGTGGACTTTCTAGAGGTGATTGAGAAACTGGGCCTGAATTAGGGGTTATTTAGGAATTTAAAAGCTTATCAAATTTCTCAGAGAACCCATTTTTAGATAAATGTGTCTCTGAAATACTGTTTAACAAGTATATTCTTTTAGAAAATGATGAGCTTGTAGATAATCATGAAGATAAAAACTATGAAAGATCCATTAAAAACAAAAACAAATTTAAAAGTACATTAGTAGGTTTAATAATTTCTGATGGGTAAAATGCTAAAATTCAGATATATTTTGCCACAGACACAATAAAAATACTCCATATTATACATTATTTTATGTCATTATATATAATATTATATAAATACTTTTAAAGTAATTTTAACACTGGTATTGTCTAAGAGTGTAATCATAACTATTTTTGTCTAAAATCCCTTCTATAAGAGAAACAAAGCAATAGTTTCTACTTCTGAAAGACAAGAAGTTGGTTTTAGTCAGCATATATATAAATGCTTACTGTAGGTATGATTATATGCGTATGTTGGAGTCAGTTCCTATCATCCAGGGTTGGTACTTGGAGATATCCACAGAGTTCACTATAGAAAAGAATATTCTCATGACATTGGCTTCTTATTGGGACATATTTTAGGAATCATTAATTCTTAAGCCAGTTTCTGAGCATTACATTTTTTCCTCACTTATATCTATAAATTTAAATCTTGAAAGTACTAATAAAATATGAATCTAATGATTTTGAATTCCCATTTTAAAGAGCACGAGTTATCAGATGGTGAAAAAAAGAATCCAAATATTTCCCCTGTCCATAAAACATAATGTAAAAACAAAAACAAAAAATGAAAAAAAAGCAGGAAAAAAGAAGAGTAACAACAACCATCACAGTAGCAACAACTATATTGTTTATTAAAGCTTAAGTAGACCTTCCTTGCTTGGGAGTCACAGTCCCATGTAGGTTTAATAAGAAGAGCCTAGATGCCTGGATATTTTTAGTTCATAATATTTGAGAACATGCATGGAAACAACAACAAAAACAACCCAGTTTTTGTTTTGTTTTCAAATGTTACAAACTATTCTAGTGTGTCTCCTATGTTTTCTCCAAACATGTCAGCCACTGGAAAACATATTCCTGTTGAGAGTATTCATCTGGGAGGGGGTGAACTGCATTGTATTAAGGGGTCCCCAGGTATCCCTAATCTATGGACCTGTCCAAAGTGATTGTGGGGTCTATATTGAAGAATCCAGGCTGGAGTGAAAGAAAAAAAATGTGGTGGTGAAGCCTGAGGCTGTGTCCCTGACCATGATCTGAAATGTGGAGGCTGAGACTGGAATTATGAAGACTGGACAAGGGCCTAGTGACCACCTAGTTACTAAGGGATATGGTGATCTGTTGGAGCAGATGCTAGGCCTATGACTGTCTTTGAACACGTGCTACTAGGGACTTATTTGATTCTGCTGTCCTGTGATCCAAATATTGCTCCACCTCTTGTTCCTGCAGAATCCACTGCTAAAGGGCTGGCTAGATGTTCAGGTACTGTCTCCTCCAAGGTCAAGTTTTCCCAGCTGGACAACCTATCCCATCTGAGTAGCCATCTGGGACCTTGAGTTGCCCTAGGTGGAGAAATACTGTAGCCTGCATTGTTGCTAGAGAAGACATAGCTGTTACAGTGGCACCAGTAGCAACAACAACAACAGGAACAACAAAATAACTAATAAGCAGTGATATCATGCCAGGGACATGGCAGAACACAGCCAGTTCCAGCCGCTGCAGGGACCGACTTGAAGGCCAATGTGGATGTACATTATATTTTGAAAAATACATTTGTACTTTGTTAATTTTTTCATAGGTATAGTTTTATCACAGATAAAAACACATCTCTGTTAATAATACATATCCACAATATGGGACACAATAACCCATTCCCCTAGCTTCTGTAAAAGATTGAGCAGCTATAGCTGGAGGTATTTTGATCCGAATGCAAAACTATCTCCTCCCTAACGTGATGTATAAGTCGTCAACTATGATTAATGAGAGTTGCAATAGTAGCTAGCCTGCTGTTAGTTGTATTTTGATATCACCTCTCTTTGGTCAACACTCTAAAAAAATAATAATGGGACATTAGTTGGTTGTCCAATGTTAATGAGTGAAAGAAGATGATAATTTAAAGGAATGGGAGAGGCCTATGGGAGATTTGGAGGCATGAAAGAGAAGGGAGAAAAGTTGTACTTCAATTATGATTTTAAAGAAAATCTAATGAAATAATGCACCTGAACAATAATAACACTAACTGATAACTAAGCTTTCTTTAGAGTCATAGAGCAGTTGAAAACATGGTCTCATGCTCTTAGAATGTATAATGGCCCATCATGGTCTCACCAATGTTAAATTCTGAAAATATTTCACACTCCTGGCTTAGCCATAGTATACATCAATTTTCACACATCCATCAGGCCAATTAACAGGAGATTTCAAAAGATATCCTTTTGTCAACCCATTTCTACTTTTTTATTTTCTTTTGATTCTTTTAATCAAAGAAGTACATTTTTTTTTCTAGACCTTATCCAGAACATTTGATTGACAGGCATAAGATGGACAGGACTGGGACAAAGCATGCCCTTAATTTAATAAAGTTGTCTTCAACTTTGAAAAATGAGATATGACAAAAGAGCATGATGGGATTGGCAAAACTAATAGAAGTTTAAAGAAACAATAATGATCACCTAAGATAGCAGAGGAGCTGTGATAATAGGTTAACTATTTAGAATACAATTAAAGGATTTTCTGATCTCATGTCATATTATGACATAAATCCAGAGGGAGTAACATAATTGATTATAGAAAAAGAAACTATTAATTAGAGTCAAAGGACATATGTCTTAGCATAGATACAAAACTAAAAACAAAAATGTGACTACACAGATAAAACGAAGTTCTAATGATAGCACAAAAATAAAATATGCAAAAAAGGAACCTACTCTGAAAATACCACTTTGATGACTAGGTTAATGTTAAAAGTAACAAAAGTTTAGCAGAAATACTTTAATGCTTACTTATATTTCCATAAATTGGAAAAGAAGGAAAAGAGAAACTTAGGAAAGAAAAGCAACAATCAATTCTAAATATCAATTGGTTTTCTGCAATATCTTCAAAAAGGAATAAAAATAAATGCCTTGCTCTCATCATTTGATGTTATCTTGTTTAAATTTAAATAAACTCTTGTCTACTTCGTTCTAGTGGACTGTGTGTTCTTATGAAGTTTTCAGTGGAGGTTAAATGAATTGGTAGGCTACTGGAACACAAGAGGGGCATCTTTGATACAAGTTCCTCATGTTCTGCCAGTACCAAATGCCTCATATTTCTTCCTATGTGAATGCCTCTACGAAAAGGAGAAATAATATTGTTGAAAATATGAAAAAGAAAAAGAAAAAAAAATAAATTTATCTATATAGCATTTAAAATTTTTTAATATTATATAAACTGTTAAAAATAACAAAACATATTTAATAATTCACTAATTCCAAAATTGAGTAAATTTAAAAATTTAGAAATCTTCTTAGACTTGAAGCTATATGGATAGAAAATGAATTCTTTTTTAATATCATATATTCTGATTATAGTTCTCCCTTTCAATTCTTCCCAGATTTAAACCACCTCCCCTCCCAAATGAATCTGAACATATTCTCTCTACATAGAGAATGATCAGGCATTTAAAGAATAAAATAAAATGTAAACAAACAAATTGGAATAGGACAAAGCACACAAACAAAAATGATCAAAAGGAAAATCATGAGAAACCCATATAATTACAGAGACACAGGAAGGAAGGAAGGAAGGAAGGAAGGAAGGAAGGAAGGAAGGAAGGAAGGAAGGAAAGAAGGAAGGAAGGAAGGAAGGAAGGAAGGAAGGAAGGAAGGAAGGAAGGAGGGAGGGAGGGAGGGTGAGACAGAAGAAGGGAAGGAAGGAGGGAGGGAGGGAAGGAGTGAGAGACAGAAGAAAGGATGGAAGAAAGGAAAGAAGGAAGGAAGGAAGAAAGGAAGGAAGGAAGGAAGGAAGGGAGGGAGGGAGGAAGGGAGGGATGAAGGGAGGGAGGGAGGGACAAAGGAAGGAAGGAAGGAAGGAGGAAGGGAGGAAGGGAGGAAGGAAGGAAGGAAGGAAGGAAGGAAGGAAGGAAGGAAGGAAGGAAGGAAGGAAGGAAGGAAGGAAGGAAAGTCTCTGACAAACATGAGAGAATGAACCTTAGATGGTGCAATTGAGTTCATTGTCTGTTGGCCTTCTACTGCTGGCCATGGGGTTGCATTCCAGTGAGAATCCACTGGAGAAAACTAATTTCCATTTGTTAGTGATTATAAATTACAGATAGATGTGGATTAGGTATAAAAGTTGTGTCCACTTCTCTCAGCAATGAGATCCCCATCTGGTACAGACTCCTGTACATCCTGTGAGTGCTGCCAGTCTCTGTGAGTTCATATGTTCCCCAATTGTGCTATATTCGTAGAATAGATAGTTATGGATGCCAAAGGTGGTGGGAGATTGGGTTAGCAGGATAGAAAAAGAATGGGAGTGGAAAAAGCTCAGCACCACTGGAGAGACCGTATGAAAACAATGCGGTAGAAGTTATATATGAAGTAATCTAAATGAAATTGTCAAATAATGGAGGAAATGGAGCCCCACCTGGATATCCTCCATAATCAAAGGAAGCTTCTAGAACTGGGATTGGGTTGCATCTAATAGAGTTGTTTGCCAAACAGGCTCCTCTGGAATCCCCAAACCTCCCCGGGTGGTGCGGAGGCTTACTAATGAACAGTGATGCTCACCTGCTCATGAAAACACCTACACACTTCATCAACGGTGAGGGAAATCTAGCTGACGCCTACATAGGTCTATAACCATACTTAGTTCTGGCCCTGGAACGTGCTCTACATGCTTCGAAAGATGAAAAGGTAAACACCAAAGCAACTCAAATCCCTTTAATCTATGATAGTGTCTTGCCTGCATGACACGCAAGTGCAATAGTGGCACTAAGCTTATGAGAGTAATCAACGGATAGCAGATTGATTTACAACCTACCCCATGAGAGAGAACGAAGCCCCCGTATTTCTTGTATGGTCAAGATCCTGAGACTAGATAAGCCAGAAACCTATGCGAAAACCAAATGCTATTCTGCTAAATGATCTAAACAATACAATAGCATTCTAATACACATACAGATCAGTGCCTTGGTCATCTATCTTTATAGAAGCTTCCTTCTGAAGTAGATGAGAAACTATACAGAGTCTCACATGGATCAGAGTACAGAGAGTGAAAAACATTATAATACTCCATTATATATGATTTGTCTCCATCAAGTTTCTCCCATCAGGGACCAGAGAATTTTTGGAAAAAGTAGCAAGATAGTAAGAACAAGAGTGTATGAAGGACACTCCAAAAATGAACCTTAGTAGTTGATTTGATTTTGCTTCAAAGTTCCATTTGCTCCCAAGTTAACAGAAAAGCCTAAAAGCATGAATCAGTCAGTGACTTTATACTATATTCTTCCATTTGGGCAAGTGGCATTGGGAACAGGAAATATCAGTGAGATGAGAGAGGGAAAGAAAAATCTGGGAGAAAAGACTAGGATTGGGGGTAATATCTGGGGTGGGGCAGAAACCTAGCGTAATGGAAACTCCATGCAATCTATAAGACTAACCCTAGCAAAGTCTCTTAGTAACAGAGGATGAGGAGTTTGCACCAGCTATTTTTCTGTAACCAGGCAAAACCTCAAGTAGATGGATTGTGACACTAACCCATTTATAAAACCTCTGCTTCCACCTATCGTTTGCTCTGCCTGTAAGGTATTCTGGGACTGGAGCCTACGTTTAAGTTTCAGGGGCAACATTGTCCTTACTGCAATGGAAATTGCATGTTCCATAAGTGTGAATCTTTATTCTTACCCTAAAGTGGCAAGGTGGCACAAAATATGTTAGTAGTGAGACTAGTTTGGAAGAAGTCATTGGTCATACCATCATGTAACTTACTCCATATGTGGGACCAGTACCTCAAGTGACAGGCTGTACCTCACAAACAGAAATATAAAATGAAGTTCTATCAGCCTAACAGGATTTTAGTATGCCCGTGTGTTCATATGGTCTCATTTTACACTGGAAAATGCTTACAGTCCTATTGTTGGGTTCAGAGGAGAAGTTGAAAAAACTCTCTTCAAAGGTTGAAGTTTTCAAACAAATGCTTTATTTTCTCAGTGCTCAGGGAGTCAGGATCTGAAGGGTGAAACTGCAAAAGAGGTGGGGTTTGGGTGAACTGCAGAATCATCCAATAGTATTTGACGATATAGGTTAAGGAGGGAGTGCCCGTTGGAGACTCCCATATTCTGGGAACCTGGCTTCAAGGTTTTTAATTCATTCTCCTAAACATTTGGTCCAAAGCTCAGCGTGATAAAGGGACAAAGGAGCGGGTCTGCTGTATACAGTTAATTAGAGGATAAGAGGCAATTGGTTATATGTATTTTATAACGCATGCACCTTAGTTTACATAATAGCAATTCCTAGATTCTTTATAGGTTAACAGATAATTAAGAAAACATTTGAAGAAGAGGCATAGGAGTTCAATGCTTGACCCTGCCAGCAAGATGGAGAAGTTGTACTTGAGAAGACTGAACTCAGACCACTGTTTACAATAGAAGCTGTTTGAACCTTGAACTTAATTTCTCCCTGTGATTAAATGGAGTCTGAAAACGAAATAATAGTACTTAGAATAAGTTTCTTTCGCTTGTTCCCAACAGATACTACTTTTAGGAACAAGATAATTATCAGTCTGAGTCTTGTTGAAGGTACCAAGGGTCCAGAGTCATCTTGGTTCAGTAAAGAAACTCAAAATGGAGTAAACTGTTGGCGGCATAATGTTTTTTGCATACTGTGTAAAGTTTGACTCTCATATCATGTTTCAATACAGATCGGGCTTTGCAGTGTTTACTCTTTGAAGCCCCAGTCTCAAGGTTTTATAAACATTGCTCCTCATTAATTCTCTGCCTTGACAATAAAATCCAATGAGTCCATAAAGAGCTTTAGGCAAGAGGAGGGACTTCTGATTATAGGATGGGTGGAGACAGAGACAAGAAATGAAGGAGGGAGCCACAAGTGTGATGCTGAGAAAACTTCAGAAGAGAGCTGAATCAAGAAAGGACAAAAAATTCAAATGAGATAGGAATATAATCTAGGACAAAGCCTGACTACCAGATTGGAGGTTTAGAATGGAGTAAAAATTGCTCAGTATTTTGCTCAAGACAATTTTAATAAATCTTAGTCTCTATGTGTGGATAATGGGGGAATTAGCTTGTTAAGGAGTACAGCTGACAGATTCACTCACTGTTTACATTTATATTAAAAATAACTCATCTTACAAAATGTTTCCTGTTTTTGTTTTCATTTTTTTCTCATTTTCTATGAGTCTTTGTCTCACATTGTAACCCTAGATGACCTAGAAATCACTCTGTAGGTCTGACTGCCTTCTAGTTAACAGAAATTAACCTCCTTCTGCCTCCCACCTCCCACATGCTGGGATTAAAGGCAAGTGCCACTATACTTAATCAAATGCTTTAAAAAAACAAACAAACAAACAAACAAAAAACCAACTGGAGTGCTTGAGGTCAAAGCCAGCCTGAAAAGACACTTTTTACAGAAACTGAGCTAGTTCATAAAGAAAAGCCTAGCTGTAGGTCTACCATTCATATGAAAGCAGCTGTGTTCCAAGAAAACATCATTTATAAGCCAGCCACATGTTTGCAAACCTTAACTGGCTGTCCTCTGGTCACGAACTCTGAATGCTCACAGTGTTGCAGCACCTCTGACACAGACGTCATTGGAGAACTAGCAAGGATACTATTCCAACCAAGTACTCAATAATGTTTTAATGACGGAGTCACATTGCTTCCCCTTTCAGTTCAGCTAGCAAACACAGACTGGAGAGGTGGGAGAACAGGAGAAAACAAAAAACACAAAAAACATTTTAGTCACTTACCTTCCATCTGTTTTCTTCTCTTAATCTCTCCCATAAGGGAAAACAAACTTGTTTCTCCCATGTCTTGTTACTTTCTTACTACAGAACAAAACTTACACAGAACAGTTGGTACAGGCTTCATGCCAGAATAGAATGCTCTGCTGTAACAAAATCCTTGTTCTTCAGAAATTTGGAGTATTCTTTAGTCTAAACCTGGATTTTTAAGACTTAATGCCTTGCTAAAATAATCAAGTACCCGCTTGGCCTTGCGAACTTTGCCTCATGTTGCTTAACATAGAGTGATACTTAAAAGGGGAAAGAAAATGTACTGCACAGTAACTGTTTTGTATTCATGGTAATCATAGAAAACCTTCAAATATTTTTCTTTTGTATTAAAAATTTTGAAGGCAATCTTTCCAGTGACAACAAAACATTCTCAAAATATTTATAATTAACACGGTCCTGGAGAACATAGTAAAATGTTCACAATGTCTTCATAAGACTGAAAGGAAGTTTAGAAAGCATACTAATAATCAAACAAAAAGAATAAGTATAATTGTCAGAGGAACAGGAAATAGATTCATGTTTTTAAAGGCTAAGAGTTTTAGCTACAGATGAAAACCTTTAAGCTTTGTAATAGGATGTTTTCAGGTATGCAAGCGCTTCACTGAACCTTAAGAAATTCTTGCTTCAGGTGCAATACTTGCATAAGAATTCACTTCAAGGGGATTTTAAAAAATAGGGATGTGGAGACTGGGTAGTTTATTTGCCAAAAACAACTTAGACTTTAACCTTAAATGAAAAGATCTCAGGAATCTTCATTTACTTCTCTTTCAAAGAATATTGTGGTTATATATATATATATTATACATTTGGGGCACATTTTAGAGTAAGTTCATTAAAATTTTGAGAGATTGACATGTCACATAAATCATTAATATGTCAACATGATCAATGCAACTTACATAACACATGTATAAATAATTCTTTAAGAGTATGTCACGGGAAAGTACCAAGTCTAAATAAGAAAGAAAAGAACCACATACTTTGGGAGGTATGAAAACTGGTCAATAAATAACTCCTTCTTTTGCCAGGCTCGTAACAGATTTAAAGAAATTCATCACATCGCTAGTCAAAAATCATTTAAATATAGATTTTAAACATAAGGGTTTGGATAAAGTAAGGTACTCAAAAATAAATGAAAAAGTATCCAATTATATCTATGAGTTTATCAAATGAAAATAACAATGAATTATTTCTGCAAAAGCCATGGATACCTTTTTGGTAACTTTCTAGTTAAATCTCAAAGTGCTGCTAACAGATCTAGCAGGTTTTTGTTGTTGTAGTTGTTGTTGTTGTTGGTGGTGGTGGTATAATTGTTGTTTTCATTTTTCTTTTTAAATAAATGAGTTTATACTCTAACTTCAGAGGTGCTTTAGGTGGAATTATAATCTGATCAAATGAAGTCAGAAGTGAATATGTGTGCACTAAGAGGTTTTTATATGACTTTTCATTGTAAAGAGTGAACCCAAAGAGATCCCTGCAAAACTGTAGGTCTATAGCTAAGGGAAGAAATGACATAAGCAGTTGTTGATTGTGCTTGAATTCATGATTCTCAGATACAGAACAGCTCACTCAATGAGGTGTATCCTCTCTTTCTCATGTTCCGATCATATTTCCCATCTTTTTATGCTGCTGTTTGACCGCATGGCTACTTTAAGACTGTGACCTGGAGTTATAGCATCATAAGTGATGATAGATAGCCTCTCTACCAAATTGTGTTGTGATTGATAATTTACAGAACAACTGAGGGGATGGAATAGAATTTAACTTCTATTTTTCTCTATAAAGTTATTTTCAGGATTGTCTCAGATAATTTTTTTTTATATCAGATGTTCATTCTTTGTTATTTTTCAAAAGCTCCTTGTAGATTTTTGAAGTTACAGGTGAGAAAATAAATGCATTTTGAAGATAAATTGACTTACTATTCAACTCAAGCAAACAATTGCTCGTAGAGGGAGCTTGAAAAGAATACATTTGCAAAGAATAAAAGCCCAAGGTTTTAGCATTACAAATTCTAAAACAAAGTTTGCTCTTGATTCAAATAATTCTTGGTTATAATTTTACATTTAATACTTTGTTTACTATACTTCAAATAATGTGTAATACATTATTTAATGGGTGCAGTCTGTTTTAAATTGATATTTACATAAATTAATAAACATTAAATCAATCACCTTGTCTATAATTAAACCTATTCAATAATTGTGAATAAGCCAGTCATAGTTTTGGGTTTTTTTTTGTAATAAGAAAGATATGTCTTTATGTTGTAATTCTTTATTAGTGAGAAGAGTTCAGGCATAAGTTGGAGAAAAAAGTAATTGAGTAAATTGCAAAAGAAATTAGTTATCTCAAATAATAGTGATCTAAAATTACCTGAGGTTTTGATTAGATAAATCCCTGACTTGGAGCTATTCCATGTTTTCTAAGTCTGTTTCAATTGGCATTGTCCTTCCTTATCTGTTTCAATATGCCTTACTAATGGCAGAAAGTTGAGCCTTGCTGGCGTCATTTATTTACCTTCCAATGTAGCATGGTGTTGATGCAAGAATCACAGCTCTTGCCTCTAAGCAGATGTAAGACAGTTTATTCTGAAGACAAACAGTTGTGATCCTTTTGGAATCTGAGAACACAGTTTCACGTTTTATATTTCAATGTGGTAACTCAATAAGTTTTATAAAATTCACACAAGGAAAATTATGAAGGAAGACCCAATTGATGAAATATCATGAGGTCGTGGGGCAAATCTCAGTTCTTGGCCTTTGTTGTGTTTTCATAGTATTCTTACACTTTTGGTTGCTGGAAGCTAGTGGTCTATTCAGTTAATGAATTCCAAATTGTTTCATTTGGTAATCACAGGGGTGTAATCAAAGGCATAGAGGTGGGCAAAGACCTGATGTAAAGAGAGTTAAAAGATAGCTCAAGATAAATGATTGGTGTGTAGACCTAAATATTCCAATGGGTAGACAGTCATTGAAGTTCAAATCAGTTACATTATTCTCATAAATGATTTAGAATATGATGCAAGTCTTTCCAAGGACTTCAATTCATAATATTAAGAATTGAAAATATGTAGAGAGTTTGTATTCTCTGTGACTTGTTTGTGCTGGTGTCTGAGTTATCTAAACCTCTTGTTTGATTATTAATAAAAGAATCAGGGATAAAAGAAATGCTTTTTCATTCTTAAATAGGCACATGGTTTTAGAGAAGAGATAAATTATTGGCATTCCTTGTACCAGGTAGGGTGCCCTCCAGCCTTCTTCACTCTCTCTGCCCCCTTATACCCAGTTCTCAGAGTCACCCCTAGCAAGGCAAGAGATCAACAGCCACAGCCTCCTCTCCCCATTTGTCTGTGCTTCCTATGAATACCATAGATCATCCCCAACTAGTGTCCCTTCTAACCCTCATTACTATGTTCCAGTCCTCAAATTAGGCAGACACTTCTTTCTCAACCACTGCCTATGCCTGCCAAAAGACCAGGTAGTTTTCCAGCAAATGTTTTTCAGTTTCTCTGTTTCTCCAGATTCAGTCTTGAGGATTGCTGTTCACCCTGAAACAGACTTCTTTCCATGGCCTTCCTTTCACCTGGTCTCCAACACCAGCAACAATATCGTATGTGAACACATCATAGAAGCAGGTTTACCATAGTAAAACTGTAAACACATGTCCTTGAGCTGACACCCCCTCTCCAAATTGCCAATTTGAGACCTGGTATGGGGAAAGACCCAAGGGAGTCTGTGAGTACGATTCTGGCTGAGACTCCTGGCAGTGAGGATATGGAACCTACAGTGGCCATCTTCTGTAGCTAAGCAAGACTCCCAGTGATGGGATAAGACATCAAGCCCATCAAAACTGTTGACCCAAAACTTTGACCAGCCTACAAAATGTGCAGGAAAAAAAGATGAATCAGAGAACAGAGACAGAATGAATGGCTTGTTAATTGACTGACCTAAACTGAGATCTATTTCTTTGGCAAAAATCCATCCCTGATACTATCAAGGATACTCTGTTATGCTTGCAGACAGGATCCTAGCACAATGGTCCTTTGAAAAGATCCAGCTAGCAGCAGATGGAAGCAGATGCAGCAATCCACAGCCAGACATTAGAAGGAGCTAGGGGCATCTTCTGGAAGAGTTAAGGGAAGAATTGAGAGACCTGAATAGGATAGGATCTTCACAGGAAGAGCAACAGAGTCAACTAACTTGGACCTTGGGGGATGACAAAGACTGAACCACCAACCAAAGAGTGAGTATGGATTGGACATAATCCTCAACCTCCATAACCCTGCCTTCCACATATGTAGCAGACGTGCAGCTTGGTCTTATGTAGGCTCCACAATAGCTGGAGTGTGGACTGTCCCTGAATATTTTGCCTGCCTGTGGATTCCATTCTAACAGGGCTGCCTTGTCTCTTCTCAGTGAAAGAGGATATGCCTAGTCCTAGAGTGATTTGATATACCAGGGTGAGGTGATACCCAAAGGGCAGAAGGGTAAGGGGAATAAGGGAAGGAGCTATGTGAGGAGGGGAATGAGAGGAGAGGGCTCTTCTATTGGGATGGAAAGTAATAGTGAATTAATTTATTAATTAAAAGTGTTCAGTGAAACCAAAGGGAATAGGAACACAAACTTTTAAAGGAAATAAAGGAAAATACAAATAAAAACTAAGAAAGGCAACAAAAAATTTAAGAGAGTAATTCAGTAAAACAAATATTTCAATTTTTTAACATTGCAAGAAAACAAACAAAAAATCAAAAGAACATCAACACAGAGCTAAAACACTCTGAATATCACAGCAATTAAGGAATAAAACATTCACCCAACAATAACAAATGCAGAAATCAGCAACTAAACATATAATTGCCCCTAACTCAGCTGCCTAGGCACTACATCAGCACACAGTGACAGCCAGGACAGTCTGTCTCCTCGAGTCCAGCTATCCTAACTATTTCAACATAGCTTAAGAACAAAGTAGGGATCTTGAAATCAACTATATGAGGATGATAGAGGCCTTTAAAGAAGAAGTTAATAAACCCCTTACAGAAGTTCAGGAAAGCACAAATAGCTGCAGGAAATGAATAAAACTATTTGGGAATTGAAAATAGAACTGGAGGAAGTAAGAAAAAAAATGCAAACTAGGGGAATTCTGGAGAGGCAAAACTTAGGAAAGTGAATGGAATTACAGAAGCAAGCTTCACTAATCGACTCTAAGAAATGAGAGAGTGAATTGCAGGTGTTAAAGATATGGTATAAGAAATAGATGTATTTGGTCAAAGAAAATGTTAATTTCAAATATTTCTCACACAAAATATGCACAAAATCTAGAACTCTATGAAAAGACAAAATGAAAGAATAATGAGAAGAACCTCAGCTCAAAGCACAGAAAATATTTTCAACAAAATTAAAAACAAAACCAAAAAAGAACAAGTAACTTCCTAACCAAAAGAAGGTACAAGAAGCAAACAGAACACCAAACAGATTGTACTACAAATGAAATTCTCCTCACCACATAATAATCAAAACACTAAACATACAGAACAAAGAAAGAATAATAAAACCTGCAAGGGAAAGACCAAAAACCATACAACAGCCGATGTGTTAGAATTATACCTGATTCTCAACGGAGACTCTAAAAGCCAGAAGGTCATCGACAAATGTGCTGCAGATTCTCAAGAACTGCAAATGACAAAACAAAACAAGCAAATAAAACCAATAAAACAAACAGAACACAGACAGGAAGACTATTCAAAATGATATTCTATTGTACTCAAAGATTAGTGCCTTGTCCAGCTATCATCAGAGATGCTTCCTCCTTTGGCAGAACAGAGTGAGTGTGTGCAGAGCCACAGAGCCAGACATTACACAGAAACTCTAAATTGGAAGTCTCCAGTGGGTTCTTTCCCTCAGAGACTGAGGAAGCCAGCAGAAGAGGAGAGAAAAAACTGTACAAGTGAGAAGAGATGGAGGACACTACTAGAAGATGCACTAAATCAACTGACTCTTGTTGGCTCACAGAGACTGAAGCCCCAATCAAAATCATGGGGTCTGCCTTGTCTTATGTCTTCTGTTTGGATCTGTCTTCTGGTACCTTTTTCATTTCATAAGTGGAAAAGGAGGGGGAGTGAATCTGGGCAAGAGAGAAGGGAGGATGTGAGAGGAGTGGAAGGAGCAAAAACTGTAGTTGGAGTTCATTGTATGACAGAAGAATCTATTTTCGTTTAAGATATTAGACCTCCAGACTATCAACATTTGCAATATCCACATGACTTAAATTGAACCATCACATGGAGAAAACTGATAGGAAAAGTGAGAAGAAGAGAGGAAGAAAGGAGTTAGAGAGATGGAGCAATCTATTCTAAGTTCTAAATTTTAATAAATTGCTTTTTTGTTTTGTTTTGTTTTGTTTTCGAGACAGGGTTTCTCTGTGTAGCCCTGGCTGCCCTGGAACTCAGTCTCTAGACCAGGCTGGCCTCCAAAGAAATCAAAAATCTGCCTACCTCTGCCTCCCAAGTGCTGGGATTAAAGGCGTGCGCCACCACTGCCTGGCCCAAGTAACTATTTCTGCTTTTATATTCTTGAAGAAGGATGCTGTGATATGACTCATGTGTGCTCCCAGTTGGGTGCCATTACATCTCCCTCTACTTCAAGAGTGGATTAGAATGAGTCTGATTTCATGAGCCCTTCCTACAAGCATTCGTAGCTGATCCAATTTCAAGATGGCACTGGCCTCCAGAAGACTAATTATTGTTGATGTGATTGGGTCTCAGGTGGCTCAATCTGACGTAGACCTCACTATGTAGCTGATACTGACATTGACCTCTTTTGTTCTCCTAGTTCTGTATGCAGTCTTAGAAGCACTAGCGTGAACCTCCACACCCAGTTTCTGGTATGCTGAGGAGAAAACTCAGGGCTTCATGCACTTGAGCCAAGCAGATTATCAGCTGAGATACATTCAAGGATCTCATTAATCTTCTTTCTTTAGTTACTCCAAGCATAGTGACATTGTTTGATGGCAAGGATATGGGCAAATCCATGTGTACCAATCAATATTACATGGAGAAGCAGTATCAAATATAATGAAAAGGTGGCAAACATACTGCATTCCATTGGATAAATAATTAACATGTTATTAAAATATAGAGGACATAATAATTCCCCATAATTCCAAAAGAGCTTGTCATTCCCTCTGAATTATGAGGGAACAAACAATGTATTGATTTTTATGAGAGTGCAATGGAAAAAAAAGAGATGTATGGAGATGGATTATTTCAAAGAGATTTACAGTAGGAACTACAAGAACAATCAAAAATCTAGTTGAATCTTATTGTATCTACACTTTACTTATGTATTACCAGATTTGTGTAATTGTTCTTTTAATCATTCTATGTAGGTAATGTTTTTTTTTTTAAGATGAACATTGTAAGAGTGGGATCATTTTAATTTAATTTTGAGGAAGGCTTGTGAAATTTAAATTTTTATTTTCCATTAATAGTAATATGTTCTAGTAAGAGAAAACCTCTAACGTATTGAGAGAATAATCAGTAATCCCTTATGGGGGGTGCTTTTGTGGATTATTTTTTTCCTAACAACATAACTCCCTTCTATGAGAATAAGAGGTTGCTGATAAAGTGACTTCTCAATAAATTCAGAATTATTCCTGGTCCACTATGGATCCTGGAATTTGAGCTCATCTGAAAGTTTTTACCTGTCCCCACTATAACTATACTGTTGGCTGTGAATTCAATGGAGAAGAAAGGTGGAGAGATAATAGGATACCGTGTGCTGTAAGTCTCAAAAACTGATGAAGTTCCATGCATCCCTGTTACATCTTTCCTTAGCATGTTAAAAAGTCCTTAAAAATTGTCACTCTGTTTCCAGAGAGCCTTTAAGGACTGTTCTTATGCAACAGGGTATTCCAGCATGCCACATATCTTGTCTCTGATCATTGTAATGCTGTACTTTTGGATGTAGGTCATAAACTGAACTAGAATGTGGATGGGTGAGCATTAATAAATGCATTTTAAACAACCGCATTCGTCTCCCTTCTTTCCTGATGGTATATTCACATAAATTATACAGTGTCAGCTTTGAAAGAGTTTATAGTATAGATATGTAATGATTAGTGGTGAAAGAGTAAAAATGACATTACTGAAGATATTCTTCTTCTGAATTTACAATATAACAGTAATGATAACATGGCAAGAATATTTACTGTTAAATATTCTACCTTCTCTGTTTAATATTAGAGTTATGGGTATAGTCTGAATCATATCTCAGTGTTTGATGGGATTTCCACCTTGGGTGTTATAATAGATGACTGAGCTTATATTCCTTTGTTTTACATACTATTGATTATATAACAATAACAATCAATTATGAGTTTTATATTTTAGAAGTGAATTTTTAATATTAAGAAAATGTTACTCTAATACAATGGCAGAAGATATATACTTTTAATTTAATTTGCAGAAATTCACATGATGAAATACCAGTGGAAGCCATAATAGAGCAAAGGTTTATCTAGTTAGGATCCTGAACACCCGCAAAAAATACAGGGCCTGATCAAAGCCACAATACCAAAGGCAGTATAGAGATTTCTACAGGCAGGTTCATTGGACCATTGCACGTCTCCCCTTGATGAAGATATTTAGAGTCTTGGCTCACTTCTATTTCTATTTTTGGCTTTTTTCCTCCTTAATTGCATATTCTAGCCATGGTTAAACTAGGCATGTGCTAAGCACTATAAAATATTGACAGAAAGACATCAGTATCTATTGTTTACTACATTGTGGGTTCTTATTTCTTCTAAACTTCTCCTCCTCTTTTCTTCTACCCTACCAAATGTCTCACACTAGATTTTCATTCATGTTTCTGATGATGTGACAAATATAACACGAACAAACTAGCAAATGCTCATGGACAAACAAATGCTTTGGGATATACATTATGTAGAGAATGTTTTATTCCTTGGCTGGGAAGAAATAATCTTTGTTTGTTTGTTTCTTTGTTTGTCTGTTTCTGGTGTGTTCTTTTTATGTATACTTTTTAATTTGTTTTTTTTTTTTTAATTTTAAACTCCAAATTTTATTCCCCTCCCAGCCCTCCCTGCAACTGTCCCACAACTCATACCTCCTCCCCACCCCACTCTAAACTCCCTGGGGCCTCCAGTCTCCTGAGGGTTAGGTGCATCATCTCTGAATGAACCCAGACCCGGAAGTTCTTTACTGTATGTGTGTTGGGGGCCTCATATCATCTAGTGTATTCTCGTTGGTGTTCCAGTATCTGAGAGATCTTGGAGGTTCAGATTAATTGAGACTGCTGATCTTCCTACAGGGTCGTCCTTCTGCTCAGCTTCTTCCAGCTTCCCCCTAATTCAACTACAGAGGTCAGCAGCTTCTCTCCATTGGTTGGGTGTAAATATCTGCATCTGATTCTTTCAGCTGCTTCTGGGGTGTTTAGGGGGGCAGTCATGATAGGTCCGTTTTTGTGAGCACTCCATAGTCTCTGTGATATTGCCAGGTCTTGGGGTCTCCGCTTGAGTTGGATCCCACTTTGGGCCTGATGCTGGACCTCCTTTTTCTCAGGCTTCTCTACATTTCCATTCTCACAATTCTTTCAGACAGGAACAATTATGGATCAGAGTTTTGACCATGGATGGCAACTCCATCCCTCACTTGATGCCCTGTCTTTCTGCTGGAGGTGGGCTCTATAAGTCCCCTATCCTCAGTATAGGTCATTTCATCTAAGGTCCCTCTCTTTGATTCCTGAGTCTCTCACCTCCCATGTCTCTGGTACATTTTGGAGGGTTCCCCCAACCTCCTACCTCCCAAAGTTGCATATTTCCATTCTTTCCGCTGGCCCTCAGGGATTTTTTTACCCACCCAATACCAGATCATGTTCCCCTCTCTGTTCTGCCCCATCCCCTTTCCCTCCCAAGTCCCGACCCCCATCCCCCACTTGTGGTTACTTTTCTCTTCCTCCCAAGTGGTACTGAGACATCTTCACTTGAGCCATTTAGCTTGATGAGCTTTTTGAGTTCTGCAGGCTGTATTTTGAGTATTTGGCACTTTTTTTTTTCTTTTGGCTAATATCCACTTATTAGTGAATACATACCATGCATGTCCTTTTGGGTTTGAGTTACCTCACTCAGGATGATATTTTCTAGTTCCATCCATTTGCCTGCAAAACTCAGGATGTCCTTGTTCTTAATGGCTGAGTAGTATTCCATTGAGTAAATGAACTACAATTTCTGCATCCATTCTTAGGTCCTGGGACATCTCGGATGTTGCCAGCTTCTGGCGATCACAAACAAGGCTATGAACATAGTGGAATATGTGACCCTGTGGCATGGAGGGGCACCTTTTGGCTATATTACCACTAGTGGTATTGCTGTGTCTTCAGGTAGATCTATTTCCAATTTTCTGATGATTTCTCCATTGCTGTGGGAATGCAGATTGGTACAACCACTCTGGAAATCAATGTGGAGGTTCCTAAGAAATGCAACCTTAACCTCAGAATTTGGAGTTATTAGTGATGAGTATATATATGGCAGGTCAAATAGAAGTAACACCGTTTTTTAGGAGGATACATTTTCTTGATACTTGTTGACTATATGATTATACAAAGCAGTTAGAGACAGGATACAAATAAATTTTATATTGTGATATTTTTTAATATGTAATGATATTTCAACAAGTAAAGTGGAGATACTTCAGAATGACACTTTAAACCTAGTTGCTAAAACAACTCGCATTTAGTATCTTTCCATTTGTAAAGGTCAGAAATCCAGAATCTATGTGAAAGGATGCCCTCTCAGAGTTCTCACTTGGCTTACATTTTTAAAAGCTGAGTAAAGAGACTGTAGTTTGATTTGGAGTTCTGATCTCTCTCAGATGATGCTGACATTAATT
Source organism: Mus caroli (assembly GCF_978045245.1). Taxonomy (NCBI): domain Eukaryota; kingdom Metazoa; phylum Chordata; class Mammalia; order Rodentia; family Muridae; genus Mus; species Mus caroli. Next base: position 77,968,834 of record NW_028227272.1, read on the forward strand.
TACTCCATGTTTGTGGAACTTGTATTCCTAACAACCTTTGTCCCCAGCCTATCGTCAGCATCTGATGCTGCCCGTAGTTCATGGCCAATGTCTCCAAGGGGCCAAGTAACAAAAAAAAAAAAAAAAAGGTCTGTTTTCTTCTTCGGCAGACAAACATGTCTCTTTTCCTTCATAATGGAGAGGCATCCAGAGACAGCTTTTCCCTGCAGTGCCATATATGGGAGAAATAGCCACAGTGAGCTTGGCTTCAGATGCTTACAGTAAAAGCAGAGCTTGATTTGAATGTCAGTAGCCAAAAGCCTCACTTTCTAGCAATGACTCACGGAAAGGAACATTACTCTGCCTTTCCTGCTTTCAGAACTGATGGCCAATGGGCTGACTGCTCAGTGTGACTGTTTCACACATAGCTCCATGTGACTTTTAGAATCTACGCTTGTAAAGTTAGAGAATTTAGATTACTTTTGCTCTGTAGGTTCTCTATGTGTCTCCAAGATTCCTTTTTTTTTTTTTTTTTGGTGTAAAGGCTCTCCCACACCTTTCCTTGTTCACTGCAGCTCAACCACAGATTTCTTTATACTTGTCTCACTCTTGGCCCATCAGGGACCATTCTGTATGGTAACTTTCTATAAACAGAAGAGGCCATTTCTATGTTTTACTAAACCCAGGTGAATTCCCATCAAAAAGGAATTCTGTAGCCATTTCCCTCGCAGCGACATGTCACATTTAAAAGTTCCCCACAGCACCTCACAGATGTTATTGGAATACAAAATTCTATTGTTTTGTATACTATGGAGACCAGCTGAATTAACATGAAGTAGAGCATCATTTCCTCTCATTTTTTTCTTGTTCAAGAATATCTCAACATCAATTTTCTTCTCCAGTTGGATTTTATAATGAGGTATGACTTTTAAATCTGATTTTTATCATATCCTACAAAATAAATCTTTAACCCACAGGGCTAAAAAATTCCATTTGTATTCATCAAGTCTATTACATTGCCTTTAGTCATAAGCTCGGCAACACTATTGCCTAGAACACGGAAAGGCACAGAAAGGAGGATATTTCATTCCTTTTTTTTCTAAAGTCCTCCAGTTTTTCCAGCTCCTTTAGGAACTTGTTCACACATTTAATAATGTCTCCTGTCAAAATGCTCATTTTTCTACCTCTCACAACTTCAACCTTGTTATTAAAGAAAAATCCCTATAGGGTAGGGAAACTTTAAGGAGAGCTACACAGATACTAATCATAAACACAAGGAATTATCACCTTTTAATTTATTGGAATTTTGTTGAGTGACATTAAGCTTAATAAAAATAAAACATAGAATTGGTAAACTAGTGGGAAAGTTTCTGCTTTTCTCTTGTTATTTGTTTCCTTGAAAAATGAAAATGAAGGAAAATATTAGCAAAAAATGTATACTGAAATGACAATTATACTTACTCTAGATAATTATTAGTGTATGAGAAATTTTCAGACTGGTATATATCTAAATTTTTCCAAACTCTCAGTTATTTTATTCATTATAAAGGTAAAATCTATGAACCCAGTATATGTGTTCTAAAATAATATTTCCAATTAGAATATATTATGTATATGCATATATATACATATATATACATATATATTATGTAACTTTTCTTAACTATGAATGTATATGAGAGAAAATATAGGGATAGACAAGTTACAGAAGGGTATGTCGGTCAATATAGAAAGAGAGATGAAAGTATAATAACAGGAAAGATGTCTGGAAAAATACTAAGTAATCACACTATTAATGATCTACCAATAATAGTCCCTTCATACATGTGTATCTTTGTGTAAGGAGATGTATGTAATTTAAATGAAATGTTCTCATCTGGATTGACAATGCTATCAAATATCATCAAAAAAAATATCCCAATCTTGAAATACCCTCTTTTAAGTTGTTTTAAGGATACTGCTATTGCTCTTGATTGAGTGCCAAAGTTGTAAGGTAAATTCTTATTGCAAAAGACGCCATAAACATCAGACACAGGGCCCAGAGATCTTGATCTGGAATGACCAAAAAGCGTCCTGAGGACCAGCTTCCATGGAAACTTCTGGTTCCATGGAATCTTCCAAAAGAAAGAGACAATCAAAAGTCTTACCCTGATGTGACATCTATGAACTACTCTAATGACTTGTATGTTGGGATAATCTTAAGGAAACAGTAGTGGTACATACCTTGGCAGTTAACCAATAGCTCTCTAATGGGGCTTAAGACCCACACAAATAGATAGAAATCATGTCTGCTACTGGAAATCTAATGAAATACCCAGAGTTAATAACGCCATTAGGAGAACCTACAACCACCACTCTCCTGACCCAGCAAAATTGCTTTCTGCATCCTAAATGTCAAATAAACAAATAAGGGTAGTGTTTCCCCTCCTCCAAGAAAACGTGTTGTTTCAACAGACAGACTATTACTGTAAAATCACAATCAACCAGAATGCAGAGTTATAGAGACCATTCTCAGGTGATATACCTGCAAAACACCTGTCACAGCTAGGGCTCAGGGATCATTTCAGAAGAGAGTTTTTTTTTTTTGTTTTTTTTGTTTTTTTTTTTAAGAATTAGAATATCAGGGAGTTTGCTTTGAGATTGTGTCTCCTGGTAAGTAAGAAACTAACTTCAAAGCATCTCTCCAACATGACTGTCTCAATATGAGTTGAACAAAAGACAACAAGAATAACCATCCTAATGTGTACAGAGGACAGGCCAGGAATCCTCCACTCAACTTAAGAATGTGGATAAGTGGAAGGAACAGTCTTCTCCAAGGAAAAGCACACCTACTGAAAGCACACCTCCAAGGAAAAGCACACACACAACAATACAGAGACTGAACAATTATACTAAAAATTATGCATGCAATATCAGTTAATGAAAAATTATGAATTTGTATCAGATTAAAGATGAGCAGATGAGAGTGTTTCAAGGAAAGTAAACAAAAGGAGGATCTAAAACAACAAAAGGGATATTTTTATTAGATATTTTCTTTATTTACATTTCAAATGTTATCCTCTTTCCTATTTTCCTCTCTGAAAATCCCCTATCCCCCACCCCTTGCCCTGCTCCCTTACCCACCCACTTCTGCTTCTTGGCCCTGGAATTCCCCTATACTGGGGCATAGAACCTTCACAAGACCAAGGGCCTCTCCTCCCATTGATGACTGACTAGGCCATTCTCTGCTACATATGCAGTAGACACATGAGTCCCACCATGTGTTTTCTTTGATTGGTGGTTTAGTCCAGGGAGCTCTAGGGGTACTGGTTACTTCATATTGTTGTTCATCCTATACGGCTGCAAATTCATTTAGTCCCTTGGGTACTTTATCTAGCTCCTTCTTTGGGGACCCTGTGTTCTGTCCAATGGGTGACTGTGAGCATCCACTTCTGTATTTGCCAGGCACTGGCAGAACCTCTCAGGAGAGATATATCAGGCTCCTGTCAGCAAAATCTTGTTGGCATCCACAGTAGTGTCTGGGTTTGGTGGTTGTTTATGGGATAGATCCCCTGGTGGATTAGTCTCTGGATGGTCATTCCTTCAGTCTCTGTTCCAAACTGTGTCTCTGTAACTCCTTCCATGGGTATATTGTTCCCCCTTCTAAGAAGGATCAAAGTGTCTACACTTTGGTCTTCCTTCTTCTTTAGTTTCATGTGTCTTGCTAATTATATCTTGGGTATTCTAAGTTTCTGGGCTAATATCCCCTTATCAGTGAGTGCATATCATGTGTGTTCTTTTGTGATTGGGTTACCTCACTCAGGATGATATCCTCCAGATCCATCCATTTGTCTAAGAATTTCATAAATTCATTGATTTTAATAGCTTCATAGTACTTTATTTTGTAAATGTACCACATTTTCTGTATCAATTCCAAAAGAGATATTTTTAAGTGAATGTATATTGACATCTTAGTATTACTTCATACTCAAAGTGAATTAGAAAAACTTTTCAGTCCTACTAGTTTCCTTTCTTATATTAAAAGTATTACAGTCTGGATCTTTATGCAATTTTCCAAGTTAAACTGATGTGGAATTCAAATATAGACAATCATTTCAGGAACATATTGGCTTAAATTTACACTATTATTTTTAATTTTCTGATGTAATGAAAATGCATGATCATCCCTGTATTTATCAAAAAACAAATGTAAGTTTCTTAGCTCATTTTATTTTAAATTATCTGACTGTATAGCTATATTGATTATCTGATTATTGTTTCAACCCCCACCCCCACCCAAACAGGTACAGTTACTGTGCAATTACATTAAGGGTAGAAAATATAAAGAAGTCAGGTGAAGAAGAAAGAGTTAGACAATGGCCTTGGAATGTATGAGAAGGGATATGAGAAAAATATACTTACAACAAAAGCACATGGTTTGGCTTTCTTAGCGCTGCACTGCCCCTCTGCCCCAACTATCCAGCTAGCAGAATAATAAGATACTGAGGTACTGAGGAAGATTGGCAGTAAAAACAACTACTACAAACTTAGAATTGTGTCACCACCAAAATGTTAATATTAACTAGTAGCAATAGTTGATATGAATGACAATCTCTGGTGATATTAAAAATCTAACTTATGGTTTTGTCCCCTTTCTCTTTCTGCCACCACCTCTTCCTCTCTCTCTCTCTCTCTCTTTCCCAATCTCTCTCTTCTCTCCCTCCTTTCTTTCTGTGTCCACCTTGTCTCTCCCAATAAAACCTCATCCATGTGGAACTGTCTAAAAAAAAAAATCTACCTTTCATGATAACTAAGTGTTCATAGCACGAATTTCATCTGGGTGTGTATGTGCAATCAGATAATTCCAGCACTTATGGGGCCGAGTTGAAAGATTGCAATCTTTTAGTTCTAGGTAACTTTCTATCTTTCCACCTTTTTTTTTTTTTTTTTCTTGCTTGCTTGTTTGTTTTTGGAAGTCATGATGAGGTGTTGGTACATATAAGACAGAGACTTTGTCTATTTGGGCTTTTAAAATGATGCATCATAGATTAAATAATGTAACTTATTTCTGAATAGCTGTAGCCTAGGAAGAACAGAACCAAGGATCTATGCACAGAAAGATCACATCTGCTGACTCACCCCAACTTTCTATTGTGTTTTTTCTTGGTAGAAGGTATTATGGCTTTATGGGACACTAATCTCACAAATTCATCACTTTCATGTTCCATTTCCTTAAGGATAGGGTCTCAAAAGGTAATCTCTTGGTATGTGAATATTCTGTCTAAAATAAATATACACATAGTAGAGGAGATAAGATCTAATTATATAGGGAATATGATAAATGAACAAAGCCATGATACTACTGTGTTCATTATTGTGTGATAACAAAATAATAATAACTAATAGTAATAATTTTAAAAAGAATAATTAAACCTTACAAAGGCCAATCATCACAGATGTGCCATTAGCCTCATCACTTTGAATTGTTTTTCAGTTTCAAAGATCTACACAGTGGGTAAGATGGCTAAGACTGTATGTATAGTTTAGGAATGTTAATTAATTTACATAAAGACCTTTAATTAAGACTCACATAATATATGCTTTCTGTGTTTACTCTTTCAAAGTCTAATACTTCTTCATCAGAAAACATCCTAGAATATATTATTATCTAGTAACCATTATTGGATATAATAAAAGACCAACCAATTTTCATATTCAAAGATGAACACCTTCAATCTATAGTTCAAGATACTTTTGTTTGGATAAATTATATACTACAAACACAGCAAAAAAACAAACAAAACTCCTAATTGACTTTCACTTTAGTACTTTCTTTTTATTTTATCACTAGAATATTTGAAGTTTTATTCCTTTCTTCTTTTTAAACAAAACAATTACAAATGTGTGTGTGTGTGTGCGTGATATCAATATTTTTAACATCTTTTAAAGGGTATCAACTCATTTAAAATGTACAATGGTTCATATATTTTATATTTTAAAAGACAGATTTTTAGATTGAAAAAATTATCACTTGCTTTTACCCAATTTTACAAACATATGGAATCTTGCTTGTTATTTGGAATATCTCCAGAGACTCATTTGTTGAAGTTCTGCTTCCAATGGAGCAGTGCTCTGAGTTGAAGCTTTGGGAAATCATTGGATAGAAAGAAATGTGATGCTTTCAATAGATTAATAACGGAAGCTGATAGGAAAAAATGAATTGGGGCAGTTAGGAAGACAGCTTCATCAATAGTCAGTATATCTTGATATCTACCCACCCCCCCAAAAAAAAACTACTTTATGACTCCTATAAGATGAACAGCCCCATTCAGTGATACATTTGTACAGCACCATTCTTTTCCATCTGAGAGCAAAATCAATGGAGCCACAAAACCTTGTTCAGAGACTTCTGAAAATTTTAAGTTAAAATAAATTTTCCTCCTTTTAAGCTGTTTATGTCAGGTATTTTCTCACAATAGTGGAAAGTAACAGCTCATTATTTTAATATATTATTTGTTAAGATATCTTTTTTTTTTTTGCTATCATATGGAGTCAATAGACTTAAAACTTCCATCTCGGTGCATCTCAAATTATTTGACTTTACCTACGGCCTAGTCATGAGATGTTCCTGGTACCTCAACTGAAAATTTTCTAAATTCTAAATCTTCAAGATGAATTTTAAACTGACCTACTTATGGATATATATTTTTGTGGATAGTTTTATCAAAGGACAATCAATCCTTCAAAAACATTTAATATGCAGAATTATACCTCATTTGAGACCTACTAAAACTTGAGACCTTTACATTCAACACAAAGGATAGTTTAATTCATCGTATACAGCTAAGCCTTGGATTAGTGTGTAGAGAATAGAATAGTTGAAATGCTACTGTTCCAGAAAAAAAAAAAACTTACTTTTTGGTAAGAACTGGAGCATCACAAATAGAACTGCAGGTTTTATTTCATCCAATGCACTAAGGTTCTCTAAACTCTACAATGAGTTTTCTGCCAAAATAAAGATGACTCATGCTAAGTGTTTCTCTACCACAAAAAAGAAAGAAAGAAAGAAAGAAAGAAAGAAAGAAAGAAAGAAAGAAAGAAAGAAAGAAAGAAAGAAAAAAGAATAAAAGAAAAAAGAATAAAAGAAAAAAGAATAAAAGAAAAAGAAAAAGAAAAATTGGAAAGAATGTCTGGATTGATGGTTTCAAACAGGGTATGTTAAAGGCTTTCAGATATCTCTGCCTGTTTTACCTTGCTATTTATTTTGTAGATATATTTTTTCTACATCTTTTGCAAACCCTACATTTCAACCATGCCTGTAATTACTTCTTTAGTAGCCGAATCTTCACGCCTTGCTGGTCATTCCTGAGCACTGTAAGCTTGCAGTTTCTAATGACCCCTTAACATATGTGCAGAGCTCTTATCTCTCAGGTCCATGTAACTAGTCTAATGCTCTTTCCCCTTCAGAGCACTAAGTCACTTTTCTGTGATATATTTATGTATCTTGAGTTCTTGGAGGCCTGTCAGTATTTTATATATCTTTATTTACCACCCTGTCTCACTATATCCCATATGTGTGACAATATGTAATGTCAAAGTAAACAAGTGACATTAAACTTAGATTTTCTTTATGGAATAAAAAGTGAGTTCTTATATATCATTATTTAGTTTTTATTATTATTCATTTTCTGTATGATCCTTCATTTAACTTTTATTCCATGTCTTTCATTCATCATTTCCTTTGCTAGAGTTAAATAATGCAAAGGAATTAAGGACCCTAAGGTGCGATGAGCTTCCTACTGACATGAAACGTATAGTCACCGAAGGAGTTAAGAGCCTGTCAACACTTATCAAACATGGTGAGATTTACAAGGAACAGTTAAACATTGATCTCTGTCAGGTTTGTCTTTCTATTAAAAGATCCCTCAAATTTGTCAACAATAAACTACTATTCTCTTCTCTTTTCCACCAAGTTTTCTTTAATATAGTCAAGCATGTTTTGTCATTAAGCTTCCATCCTGGGAAGCAATAATTGCTCATGTAAAAACCTAAGTGAATAGATATGCTCCTAACAAACATATATATTTTTTATGAAATGATCAATGCTGTATGAAGCTCTGCAGACCTGAGAGATCTAAGTGCATTCTGGTTTTTAACAAGCAGTGGGGAAAATGACAAACTGAATCAATATGTCCAACAGTATGTCTGTTCACTTGCTACTTGCTCTGGTTATTCCTGGAGTCTCTGGCACAGCTGTCTTTTTTTTTTCTCCTCTACATTTTGTTTTCAGAACCTACACATGGGAACTTGTGGACTGAAATAGTTAGATTTCAAAGCTCCCACTCTGTGTGGGCAACTTCTTCCACCAGCTTAGGGATGTCACAAACACTTTCATCATTGAGCTAGATAATAAACCTCCCTCCAGGGGGCTTCTCAGTGGTAGTTCCCTGTACCCATTATGTCAGGCTACAATTCAGCAACTTAGGAAAATTTGGCTCCTTTACAAATTACATTTATTTTTCTTCAGGCTTTTTCGCAAATAATAATTTTTAGGGATATAGTTTTAAGTCTACAAAACTTCCTACTGAAATTTCTGTCCTAGATGTTTATGAAATACTGAAGGTGATATTGTTGTAGAGTTAAAATATGGCTGGTAATACAGTTTCTTCCCCATAGAGAATATTACAAGAAGCATAGAAAAATCAAAATTGCCCCTGGCATTAGAAAATGAACCACTTAACTTTTTCACTCTGATGGAATGCTGGGAAAAAAATATTAAATTTTTACTTATGCGTGTTGATATCACAAAAGCAAACAAATAAATGAAAAAAAGAAAACACAAGATAGTAACATGCTTCATATATAAGACTGCATTACTACAAATATAGTTGGGTTTGACTGATTATTTTAAATACTAGTAAAACCATGAAAATGTAGTCTTTTATGCATATCACAATAAAGGCTTTCATTTTATGTTCTTTCTCTCTGTTAACAGCCTTTCAGTCTCTTATACAAGCCCAAGCCTGAAGAGAATGCTTTCTCATATTTTCTTGCTATATAAGCTTACCCCTTCAAATGAATCATATTTTCAGTTTACAATTGAAAATAGACTTTCACATACTAGAACCAGGCAATCTCTATCTAATTTGCAGACACATAGTACCTTTTTTTAAATGTGCTGAGAAGGTGTTTCTGTAAATCCATTTTGATCCAAATTCCCTAGGAAAGGAATTATTGTTTGATTTAAATTATTTATTATTAATAATAATTATTATTATTATCATCATCATTAGTCACATTACATGCCATTCATGGCCTCACGTCCAGTCATGAAAAGAATTCTTAATAGTTATGGAAGACATGGGATGTTGGAGGGATTGTTGTTTTCTCATTTGTTCTAAATTAATACAAAAAAATCATTAAGATATCCAAGGAGTCTTTGTAATAATATTTTATAAATGAAGGAATTTCAATTTGAGAGAACATAGAATGTTCCTTGTCCAACTGAAGAGTATCAAAGCATGTCAAAAATACTATCGAAAGTAGAACAATACAAAAGTAAAAGGTATCTAAGATAACTATATGTCTGTACAAGAATGTGATGTATGTATATCGGGAAATCTAGGATGGTTTAAGAGAGAATGACTCTTATATTTGATTATGTAGTTTCCATTTTCTGGCACTATTTAAAGAGTTTTAAGTATGGTCTTTGATATTTTAAAGACACAAGTGATTCACACAATTGCTGTATCTGCTTCCTGCTTACAGCTTATGATTAGAGCTCCCAGATTCTTCCCGAGTCCCTGTGCCTGCTACATGCTGCATGTTGTCCTGCACCCTGCTCATGACAAAACTCTTATCTCACTTGAGTCATAAGCCCAAATAAAAATGTCTTTTAGATGTTGCGTTGGTCACGGTGTTTTTTTTTAACAAATAGTAAGTAATACAGAGTGGGTACCAGACGCTGGATTGTTGCTCTGAAGAACTCACTTTGCTGTATTTTGGAGACATGTGAAAGACGTTGAATTAGAAAAGAAGTTGGATGCTTTCAGAAAAGATTAATGGACTGTTTTAGGAGGAGTCTGGAAGCAGTGTTGGGAGCAATAAAGACTGAGGAATCCTGGCTCAAGCAGCTTTAGAGGGGAAAACAATTAAGAACTGGGCATCATGTTGTTCTTGTGATGAACATTTTACTCTTGTCCTATGAGCTTGCATGACTCTAAACTTAAAAGTGATGAAATGGTAAGAAAGACACATGCTCCACTATGTTCATAGCAGCCTTATTTATAATAGCCAGAAGCTGGAAAGAACCCAGATGTCCCTCAACAGAGGAATGGATACAGAAATTATGGTACATTTACACAATGGAGTACTACTCAGCTATTAAAAAGAATGAATTTATGAAATTCCTAGCCAAATGGATGGACCTGGAGGGCATCATCTTGAGTGAAGTAACACAATCACAAAAGAACTCACACAATATGTATTCACTGATAAGTGGATATTAGCCCAAAACTTAGGATACCCAAGATATGAGATACAATTTGCTAAACGCATGAAACTCAAGAAGAATGAAGACCAAAGTGTGAACACTGTGCCCCTTCTTAGAATTGGGAACAAAACACCCAGGGAAGGAGTTACAGAGACAAAGTTCGTAGCTGTGATGAAAGGATGGACCATTTAGAGACTGCCGTATCCAGGGATCCATCCCATAAGCAGCTTCTAAACGCTGACACCATTGCATACACTAGCAAAATTTTGCTGAAAGGACCCAGATATAGCTGTCTCTTGTGAGACTATGCTGGGGCCTAGCAAACACAGAAGTAGATGCTCACAGTCAGCTAGTGGATGGATCACAGGGCTCCCAATTGAAGAGCTGGAGAAAGTACCCAAGGAGTTAAAGGGATCTGCAACCCTATAGGGGGAACAACATGATGAACTAACCAGTACCCCGGAACTCTTGTCTCTAGCTGCATATGTATCAAAAGATGGCCTAGTCGGCCATCACTGGAAAGAGAGGTCCATTGGTCTTACAAACTTTATATGCCTCAGTACAGGGGAATGCCAGGGACAATAAAATGGGGATGGGTGGGTAGGGAAGTGGGGGGGAGGATATGGGGGCCTTTTGGGATAGCATTGGAAATGTAATTGAGGAAACGATGTAATAAAAATATTTTAAAAAGTGATTAAATGATTTCTTTGGCAGAGGTAATTCCAAGGAACTTACTGCTCTATCTGTGACATGGTTAAGAGTAATTAGTGGTCTGAGTGTCCAATGAAAACAATGGGTCACAAAGAAACTCACAATCTGCAGGTGAATGCAAAAAGACCACTGGAAAACTTAATGATGAAATCAAGGTTCACGTTGGAAGAGTCTGCAATTGTTAAAGATTAACACTATTAAGCTGTGTTCGTCATGTGCACTGAAATAAAGGAAGAGTTGTCCTCCGTGCAAGACAACCTCAGCTAAGCTTCCAATGCTTGGAAGAGCACTCAAGGCACTGAGATAAAAATTAAACCACCAAGAGAAGCAACTATCATTAAGATGTTCTTAATATCACTTTATAAATTTAAAATAAGCAAATATCATATTGCCGGTTTCAGCTATATTGTATCTGGCTTGGTTGGAATGAGCTTGTTAAGAGCTTAATGTGGGAGGAAACACTAAGTAATTAAAAATTTGCCTGATTATTTTAAACTGAATATTAAAATTAGACTAAAATGGAGTTCTGATTCCTACATCTCTCCTTTTTATTTATTTTTGTCTTATTCAATAGCCTATATGTCTGGTAGAATATTTTCAGTTTAGACAAATTTAGTAGGATGATATATATTTGTGCTTACATACAGTATATTTATATAATTCCATAAAATACTTGCTTGTAATTTGTGACACACTGAAATATAAGCCCTAAAAATTTTCCAAATAAATATACAAAGTAGAGGAAAGTATAGCTCTAAATTGTTAAAACATCTGTTTCATCTTCTGAGATCTCCAGTTTCCTCATAGGAACAACAATTTCAATCAACTAGACTTCCCAAGTCTCCCAGGGACTAAACTACCAACTAAAGAGTACACAGCAGGGGCGGAGGGGTGGAGGAGGACCCATGGCTCCAGATGGATATATAGCAGAGGACTGCCTTATCTGGCCTCACTGGGAGAGGAGCCCCTTGGCCTTGTGGAAGATTCATGACCAAGATAAGGGATTACTGGACTGGTGAGGCAGGAGTGGATGGGCTGGTAGGGAAGCACCCTCATAGAAGCAGGGGGAAGGGGGAGGTGTTGGGGAGTTTATGGATGGAAAACTGGGAAGGGGGATAACATTTGAAATGTAAATAAATAAAATAATGAATAAAAATCTATTTAATGAATAAAGTTTTTAAAGACATGATTATTTACACAACTAGTATTTAATGTCATCATGCCAATTTTTAAAAATTGAAATGTCCACTGATGTCGTCCTTGTTCATCTCCCCTCACAGTCATGTTATTGAGACTTGCTGATAATTGGCAGATTTCCTGATCCTTTGCCTCTTATAATCTTTCTGCTCCCTTCTCCACCATGTTCCCTAAGCACTGGATGTCGAAGTGTTTTGTAGGGGTATCCACTGGGACTTGCTTCTCTGGCTATGCATTTTAATTAGCTCTGATTTCCTATAGTGTTCTCTATCTGTTGCCAAGAGGGGTTTCCATGATAAGGGATGGAAAAAGTGAGTTTAATATATTTTCATCTCAATTCATCTTCCCTACCCACAGCCACCCCTTTGTAAGTTCTTCCCCTGTAGGTTCCTTTCTCCTATCATGTCATGGGAATTGATTCTGCTATGCCTATGTGCCACGATTTTATTAACCACCCATTTGTTTACAGACATGTATGTTGCTTCTAATTCCTTTCCATTATAAGTGGAGCAGTGATAAATACAAATGCACATTTTTTTTTCTGGAACAGAATATACATTCCTTTGAGCATATGCCCAGGGTAGGGACAGCTAAGTTATCCTATAGTTCTATCTTTAATGTTTTGAGAAACCTCTACACTGATTTCTATAATAGCTGTACTAGTTTGCACCCTCACCATCAGAAAATAAGAGTACCCCTTTCTCCACAGAATCACCAACAATAGTTGTCAGGTTTCATGATCTTAGCCATTTTGACTGAGATTAGGTAGTTTATAAATAAGTGGTTTTAAGTGCATAAAAACAAACATTGTGATATTTTTATTTGCAACCGTTTGAAATTATCTTCATATTTTTCTACCAAAAAAATGGTGAGCATAAGAATAATTTCATAGCTTTCCAGCTTTGAAGACATATGATGATTGTAACTTTTCTATGTTTTAAATGTTGTCAATTACTTAATATGGTTCCTAATATTTAATAAGCACTTTCTCACCTTTGATTTCCTTGTGTGATTTTATTTTAAAATAAGACTGAGGATGTTTGCTCAATGTTATTTGCATAAACCTTGATTTTTGTCATTTCTGTAAGGCTATTGGTCTTTTATCTTGGTTATTTCTACTTAACATTCTAGAGCCCCCAAAATATGTCTGATTAACTTGAAATTTACAGCTTATTTATGTTAGTATTCAAATTAGATGATGATTTGGGGATTATATTTAAAACTGTTATACTTGGTTATGGTGATCTTTCGAGGAAAACATATGTCCGGCTTGAAAATGCTTTAATGTAAATAAATACTACTCAACTTTTCCACTTAAATGTGTGAAGTATTTATGTATTTTGGCTTAGACATTGTGAAATTTTAATGACAAATTTCAACCATATCTAATTTTGCAGAAGTTGGTATTTTTGTTAATATCCACAAACTCTTGTTTTCCCAATTAACATTGATTTTGTTATGCTTTGTGGTTAGTAGACAATTAGTAGGGAGCAAATAACACAATTTTAACATGTGTTATCACCATGTTTGACAGAACTATTGTGTATTTGATACATGCAGTTTTTAATAAATGGATTTAAATAAAATTCCCAGGTTTTAGATATACAGATTCTTCACTATATTATTTTATATTCTCAGGTTTGAAATTTCAAGAAAAAACAAAAAATCAGAAAGTTCCCAGTAAACCCCATCTTCTGAGGCAATTGTGAAGTAGCTCTTCCCATTATTTGTATTTAAAAGATTGAACATATTGTACAATAAAAGGTTGAGAAGTTTTTCCTTTTGACAGTAAAAAATGTATTCAAAATCTGGAAGTGCATGGTTAAAAAAATATTGACTTAAATTTGTTGATCTATAGTTAGAAGCTTGTGATAATGATTTTTCTGAGTAAGAATCAATTAAAATATATCTGAAATTAGATCCATTAGATCAAAACTCTTTCTTTAAAACATAAAACTTTACTGGCCAAAAGGAAAATACTTAAAATAGTATAATTATTCAAGTATGAAATCTATTTTCAAGTCTGATAAAGTGCTTGTTTTCTTTATTAGCAATACATCTATTCTTCAAGCTCAGTGTGAGAAAGATTCATAAATCCTTTAGTTGTTGCTTTAGCACTATGAGTCAACCCAAGGCTTGTCAGCTTCACACAGGCAAAAATAGCAAGCTCTCTACCACTAAGCTATATCCTAAGTCATGTAAAAGTTTTATAAACACACACTCACACACACACACACACACAAACACACACACACACACACTCACAGGAGTGGCATGTAGGAGGTGACTTCAGAGGTGTTTCTCATATATATATGTATATATTTACATATTTATATATATACATATATATGAGGGATATATTTATAATATATTTACATTACATATAATAAATTTATAATATATTTATTATAAAATCCAAATGTTTTTCATGTTGATATTGTGATAAACTTAAATAATATAGCCCTCATTTCCTTTATGTCTAGAAAAGTAGTATGTATTTTTTTTATTTTTATCCAAGAAATTGCACTGCATACTCTTTTGAATTTAATTACCACCATTTAAAATACAAAAACACCTGTTGTATGGATAATTTTTACATTTAGTATCTTTGATAAGCCTTCTTTTGTCTAAAAGCTGATAACTAGGGAAGATATAATTAGAATATTGGGGAAAACCTGTCTTATAATTAAGGGTTAGCTGTTCTTTGAATTCATCTCCACTATATTCATATAAATTCATTAACTTTAGATGTAATTGGAAGGCACATAATTAATGCAGTGGTTCTGAATGCTTATCAAATTACCACCAATCATCAGAGTTTCTGCATGATGCTCCACAACACAGTGCACAGACATCTATAAAATACTAATTATAAATAACTAATTATAATGACTGCACAAGACCAAAAAACCCAGCATCACTCTTTAAATTAAGTTAGTTTTATTCACTTGATTATTGAAGGATGAGTTGTTTCAAGCTGTAAGATTCTGAACTAACATTTTAAATCACTCCTGCTCTTATAATTAATGTCAAATCACTGGGCTGTGGGGACTATATACAGAAAGATGCAGAGGCAAATAGGTCATCCAGATTGACACATGCTTGCTTGCTAGATTCTACTAAGTGAGAGTAATGAAACATATTTTCACTGATAATAATAGAGACCAAAACCATAGAAGTATACACACAGAAGCAGTGAACTGCCAAGAATTTCTAGGCTACCTTTCTAATATTCCATAAATACAAAAGTCCGTAAGGCTTAGGCTAAGACTTAGATAAAACAGAGCACTGCTGGTTTTCTATTGGTACTAGTACATCATGCAATATACTTTCCTACACTTGGAACCCTGCTGTGTTCCCCAAGTGTTTATTTTATAACAAGAATCATTATTTTATAAACTCTGAGAGGATTTTCTCCTAATCAGTGTGAACATTTATTCAAGAAACAAATCAAAACCATTTTCAGAATCGATCAGATTAACATTTAGTTAAGAAATAAAAAGAAATCAAATTAATTCATTTGACAATGCTTGTTAATTATGTATATCAAAATTGTGCATATTGTCATTATTCTTCCATATTCTCACTGACAGGTGGTGTTCATTTGAGAATTAATGCATTAGAGGTATGACAGTTCTACTACTACTCATGTACTTACTTAGTTCATAAATCGAGATTCAACTCCAGCCAAGAATTCCTGAAATTCAACTCAATAATACAAAAAACAAAACATGTTAACAACTAAAATAATTTCAGTTCTAACATCTTTCTACCACACCTGATGGATATCCCACTATCTAATATGTATATATATATATATATATATAATTATATATATATATATATTGTTTAATAGAATGATATGGATGCCCATTTCATCACTGACATACTTCCTTGCTATAATCTTTGTCATCATTAATGAAATAAGTCTATTAAAACCTAGATAGAATTAAATTCATTATAAAACAGGACAGCTGAATTCTAAATATCTACTTCATAGTGTAGAAGGATATCTTCTAAAGCCTCACTAAAGGGCAATCTCCTCCCACCTCCCAGAATAATGCTAACCTAGTATCACTTTAAAATAAAATTGCAAAATGTTCACTTTCACAAATAGCATGCCTTATTTTAAATTAATATTCTCCTATCCTATAGCTTGCTAACTATGTTAATGTTTCAGTGTGGAAGAGAATGGATCTTTATCCCATACCAATACCCTCAAGAAACTTTGGATCCCTCATATCCATTATGACAACAAATGGCCTTAAGGGAATCTGGCTCCACAGTTCCCATTACAACCTTTCCATTTGTTATCTATCTATCTATCTATCTATCTATCTATCTATCTATCTATCTATCTATCTATCTATCTATCTACCTATCTATCTACCTATCTATCTATCTATTTCCAAGTGTGTAGACATATATTTATGAGCTATATATAGTCTTTCAGGACCTGTGTATGAAGCACAATCCTCAATGGTTCTCACAAAGATGGATTCATAAAGTTGGAATTGTTAAAATTCTGGCTATAGCTTATTCCTTTCCTTCTTTTTATTATTAAAGAAGCTCTTTTACTGGGTATAATTGCATTCATGTGAGAATACACCTGGCTACAAGTGATACAAACAGTTAAATCTATCACTTGGACCTATAATTAACCCTTCTCTATGGAATATAATAATTCTTATAGATGTTAGTACTAGAAAGACGTGAAAGTAGATTTGGATCTATTCATTTTTTTAAATTTTATATATATTTGAAGATTTAGATTAGAGATATTTTTATTAACGAACAATTATTGATTATTTAACATGATACAAAATAGTGTTTCCTTAAATTAAGGATGTCTGGATTTATATATTAATTATTATGATAAGAATAAAAGTTTTTACTATTGTTTTTTGTTATTAATCTCTTTTGTTTGGCTGTGAGTTAATACTGCTACCTAATCTTCTCATGGGATAAAGTATGTATTCTACTTACAATTCTGTGTGACAGTCTATCACTGTTGATACATCAAATCAGAAACTTGACTCAAGTTAAACACATCAACAATATATAGGAAAGACAAATGTGCATTCTTATACTCCAGAATTAACTCCTCAGGGAATGATGTTACTTAAAAGTGGTCCATGTCTTCCCACAGCAATTCACAATCAAAATGATTTTCCATGGATATTCCTGCCAGCCAACCAGCTCTAGTCTCTCACTGAGACTCAGAGCACAGATGACTCTAGGTTGTGGAAAATTAAAGCTGAAAACCACATTTTAATTGAATTGACTATTTTTTGTTTGTTTCCTTGTTTTTTTTGTGTTGTTTTGTTTTGGTTTGGTTTTTGAGAAATTGCACGTGTTTTATTTTCTAGAGAAGACTGCTGTTTTTTGATGTAAGGATAAAATCTCTCTAATATAAAACCAAAAAGTAAATGAAGAAAACAGAAATGAAATCTTCAAATACAACAACCCTTTCAGTTAAAAGTCTTAGAGAGATTAGCAATTCATGGCACACACATAATCATAATAAAACAGAGAAATGTCAAGCTCTAAGATCAAAAATTTGATTTGAAATGTGGGACCTCATGAAACTGCAAAGCTTCTGCAAGGCTAAAGACACCATCAATAAAACAAAAAAACCACCAACAGATTGGGAAAGGATCTTCACCTATCCTAAATCAGATAAGAGACTAATATCCAATATATATAAAGAACTCAAGAAGGTGGACTCCAGAAAGTCAAATAACCCCATTAAAAAATGGGGCTCAGAACTGAACAAAGAATTCTCACCTGAGGAATACCGAATGGCAGAGAAGCACCTGAAAAAATGTTCAACATCCTTAATCATCAGGGAAATGCAAATCAAAACAACCCTGAGATTCCACCTCACACCAGTCAGAATGGCTAAGATCAAAAATTCAGGTGACAGCAGATGCTGGCGAGGATGTGGAGAAAGAGGAACACTCCTCCATTGTTGGTGGGATTGCAAGCTTGTACAACCACTCTGGAAATCAGTCTGGCGGTTCCTCAGAAAATTGGACATAGTACTACCGGATGATCCAGCAATACCTCTCCTGGGCATATATCCAGAAGATGTCCCAACCCGTAAAAAGCACACATGCTCCACTATGTTCATAGCAGCCCTATTTATAATAGCCAGAAGCTGGAAAGAACCCAGATGTCCCTCAACAGAGGAATGGATACAGAAATTATGGTACATTTACACAATGGAGTACTACTCAGCTATTAAAAAGAATGAATTTATGAAATTCCTAGCCAAATGGATGGACCTGGAGGGCATCATCTTGAGTGAAGTAACACAATCACAAAAGAACTCACACAATATGTATTCACTGATAAGTGGATATTAGCCCAAAACTTAGGATACCCAAGATATGAGATACAATTTGCTAAATGCATGAAACTCAAGAAGAATGAAGACCAAAGTGTGGACACTGTGCCCCTTCTTAGAATTGGGAACAAAACACCCAGGGAAGGAGTTACAGAGACAAAGTTCGTAGCTGTGATGAAAGGATGGACCATTTAGAGACTGCCATATCCAGGGATCCATCCCATAAGCAGCTTCTAAACGCTGACACCATTGCATACACTAGCAAGATTTTGCTGAAAGGACCCAAATATAGCTGTCTCTTGTGAGACGATGCCGGGGCCTAGCAAACACAGGAGTGGATGTTCACAGTCAGCTATTGGATGTATCACAGGGCTCCCAATGGAGAAGCTAGAGAAAGTACCCAAGGAGCTAAAGGTATCTGCAACCCTATTGTTGGAACAACATGATGTACTAACCAGAACCCCAGAGCTCTTGTCTCTAGCTGCATATGTATTGAAAGATGGCCTAGTCGGCCATCAATGGAAAGAGAGGCCCATTGGACTTGCAAACTTTATATGCCCCAATATAGGGGAATGCCAGGGCCAAAAGAATGGGAATGGGTGGGTAGGGAAGTGGGGGGTGCTATGGGGGACTTTTGGGATAGCATTGGAAATGTAATTGAGGAAAATATGTAATAAAAATATTAAAAATTAAAAAAAAGAAAAGCATGACATAAAAAAAGAAATGTAAATAAAGGAAATATCTAATTAAAAAAAAGAAAAAATTGTTCAACGTTCTTAGTCATCAGGAAAATGCAAATCAAAAAGAGACACTTGGATTCTACCTCAAACCAGTCAGAATAGCTAAGATTAAAAACTCAAGGGACAACACATGCTGGTAAGTTTGTGCACAAAGAGAAACATCTTCCATTGCTGGTGGGTTTGCAAACTGGTACAACCACTCTAGAAATCAATGTGATGGTTCCTCGAAGAATTTGAAATAGTTCTACCTTAAGACTCTGCTATATTGCTCCTGGCCATATATCCAAAAGATGCCCAGCTATACCACAAGGATATGTGTTCCACTATATTCATAGCAGCCTTATTCATAACAACCAGAAGCTGGAAACAACCCAGATGTCGCTCAACCAAAGAATGGATACAGAAAATGTGGTTACTTTAAACAGTGGAAATACTTTTCAGCTATTAAAAATTCGAACATCATAAAATTAGCAGGCAAATAGATGGAACTAGAAAATACCATGCTGAGTGAGGTAACTGAGACACAAAGGACATATGTGGTATGTACTCACTGATTTGTGTATTTTAGCTAAAAAGTACCGAATACCTAAGATAAAACCCACAGACCATAAAAAGTGTAACAAGTAGAAAGGCCCAAGTGAAGATGTTTTAATTTCACTTAGATGGGGGAAGGAAACAATCATGGGAGACAGAGGGCAGGTGAGACTTAGGTGGAAGAAGGGAAGGAAATGGAAAAGGGGGACAAGATCAGGTATTGGGGGATACAGGAAAGAAGCCCAGAGAGCCAGGAGAATGAATAGAAATGATGCAGTTGGGGGGGGGGGTTGGGAATATCTAGAAATTCCTAGAGGTTGGCAGGGGGAATATCTAGAAACTTCCAGGGACCTGGCTTGTGAGAGGCTCCCAGGACTCAGTCAGGATAACTTTAACTGAAATGTTGAAGAACAGAGAGGAATGGAACCTGAGGAACCCACCCTTATTAAGTAGATCTGCCCCCCAGGGGAGGGATGGGGCCACCAATCTACCTTTAATTTTTTTTAATCCAGAATGGTTCCGGTCTAAAAAAAAAATACAGGGACAAAAATGGAGCAGAGTTTGAAGGAAAGGTCACCCATTGATGAGCCTAATTTGGGATCCATCCTATGGACAGGAATCAAAAGCCAACACTATCACTGATTCCTAGCATGGCTGTCCTCTGAGAGGCTCTACCAGCAGCTGACTGAGACAGATGCAGACACTTACAGCCAAACATTAAGCCTGAGGACCCCTATGGAAGAGATGGGTGAAAGATTAAAGGAACTGAAGGGGATAGCATCTCCATAGGAAGAACAACAGTTTCATCTAACCTGGACCTCTGGTCACCCTCAGAAATTATGTCACCAATCAAAAAGCCTACATGGGCTGGTCCGTTCTCCCTGGCACATATGTAGTAGAGGACAGCCTAGTATGGCTTCAGTGGGAGACTATTACTTAATCCTGTAAGAAATTTGATGCCTTAGAGAAGAGGAATGCTGGTGGAGGTGAGATGAGGTTGATGTAGTTGGGTGGAGGAGCACCCTCTCAGAAGCAAAAGGGAAGAGGGACGGGATGAAGAACTTGGGGAAGAGGGACAACTTTTGGAATGTAAATAAATAAAATACTTTAGTAAAAAAGAATTTATCCACTAGTGGAAACTAAAAGTAATGCATGTCTATACCACAAGAATATAAACAGATAAATGGAATTGCTGTTAAATTACAAATATCACAGGAAGATGGATAGTACTTGTGACAATAGTGAAAGATCACGTGTTTACTGTCTGTACCATGTCTATATCTTTGTCTACACAATTTACCCTAATGCACTTTACTAATCTGTTCTCTAAAATTTAATAAAATCCACTGGTTTACAGAAGAAAAAGATGTGTTTCTCCCAAATTTATGCTGATAGCAAGTAATAAGGCATTTTATCGATTTATGCATTATTTTCTGATTTAATACTGGTTTCAGCTACAAGGGAATTTCTGTCATACTTCTGATTTTTGTGTTGTTTATTTCAGAAGTTCATATTTTAATGGACAATTGCTAGCTATGTTTATCTAAAGCACAAGTCAATAATTTTATCTCTCTAGTAAAGAAAACAATAAATCAGAGATTCAATGAACTCTTTGGAAATGGTTGTTGTTAGAGGTTTAAGGAAATTCTCTCTCTCTCTCTCTCTCTCTCACACACACACACACACACACACACACACACACACACACATACACACACACCCCTTTGTATTCTTTTGTCTTTTGCTCTTAAAATATCAGTTTCATTATAGTCAAAGCATACTTAAATTTCTTTTTTGACAATTTCATGATAGATACAATGTATCTTTATATTTATTTATTTATAGGATATTTTCTTTATTTACATTTCAAATGTTTTCCCCTTTTCAGGTCTTGCCTTTGGAAGCCCCCTATTCTATCCACCCTCCCCCTGTCTCTATAAGGGTGCTTTCTCACCCATACACCCACTCCTGTCTTCCCACCCTGACATTCAAAATTGAAAATATCATCCTGAGTGAGGTAACTCAGTCACAAAAGAACACACATGGTATGCACTCACTGATAAGTGGATAGTAGCCCAAAACTTCAGATTGCCCAATATTCAATTTATAGACCATACGAAGCCTAAGAGGAAGGAAGACCAAAATGTGGATGCATCTGTGCTTCATAGAAGGGTGAACAAAATACCCACAGGAAGAAATATGGAGGCAAGATGTGGAGCAGAAACTGAAGGAAACGGCCAGCCTGACAAACACAGAGGTGGATGCTTGCAGCCAACCATTGTTTGACTGAGTGCAGGGGTCCCCATGGAGAAGTTAGAGAAGGGACTGAATTAGCTGAGGGAGTTTGTAGCCCCATGCAGGGAATGACAGGCCAGCCCCGCACCCCCTCGGAGCTCCCAGGTCACCAACCAAAGAATACACATGGAGATACTCTTTAATTTCTATCCTTTCTCCAATACCCAATAAAATTCATTCAAAAAGTTTCTTTTTCTACTTTCACGTATTTTGGGAGTGGATGTGCATTCATGTGTAACCCACTGAGTTTAATAAGGGTTCTTGACAGAGTAGACTTTGAGCTATTTACTGGAGCAAGGGCAACTACCCAGTGGCTACACTACTGAAGAAAAAGGCTACCTTTTCCCTTGTAGGCATTACCCCAAAGGGCTCTTCAGGATGCAATAGTCCTTCACCTACCCCATCTGCTTTTTGAGTGGAATACTCTGAGCCCTGTCTGGAGTAGATTTTTGTGGAGTACAGCAAAACTTGTGATTGCCAAGCCTTTTTACTCAGATTTTTATTTATTTTTTTCACCTTTTGTTAATTAAGTATTTTCTTCATTAACATTTCAAATGCTATCCCAAAAGTCCCCCAGACCCTCCCCCCCCCACTCCCCTACCCACACCCACTCCCACTCCATTGTTGGTGGGATTGCAAGCTTGTACAACCACTCTGTAAATCAGTCTGGCAATTCCTCAGAAAATTGGACATAGTACTACCAGAGGATCCCGCAATACCTCTCCTGGGCATATATCCAGAAGATGTTCCAACTGGTAAGAAGGACACATGCTCCATTATGTTTATAGCAGCCTTATTTATAATAGCCAGAAGCTGGAAAGAACCCAAATGTCCCTCAACAGAGGAATGGATACAGAAAAAGTTGGTACATTTACACAATGGAGTACTAATCATCTATTAAAAAGAATGAATTTATGAAATTCCTAGGCAAATGGATGGACCTGGAAGGCATCATCCTGAGTGAGGTATCCTAATCACAAAAGAACTCACATGATATATACTCACTGATAAGTGGATATTAGCCCAGAAACTTAAAATACCCAAGATACAATTTGCAAAACACATTAAACTCAAGAAGAACAAAGATCAAAATATGGACACTTTGTCCTTTCTTAGAATTGGGAACAAAACACCCATGGAAGGAGTTACAGAGACAAAGTTTACTCAGATTTTTATAAGAACACTTAACACAGAGCTGTGCAAGAAATGCCTCAGATTGGAAAAACAAAAAACCAAAAAACAAATAAACAAAACAAAAAACCAAAAACTTGAGTAAGACTGAATACAACTCAATTATACTGTAATATCCTGGCTGCCTCTGAAGACTGTGTTTGTAACACATGTCAATTGTTTACTGTTGTCCTATAAAAAACTTTGAAAATGATAGCATGCAGATATTGAATGACACTA
Organism: Mus caroli; assembly: GCF_978045245.1. Lineage (NCBI taxonomy): Eukaryota > Metazoa > Chordata > Mammalia > Rodentia > Muridae > Mus > Mus caroli. The sequence continues at coordinate 77,992,520 of NW_028227272.1, forward strand.
TAATGCTTTCAGTGGAGACAATTTAAGTTGGAAAAATATATTTTACTTTATGATCCAACTTTAGTTTTGCTGCTCTGACTATTCTTGATAATGACGTTGCCATGATCACTAACTATAGGTCTTATTTCCATCCACTTTTATACCCTATTCTTATACTGCTCTATGTTTTGCTCCAGTAAATAACTCAACCAATACTCAAGTGAAGAACCCTAATTAAACTCAGTGGGTTACACGTGACTACACACCCACTCCGAAAATACATGAAAGTCGAAAAGGAACTTATTGGGAGGAATTTTAGTAGATGTTGGAGAGGAGGTTGAAACTAATGACTTACATATGTGATCATAATGCACTATGTATATTATGAATGCATTATATTAAATATTTTATTATATACATTGTATATGTTATGTGTTGGGTTCTTCATCTTAAAGGGAACCATAGAACTTTGATTTGGACTCTATATCATCGCTATTACCTAAATATAGATTTTATTACCTTAACAAGAGTTATAATTCTCTCTTTTACATGGCCCACTAGCACTCTTGTTTAGCTGTCATGGATATTCTGAAGGTTCTTTATTGATGTGTGTATGAGGTCTGGCTTGTTAGAGGAGGGTTTTCTTGTGAAGAAGCACTGTAATGCATCTCCAGTATATGTTGTGGTATATAATTGCTTGTTTTCCACTAATGACATCATCTTGCATCTCATAAAGTATTATTTCTTAAATGCCTATGTTGTCACCTCATTTTAATTCAACAGTGAGCATATGCCTTTAAAGAATAAAAGTTGAACATCTCGTTTTAAAACTTGTAAATTTTCACAAGCACCAATATATGATTAACCTTTAAAGAAATCTTTATATAAAACTGTATCTCTGCTTAAATTTGTAATTTGACACTTTAAAAATAATGGATGTTCTTCACGTACTCCTATCCCCCCCTGGTTTCATGTCTCTTCTTCAATGTAAATAAAAGTTGGCAAGTTTCCTACAAGTGAAGTCAGACCACATGTGAAGGTCGTAACATCATTCATTCCTGTCACCCTTGTAATATGAAGGAAATGTTAGCACCTATGTTTAAAATGAAGAGATCAATTAATTCCTTGAGGTGACAAGTATTTTCTTATTTGAAGTGCTTGGAAATTATTGCACTGAACAAAATGGTAAAGATTATTTTAGTTTTTGGACAAAAATATTTAACCCTTGAGCAAACAAACAGGACAAAAACTTATGACCAAACTAGACTTGAGAACACCAACCTGTTTTTAAAATATCTAGTGTAGAATTTTAACAAGGAAGTAGCATGATCAGTCATGGAAGTCTGAGGGCTTTGTTTTGTTTTATTTCCTCTCCTCTCCTCTCCTCTCCTCTCCTCTCCTCTCCTCTCCTCTCCTCTCCTCTCCTCTCCTCTCCTCTCCTCTCCTCTCCTCTCCTCTCCTCTCCTCTCCTGTCCCTTCCTTCCTCCCTCCCTCCCTCACTCCCTCCCTTCCCCCCTCTCTTTCTTTCTTTCTTTCCTTCTTTCTTTCTTTCTTTCTTTCTTTCTTTCTTTCTTTCTTTCTTTCTTTCTTTCTTTCTCTCTCTCTCTTTCTTTCTTTCTTTCTTTCTTTCTTTCTTTCTTTCTTTCTTTCTTTCTTTCTTTCTTTCTTTCTTTCTTTCTATTTCTTTCTCTCTTGCTGTTGCTTTGCCAGTGAGGAAAAAAAAAACATTTATAGTAGTTCTTTGCTAATTGCAATTGCTGGTTTTCTTTCCATATGGAAAATACTAACACAGTAATTATCCTTAGCAATTAACAAAAATATTTGAAAAGGTACACCTTTTTCTACTTCATAAGTGGACTATCTCAAACCTCTTGTGCATAGGTGGTTATAGTTGTTGTTAATATGTTGCATAAAACTTGATCTGCATTTTCTAATTTTCTAATGTTTTGTCTAGTATTCTTTATATCCTTATAGTATTGCCTATTTATATCTCACTTCTAGAAAAACATAAAAGGAACACATGTTTACATAATGAGTGAATATATGATTGGATAAAGTTTGCTTATTATCCTGATCATGAAATACATCTAGGAGACTCAAGCTTTCTATGAAATATCAGAATGTTTGCAGAAACGTTTGTGTCTTATTTTTCCTACTGCTCTTATTAAAATACTCACATCAATTCAAATAAATGATGTAGTCGAGTAAGGGTATATTCTGATTCATATTACCTCTGCCAGAAGATATGTCTGGCTTCCCACCTCAGTTAAAACAATAAAAATAATTCCCTACAGATAGGGTCACAGGTGAGATGTGGTGGTATACATGGGAAATGTCTCTAACATTTGAATCCTGTTTCCCAGGTGCCAGAACTGTCTGGAGAGATTTAGGTAGTACATCTTTATTGGAGAACGCATGTCACTGGAAGTGCAGCTTCCCGAATTTAAAGCTTCATGCCTCCCGCTTCTCCATCATTTTCCATGTTGTTAGGGAGTTCTCAGTGAAATATCACAGTAAACACTTAGGGATTAATAAAGGACCAGATCCTTAATAATACAGAGTTACTGGTCCTGGCACATACATAAAAGGAAACCAGCCCTAAACCGAAATCCTCATTATCATCCACAGTTCATATCCTCAAGTTATAATTAAGTATGTCTCCGAAATTCCAAGTGTTGGATGTTTGGACTTATGGAGGAGATCTGCAAGGCAAAAATAGTATTAAAGCTCTCTGGGACAAAAACCCACGGTTGAATCACTGAGGCAACCTTCCACAAAGCTTGCCTGCTTGCCTGTCATGTTTATGCTTCTTCTGCCAATAGAATAAGGATTTAATAAAGCACCAGTGTAAGTGAGGGTGCAGAGAAACCACCCACCCAACTCTACCACTGTATACCTGGATGTTGGGTCCACAGAGGTCCTTGTGCTCAATCATAAGGGATATCAGATATGTTATATAAGTAGTGGTATCTCCTCAGTGAAGGAGCTAAAATACATGCTTTCCATTTGGAAAGTTGAGAGTGAATGTGGTTGATAATCTGGTGACCTTCTGCTATCAGTAGAGTCAAACTTCACCAAAATCATCTAGAATAATTATCCCAAGATATCTCCCTAGACCTTTCCCTTTAGTTCCCAGGTAATAGAGCCCATCATTAGGGTAAATTGCCTGTTGACCTATATGCTATCTCAGAGACTATTCCAAATACTGGTCCCTTATGCAACAGAACCCATCTTCAAAGCCATATGTACTTTACAAAAGAGTTTCTATATAGTCACACCTTAAGCTATGTTATGTAACTGGACTTGGAATAATTGCTTGGAAACCTGGAATGGGAATTATTGTTATCTGGAAACTTCTTTCCAAATTGTACTGTTATATGATTAAAATAAACTGTCTGGCATTAGAGTCCCTCAAAGTTTGATCCATCCTGGCTGATCTGGTCAGGTTAAATCACATATCCCTGTTCACCTCTTCACAGTTTGTTTTTCTGCCTGCCGTATTTCTGTGGAGCCCTCAGCCACACACACAACAAGGCAGAAATAAAGGTTTATTGAGGATCAATTTGGTCAAGCTCTTAAAGGTAATGGAGGAAGAACAAAGAGAAAATTATTTTAAAGAGGCAGATTCTATGTGCCAATCATCAGGGTGAGAGTCTTTGAGCTGGTACCAACTGTTTAAACTGACTGAACTAGATAGACATCATTGCTAGAGGTAGTTGACCCTTAATGATAGACTAAGAGATATTTCCCATGGTTTAAGGGAATTTTTGAGTCAAGAATTATCAAGCTTTGGTCCTCTATTTACCTATTAACGATTTTTTTCTTTTCAGTCTGCCAAATTTCTTATATTAAGGACATTGTCATCAGAATTCCCATTTGAGGGATGGGAGTGCTTTTGAAGGAACAACCAAGAATGAATGGCAGACCTCACCCAGTGCCTTCCCCTTTCATTATTCGATAGAGGCATGCTATGTACATTAGAGGTACAACATTTTTCCTTCCTAAAGATCTGTTTGGTGGATACTACTTTTAGCAATAATATTGCCTAAGTAAGTTTAGTAGAAGCTTTATGACACAAACACATGATTAGGAGTTTCTCCCTATCACCTGCCCCCATGCTTTACCACTATGACTGACTCTTCTTCCTCTGGAACAATAAAATAAATAATTGTTTTTTTTTTCTATATATTATCTTCCTTGTGACATTGTAGCATGCAACAGAAAAGTAACTAATGCAGAAGTTGGTACCAGAACATGTGAATAAACTGACCATTCTGCACTGTATTGCTTTGGAAGCACTTGAAAGAATTTAACTCACTAAGGATGATATCCTCCAGATACATCCATTCATCCAAGAATTTCATAAATCCATTGTTTTTATTAGCTGAATAGTACTCCATTGTGTAAATGTACTACATTTTCTGTATCCATTCTTCTGTTGAGGGACATCTGGGTTCTTTCCAGTTTCTGGCTATTATAAATAAGGCTGCTATGAACATAGTGGAGCATGTGTTCTTATCAGCAGTTAGAACTTCTTCTGGGTATATGCCCAGGAGAGGTATTGCTGGATCTTCCAGTAATATTATCTCCAATTTTCTGAGGAACCGCCAGACTGACTTCCTGAGTGGTTGTACAAGCTTGCAATCCCACCAGCAATGGAGGAGTGTTCCTCTTTCTCCACATCCTTGCCAGCATCTGCTGCCACCTGAATTTTTGATCTTAGCCATTCTAACTGGTGTGAGGTGGAATTTCAAGGTTGTTTTGATTTGCATTTTCCTGATGATTAAGGATGTTGAACATTTTTTCAGGTGCTTCTCAGCCATTCGGTATTCCTCAGTTGAGAATTCTTTGCTAAGCTCTAAACCCCATTAATTAATGGGGTTATTTGAATTTCTGGAGTTCAGCTTCTTGAGCTCTTTGTATATATTGGATATTAGTCCCCTATCAGATTTAGGATTGGTAAAAATCCTTTCCCAATCTTTTGGTGGCCCCTTTGTCTTATTGACAGTGTCTTTTACATTACAGAAGGTTTGCAATTTTATGAGATCCCATTTGCTGATTCTTGATCTAGAAGTCATTAGATATGCACTAACTGATAAGTGGATATTAGCCCAGAAACATAGAACACTCAAGATACAATTTGCAAAATATAAGAGAATCAAGAAGAGGGGGGAGACCAATGGCTGGATATTTCATTCCTCCTTTATAGGGAACAAAATACCCATGAAAGGAGTTACAGAGACAAAGTTTAGAGCTAAGACAAAAGGATAGATAATCCAGGGACTACCCCATCCAGGGATCCATCCCATAATCAGCCACCAAACCCAGACACTATTGCATATGCCAGAAAGATTTTGCTGAAGGGACCCTGTTATAGCTGTCTCTATGAGGCTATGCCAGTGCCTGGCAAATACAGAAGTGGATGCTCACAGTCAGCTATTGGATGGAACACAGGGTCCCCAATGGAGAAGCTAGATAAAGCACCCAAGGAGCTGAAGGGGTCTGCAACCCTATAGGTGGAACAACAATATGAACTAACCAGTACCCCCAGAGCTCATATCTCTAGCTGCATTTGTAGCAGAAGATGGCCCGGTTGGCCATCGCAGGGAAGAGAGGCCCCTTGGTATTGCAAACTTTATATGCCCCAGTACAGGGGAATGCCAGGGTCAACAAGCAGGCATGGGTGGATAGGGGAGCATGGAGGAGGGAGGGTATATGGAACTTTCAGGATAGCATTTGAAATGTATATAAAGAAAATATCTAATAAAAATAAATGAAATGAAAAAATGAATTCACAATGTTAGAATAGAAAAGTATATACTGTAAGTTGAGATTAAGGGAATTTTCTAGATACTTGGAAGAGAGTAGCACTGATAGTCACATAGATTGATGGGACCAGTCTTAGTAGCTGAACTGGAGCACATTCCTGTAATGTTTTGGCAAAGAATATGGCTATCTTCCGTCCTTGTCCTAAGAACATGCCTGAGGCTAAGTTGAAAAGCAAAGGGCTAATTTCCTTGGCAGAAGGAATTTCGAGTCAGCATATTGTTGAATGTATGTCATTGTTCTTACTCATTGCATTTATGCAGGTGTTAATAATAAAAGGGAGCATCAGGGACAGAAAGGAAAACAAAATTTTCAGTTTGGAGAGAGAAGGGACCCTGCCAAAGAAAGTAGGAACCTAGGAACCTTAGCATCACAGCCAAAGCAGGTGCTAAAAGAGAGGCTGTAATTGTTAAGAATATTTGTAGCATTAAGCAGAGACCTGCTTTGGACTAGAAAAAAAAAATGGAAATGGTGCCCTGAGAGCAATATTTCATTCTGCTAAGTTTCTGAAATTAGGGGGGGAGGCTAAAGGGTTTCCTTCTCCTTTAAAGCAACAATAAACAAAACAAAAATAATGTGGTTCAAGGGAGCAGAAATCTGCCCCAGTTTGCCTGCTAGAACTGGCATGGTTTTTCATACGGCTCTGATTTTAGAGGAAGCATTACTTAAACCAATGAAGCTGAATTGTGGATAGCAGTGGAGAACCTAAAATTTTGGAGATGGCAGAGCCTTCATTCCTCTTTTGAAATAGAATTTATATTCTTTCCTATACTATGCTGGGAGTATATAATTTTTTGCTGCATGTTATGATTAAGGGATTGTCCTAACTTTCAGAAGAAACTTTGATGTTTGGGCTTTGGAATGGTAATAAAATTGTGAAAGGCTATGGAGACTTTTGGAGTTGCGCTCATTTCAGTTTTTGCATTATGATATGGTTATGGAACATATAAGGACAAAGGAGCAGAATATGCTCCCTTAAATTAAAAGTGTACACCATAGGCTGTAGTATTTGGACACTTAGTTTCCAGTTGGTAGAGCTATTGAATGAGGTTTAAATGTTGCAGCGAAGCTTGAGGAGATAAATCAGTGGGCAGTTTGGACTTTAAAGATTGGCCACACTTCCTGTTCACTCTACGCTTTTTTATTAGGTATTTTCTTCATTTACATTTCAAATACTATCCCCAAAGCCCCGTATACCCTCCCCTCACCCTGCTCTCCAACCCACTCACTCTCTATGCTTTGTATTTGTGGTGGACATTGTTAGCTATCAACTTCCTTATCTAACTACCACTCTTATAGCTTACTTCTATGCTTCTGTACCATGATGGCTTTTAATGCCTCTGGAATCATAAAGCTAAATAAAAATCTTTCTTCTATAAAAGTTCTTTGTTATGTTGTTTTATTATACTAAAAGATAAGTAACGTCTACACTGGGATGTTACATAATTCTAGGTTTTTATAAGTTGGCAATTCACTTTAATCATCATGGTCTTTGAATTCTTGTTATTCATATATCAAAGGTGTTCTACCAAGTCATTTATAATGGTTGAGACTCCTAAAATTATAATGTATTAGTAGTAGTGTTGTATGTTTTAAAAATGCCATTTTTCAATTATTGAAAATACAAATAAACCTGGCATAACAATCAAAATGTACAGAAAGTGAATGGAAATTAGAAACATCAATTATTGATTAAGTACACTTGCTATTTTTTTCAGAAGACCTGATTCATGCCTCAGTATCCACTTGGCAGTTCAGAAATGCCTACAGTTCCAGTTTCAGTTTCTTAAACATAAGCGTCATTGAATTGTATGGGCATTAGAAACAACTATGGTATACACAAATACATACAAGGAACCAATACACATAAATAAAAATAAATCTGTCTTAAAAGACACAAATGAATTAAGGATGTATATCCTCACCAGCATCTGGCTTTCAATATTACATTTTAATTTTTTTCTCAGATATTCCTGAACTTTCATATAGTTATCATATGCATATTTATGAACATTTCTATTATTCTTTTAGGACCAGTATTTTCATTCAAGAGTTATAACATGTCCATGTTTAATTTTGCTAATGCTATTTTCTCCTATTATCTTTAATCATCATTTCTATACAATGTACCTTCCATAAAACTTAAAAGTTTTTCATTATATTTGCCAAGAAAATAAACAGAAGTTAAAACCATTATACTTTGTATTTAGCCTTAACAATTTCATTAAGGTGGAGATAAAGCTATTAAAATTCTAAGTCATCCTATTTGCTCTTGATGGACTGTTTATAAATACACCAATATTAAAAGTCAGATGCTCTCTTCATTATAATTTCTACAAATACACTGCATGTTGAGGAACTAAACAATTATTCTTAACTAATATCATTGAAATGTTATGAGTTTGAAGCGTTAATGCAGAATAATAGCACCAGTTTTATCTTAGAAAAGAAATGAGCATATTTGTATTATAGAACATCCCATAATTTCAATTATCTCTAAGAATTTCCTTGAATTTTAATAATGCCATATGTTCTACAGCCTATCTAATGTATTGACCATTTAACAGCATGGATTCTACTATCATAATAAAGTATGTAAGTGGTGGTAAATTACGTAGATCATTGCAAGACTAAATACAACAGATTTTGAGAGGATGACTATAGGGCTATATCTTGCAAAAATCTTAGAAAACCCAATGAAAATGAAAATTTGTGATGATGATAATATAATAAATAAAGGTAGCTAGGATATCACAAACAAAGTTTGACTACTGACTGCAATGTATATATATATATATATATATATATATATATATATATATATATATATATGCTTATGAGGAGACAAGTCTACCCTATATTGCTAAGCATAAAGGTGAATGAATACACTGATAAATCATAAATTTATAAATAGCAATACACTATAAATTCATCAGTCAGCCACAAGAAGACTGATTATAGTGATATTTCCAAAAGCTGGCATAGAAGTGTATACAGTTTTCATTAGGAACACACAAAGTGAGACAATGATGGGAAAAAAATAACCAATAATAGGACATTATAAAATTCTACTTGAAAGGATTGCTAAAGTTCAAGTGGTCAAAGTATGACAAAACCATAAAATAATACACTTAACTACTGTCATTCTAATGTTTTTATCTTAGTTTAATTTTAATTGCTACAATCCCAAGGGTTATTAGATAGTATCCTATGTGGAAATTATTAGCATTATATAAATAGTCTATCTTCCTCTCATTTCAAATAAATCCTCAAAGGATGACTTAGAGTATGTATGCAAGTTTTACAGGGACAGTTTTACAGAGACAGGTTGGAGAGAGAACAAGCTAGACACAGGTGAAGACAGAATGAGCCAGGGAATGAAAAGAATCCAGAGGATGAGAATATATTACCAAAGTTAGCATAAGGCCAAGCAGAACAATCCAGGCAGAGCTGAAGAAGGTGGATTGAATCGGTTGTGTTGGAAGATTAGATTGCATGCAGGCTAGAAGCTTCCAGCAATAGGTGTAGCCATTGTTGATAGTTAGAACAGAAAAGGAAATACTCTGTTCAGCTCTAGCCATGTATTCCCACAGCTTGTTACTCCTCTCATTACATCCTTTTAACTGAGATACTAAAACCCACATTAACATGTACTAAGTGGATATTCAACAACAACAACAACAACAACAACAAATATTCCTTCTGTTGGGGAAAATGAAAAGAAACAAAACAATGGATTTGATATCACAGCACTATTAAGACAAAGGGATGATACTCATAGATGTTTCTGTTCACATTTTGTAATGCTTCCCTGAAATGCTTCCCTGTTTTACAGCGTTGATAGCATATTTCATATAATAGCAACTTTACTGTAGCACCATTTACTCAGTATCTACTGTCAAGATAGGGTTAATTTGAAATGTTTTGGCTGAGGAAAAAAATAAGATTTCACTTTTGATACTACCACTTTATTAAGTTGATTCAAGAGACCTAAAGTGTCTAGCATGCATGACTGCAATTGAGCAGCTACCAAATAACATGATGTCAAAAAGAATTTTGATTCTATTGTCATGTGGCAAAACATGTGAGCTAACCATCAAACATGTTTCTTTTCATTTTGTTCTGGAGAATATTTAAGTCACATTTAAGTCTCATATATAGATATGAGAAACAATGCATTAAGATGTAGATAATGGGTGTAAGATTAATGTGCTTCCTGCCAATGTTTGGATGATTATCCTTGCCTTTCACACCTGTGAACATACAAGCCTGGTTTTCAGGCTGGTGTCGCCAGAAATAGCAAAAACTCAAGCCCTGTATTGCTGCTAAAAGCTGAAATTCCTACAAACACACATTTTTACTCTTATAGGAGTAAAAGTTGAGTCTTTCTTAAGCCACTGGTAAGTATGCAGTTTGTATGATAAAGAGCTGATCTAACCTGATTCAGCTAGATTGATTGGCCAACACAGATCTGACTCCCTCCTGTTGTTCATTTCTTAATACTCGATGTGTAAACTCATGCTACAAAGCGAGAAATTTATCTTTACTTTTTAATATGGTTGCCTGTTATCAAACAGCAGCCTTCATGCTTGAGAGGCAAGCATCTTACTGACTGAACTGTCTCTTTGCCCTCCTATCTTTCACTCTTTCGATCATGATTTATCAGACATTTATGCAGATAGACAAATGCTTAATGTAAGCATGCCACTTTTGTTAAACATCTCTATTCTCAAAGCAGGGAAATGAATGTTTCATATTTTTCTGACTTTTGAGTATCAGATTTAAATGATTCCATTTTATGCTTCTCTGGAACTTAAGAGGTGTAATTTAAGTGAAAACAGGGAAAGTTTCATTATAGAAAGTAAGGAAATGCCAAAACCTGAAATAAAAATGGAGGTATAAATAAGTACTGCTGTTTTCACTTTGTTTGGTATTAGACAAAAAAGTACACACACACACACACACACACACACACACACAATATTGGAACTTTTCAAACAGAAGAAAGATTCTCTCAGTCAGGGCCAGCTTAAAAAGTGTGCACCTAAATTGTGCACCTAAATTATTCACATATACCATGTAAAGGCCAGTTGCATGACCATAGATTTCAGATATCAGGAAGTTTAACCAGAGAAAAAATTCAGATGATATCCTCATGAAGGAACACTTAGCCCCTATTTTATGATCTCCCCTATTGCATGGTTCAACCCCCCAAAAGCCTTGTTTCTGATTTTGTTACATGTGCTCTTACCTGAACATTTCACTCTCCTCTACTGATATCCTTCCTATTTCTTACAAGCATCCTCGTCCTCATAGCTATTCATAAACCTATAAGAACATTAAATGTGGCATGACTGCATTGTAGTTAGACAAGTTAAGACCACTGACACCATTACTCCTCCAGTACCTTGGACAGCACCATTTGACACTGTGAATGTTAGCAATAAGAAAGACATCATTCAGTTTATTTCTAGCTTTATTACTCTGCACATTGTATCCAGGGTGTATGGAACATTCAACTACAGTGTCTTGTCAACTAGTATGAAGAAAAATAAAAAAATGTGAAGAGACTATGTTGTTGGAGGAATCTATGTTGTTGGAGGAATCTCCTCCTCATTGGTGAGGCTGGTAAACTTCAAGTAAGGGACCAAGCCTTCTAAACAGTGAATAAAGGTACCATATAAAAGAAAATATTTAATTGGACTTATCATTTTAGAATGTTAGAGCCACGAAGGTGGAACAAAGGCATGGTAGAAGGAAGAGCTGAGAGCTCACATCTTGACCAACAAAGCAAGAAGCACAGAGAGAGACTGGAAATGGCTAATCTGTTGAAAGCCCCACATCAGGAGTATACTTCCTCCAAGCCATACCTCAGAATCCTTCCCAAACAGCTCTAGTACTAGAACCACATATTTGAATATATGGACCACAGGGAGGCATTTTATTCAAACTATCCCAGTTCATTTGCAAAACAATAAATTAATAGATAATACATTTTGAAAGGAGGAGAAAGGAGTAGAAATCAGAGAATCAGTGAGCACAAATTCTGATACATGTATCTGTCACAAAGTACTTCAAAATATTGTCCCTGTTTCAATGAGATAAATTTCAATAATAGTTTTCCTGTCAGGACTAGTTGGTTTCATTTATTTTCTCACAAATTGTGTGTTAGAGGTATAGAGAAACAAAACATTGATTATGCTTGGTGACTAAACTGAAATATTAAATAATATGGAATACTAAGAAATCTAGAATGTATTTTTTTCTATTTGCTGTAAAAACATTTTCTCTAACATTAAAATATCACTTGTCTGTCATTTTCCAAAGCATTAGGATCCTCAGATATTATCATTATGATAGAAACATATCCATAGTTTTAAGAGAATTTATTCATCTTCATTAGAGTTGTGCTTTTTGTAACAAACCATTTCATTAGTTAATGGTGAAATAAAATTTCTTTTAAGGAAATTGCCCCCATGTGGTGTTCCTTTTAATGTGGACTGCATTCCCATTCTATTATCCCTTTATTTGGAAGAAATGTTGATGTTCTTTCATGAACTTACTCATAAGGATTCTGTGCGGACTTTATGTATTTTCAGACCTAGTGCATCCATCAAAGCTAATAATCTGAAATTTAAACCTTTTTGGCAGTAGAGACAGCATGGGTCAATGAACCCAGTAGCTGTAACTGCATTCTATTTGAGTATATGCTATAACTAACAATATAGATTTTTTATTTATAAGCCAAATAAATACAGACATTTTCAGTTGTTTTAATTAGAATAATTTTAGGCAATGTCTCATGTGTGTGGTATGCGCTGTCTTCTTACAACTCCAGCTCTCTACTTTCTCTGCCAACTCCTTCGCTGCCAAAGTCCTTTTTTTTTTTTTTAAACAGGTTCACTACTCTTCCTTTTGCTTTATGACTCAGTGGTGTTAACCAGGGATATTGACTATCAATTCCTAGCCTTCACTTCTGCTGGCCAGACCCCCTGTGGTACCAGGGAGTAGACCATCAGCCAAAGAGTTTACAGGGTGGGATCCATGGCTCCAGATACATATGTGGCAGAGGATGGCCTTGTCTGACAGCAATGGGAGGAGAGGCCATTGGACCTGTTGAGGTTTGATATCCCAGTGTAGAGGGATGCTGGAGCAGTGGGGCAAGAAAGTGTGGGTGGGTGAGGGAGCACCCTTCCAGAGGCAAAGGGGAGGGGGAAGGGGAGATGTAGGATGGGGGGTTTATGGAGGGGTAACCAGAAGGGGGATATTATTTGAGATATAAACTAATAGAATTATTAATAAAATAATAATGCTCTCATTATTATTTGATTAGACATGATGGCAAGTGGAATCACATTTCTACAAATACCACAGACACAAATACAAATAAATGCAAAGGACATTTCTCTATTCCTCCTCTAACAGTAGCAAAATTTCCATCAAATATTGCTTCTAATTATATTTGTACATGAAAGTGAAACTTTTGACAAATTTTAAGTGATGTAATTACTTTTCATTTCTTTTTTCCCAGTGAGCACACCTAACATAAGAAGACGAATTAATAAATGACTCTTCTTGATAAGGTGTTAGAAGATTTCTGATTCTCTCTGTGGTTCTTCCTGAATCTAAATGTGTTTGTGTTTCTCTGAAGGCTATTATTCTTCTTCAGTCTCCTCTGGTTTTTAAAGATTAAAAAGAAAAAATGATTCTTTTAATTTGAGCTTCTGAGCATTTCAGGCCCACTGAATATTTCTGATTTCCTTAAATTATTCAAGTAGAGATTGGAAAGGTTTCTATCAGGTACCTCAGGAAGAATTTTCATACTTGAAAATCAACTAAACTAGAATAATAGATGTTCCTTTTAATCCTAGTATTCCTATGTTGTCAATATTATCAGCACTGTTAAGAATATATCCATATGACTTATATGTTTACTATTGCTAGTACAAGGTGGTTACAAACTCCAGAGTATGTAAAACTTTCTAGTTGTTTATATTATAATAATATTTGCATCTCTGAGTGTTCACATCATAATATAATCCAAAGTCACATGCCTTTGCTTTCCAGAATATAAATTTATGGTTTATAATTTAAATAAAAATCAACTTAATTATTATTGATACTATGCTGGCCTATACAATAATTCAAAGTCCTCAGCTAAATTAGTTGAAGTTTATCCTACTTGTGTAATTACAGGATGTTTGGCTATTTGTGTGAAATGTCAGCAACATTTCATGTTCTTTTAATAATAAAATGGGGTATGAAATGGCTCCTAAAACTGTTACTGAGAATATGATGAAGAAGAAACAGTCCTCAAGCATGCTCACTTGGTCACCTCTACCACCACTTATTTCTTTGCTCTACCTAACATGTTTACCCTTCTGAATGGACAAACATGCTCACAGGTTACACAGCCTGGAAGTGCCAAGACTGTATGTGCATTTACCTCTGTATCATCATCTCTGTATGTCTGTCTCTGTCTCTCTGGATGATTGTTTTTATCTCTCTGTCTCTCTATGAGTATACATGTCTCTTTATGTCTCTATCTCTGTCTCTTTCCCTCTCCCTCTCCCTCTCTCTTCCTCTCCCTCTCTCTCTCTCTCTTTGCTTCTCTCTTTGCCTCTCTCTCTCTCTCTCTCTCTCTCTCTCTCTCTCTCTCTCTCTCTCTCTCTTTCTCACACACACACACACACACACACACACACACACACACACACGCTCCTTTAATTCAAAGGATGAGTCTTTCACCTTTGATATTTAAAGCTCTTTTTTTCTCTGCACATGTGCCTTGCCACCTTCTCAGATCTTCTGATTTTCAAACAGTCCTTTGGGTACTTTTGTTTTTGTTCCTGTTTCATCCATTCTTTTCTCCTTCAAGTCTCTTATTGATCTTTCCAGCCCCCTTCTTCCTTGTTTTTGAGTAACAGCAATCCTGCTTGCTGTCAGCTTTACTGAACTGGAGATAAATTCCTGCAGCTGACTGTGTCCAATTACCATGGCTGAGATTAGAATTTTCTTAAATACAATCTCAAAATATATTAATTGCTATACAGTTTAAAATGAAACTAATTATTATACTTTTGAGGAAATTAATTATTTTAGTCAGAAATTTGGTAATGTGAGAAAATGATCCATTATGTGCAAAATGCTATGTATGCATGCCTGTGACACCAGAACCCGATGTCAAGGTCAACCTTGACTCCTATAGAGCTGAAGAAGGCTAAGGTACTCCAAATTGGTCTTTATCAACTGAACAAGGTAAGTAAGAAACATTGGTATGGAAACTTCCTTTGATACACTTACCTATTAGAATATCTACTGATAAAACAAGGAATCAATTGATTATTAGCAACATTCCTTTGAATTCAGACTCCTAAGTACCAAGAAATGCCCCCACAATAATCAGGACTTGTGTTATATGCAGGAGATGATGAAACTAGTTGCTGTCCTGGTAGAAATGTGTGATGTTAATGTTGAAAATAAAACAAGAAAAACGTCCAATGAGATGACTGGGTGGTAAAGGTGCTAGCTCAAACCTGGCAACCTGGATCAAAGAACACACATAAAGATAGAAAAAGAGAACCGAGTCCACAAAGGTACCCTCTGAGCTCCATATACGTATTGAGACTTGTGGGTGCACAGACACAGCATGTGTACCTATATTAATAAGAAAAATGTTGTAAAAGACCAGATACACACACAATCTCCAATGATACAGATCCTTGTCATCTTGTTTTGTCCTGTTTAGTGATAGTATCTTTGAGTCCTGCTCTTTTTTTTTTTTTTTTTTTGAAGAGGAAGCTGAGGAGAGTGGATCTGTGGAAGAGAGAAGTTGAGGGGTAGCAGGGAGGAAGAGGAATGGGAAGAGGGGAAAATGAGGTAGGGATGTGTCATATGAAGAAAGACTGTTTTCAATAACTTTAAAAATATTTTAAAGAAGAAATAATAGTATCTTCAGAAATGTATATGAAAGATAGAATCTCAATGATTTCTACGAGAATAAATTTGAAATGGGCTATGAGTGTAGCTCAGCCCAGTGCTTGGATACTCAGAGAGGGTATTCAATCCTTTGTATGACAACAATAATTATAATGATGACATTAAAAATAACTATATATATTGTATGTACATGTACATATTAACTCCTAACATATTGTACTGGCTAGTTTTTTGTCAACTTGACACAGCTGAAGTTATCACAGAAAACAGAGCTTCAGTTGAGGAAATGCCTCCATGAGATCCAACTGTAAGACATTTTCTCAATTAGTGATCAAGGGGGAAAGGCCCCTTGTGGGTGGGACCATCTCTGGGCTGGTAATCTTGGTTCTATAAGAGAGCAGGCTGAGCAAGCCAGGGGAGGCAAGCCAGTATGGAACATCCCTCCATGGCCTCTGCATCAGCTCCTGCTTCCTGACCTGCTTGATTTCCAGTCCTGACTTCCTTGGTGATGAACAGCAGTATGGAAGTGTAAGCCGAATAAACCCTTTCCTCCCCAACTTGTTTCTTGGTCATGATGTTTGTGCAGGAATAGAAACCCTGACTAAGACACATATATAATATCAGTAATATTAAATCCATTAATTCCATATGATATTATCTTGATTCTTGATTTAGGTGTTAGGACATCTATTCCAAGACAGTGTCTTCTCTACATGACAAGGAAGCTCTCTTCTTTTTAAAATATGGTTGCTGTGGTGGTTTGAATATGCTTGGCCCATGGAGTGGCACTATTAGAAGGTGTGGCCTTGTTAGAGCAAACGTGCCACTGAGGGGGAGGGTTTTGGTATCCTCCTTCTAGCTACCTAGAGAAATTCTGTTCTTGACATTAGGTCTGCCTATAGGCTGTCATGCTTCCTGTTATGATGATAATGGACTGAACCTCTAAAACTGTAAGCCAGTCCAAAATAAATGTTAACCTTTGTAAGCGCTGCTATGGTCACGGTGCCTCTACATTTCAATGGAAACCTTAGCTAAAACAGTTGCCTAAAAGGACCTGCATGATAATTGTACCAATTAACATACCAACATAGATAGGAATAAAACTTTCAAGGCCTAATCCATAGATGAAGACTTAACAGGCAACTGGAGGGTGCTGGAGAAAGTGAGATAATCAATCTGCTTCAGGGGCAGGTGTCCACAAGATAGTTTATCTACTCTGAAGTAGTCAGCCATACATGTACTTAAAAGGAACACTGAATGAACTAGGCAGGGTATGTGTCTGTAGATAGATTGGTAGATAGATAGATAGATAGATAGATAGATAGGTAGATAGATAGATAGATAGATAGATAGATAGATAGATAGATAGATAGGTAGGTAGGTAGATAGATAGATAGATAGATAGATAGATAGATAGATAGATAGATAGATAGATAGATAGGTAGGTAGGTAGGTAGGTAGGTAGATAGATAGATAGATAGATAGATAGATAGATAGATAGATAGATAGATAGATAGATAGGTAGGTAGGTAGGTAGGTAGGTAGGTAGGTAGGTAGATAGATAGATAGATAGATAGATAGATAGATAGATAGATAGATAGATAAATAGATAGATAGATAAGACAGATGGACAGAGAGAGAAAGGGAGAGATAAAAATGATTTAAAAAGAAGAGGTCAAGAATTTGAGAGAAAATGTTGAGAGACAGGAGAAATTGGAAAAAGGAGATGGGAAATAATATGAATACAGCAAACATGTAAAAATTCATAAAAACAAAGTTAATTTAAAAATCACTAAGTATTTTGGAAAACTTTTTATGTTCAGGTAATGAGTGAAACGACTTCATCAGGTAATTATCTTTAAAAATAAGTCATTGCCATTGGAGACTCCAGGACACTGGAGATGCTATGACCATGTAAAGTGTCAGGTATAGAGTAGAGCTATCCAAAGCCCAAGAGAGGAGCTGTATGCATTGAAAGTGACAGAGCTGGATAGATGGGCTTTCCTAAGTCCTTTGGAACAAGAATTCCATGAGGAGCTTCAGATACTGGTCATTGGACCCACAAGATTTGGAATGTGCCCTGCTAAAATTGGGGTTTATTTTTATCTAATTGTATAATAGGATCTAAAACCTTGGTAAACCCCAAGCCCTTAATACAACTGATGCCATAAAAGAGGCATCATTTTTCTGTCAAAACCCAGTACACCTTCCAAAATGGGAGCAAAGACCTACTCTATAGTTCAAGGATCTGGGAGAGTACCCATATACACTAACCTCATGGGTTTTTTTACTTCTGTAGTTTTGTTTCTTGCTAATTGTTCTTCCTAACCAAAGTGTGTCCACCAGGATGTGAGTTTTGTGCATAAAAGGCAAAGAGTGGGGAGGCTTGGGGCTACAGTGGCAAATAAAAACTTTCTGATGTCAATAAGAAGAAAAAGAAAAAAAATGTGAAAGGAAAAGTCATTGACTGCAAAAGTGTATCTCCTGTAACAGGATGACTAATGAGACCTACTAAGATGTAACATAGCTATTATTACTTTTACATTATTGATGATATATGTGTACAGCCTAAAATATTTTATATGTGTTTGAGAATTCTCCTAAGAAAATCAAATTTACTAAGGGTTATGATTGATTTAAATAATATAAGTATGGGGTCTCTACTTAACAGTCATTTTGTCCTATTTTAAAATGTAATCTTCACTCAAGTAAACTTTAGTTATTACTTCATGGCATAAATATTTCTGTGATCCTATGTAATTTATTCAAGGCCATGAAGCTGGTACATTATCTCAACAAGAAAATGACACATCCCTCGCTTTCTGTCTATACTTGCTTTTAATCACTGAACTGTGCAAACCTGATATGGATATAAAAAGTGAAGGTCAAAGTTTTTAGCAAAGATAAGTTCAACTCAATATGAACATTAATTTGATAATGTAATACATGATTTTTGAAATGTAAGTATTCATTAAGTAAATGATATTTCATATGGTGCAAAGTAACTTCAAAGTTGAGAATATGAGACACTCAAGGAAACTCTAAAGCATAAAATAAATACAAATCAAATGTATTTTATTTTTAAAATAAAATTCAAAATGAGCAAACTGTCACAAAATAGAAAGCACAAAGCATCAATCACTGTAATCCCTCTAGGCTGATCATTTTTTTCTCACTGTAGCCCAAAAATTTACCCCAAAGTTTATAAAGCATGTTTAAATTTTAGAAACCACTAAAACAAGAGTGATGATAATCTCCTTACAATAAATGAGTAATAGAAAGATGGATTAAATACATAATATAAAGTAAATATAATTTGAAGGAAGAACTTTACTGTTCAGTGCGAATCAACAACAAGAAAATGCCTTCATCCTGTGAAATTAAAGTGGCAGTGAACAAAATGAGCTTTCAAAACAATGAAGACAATTTTCTCAATGAATACTTTTTTTTTTTGGTACAGTGTAAGCACCACCTTTGTCTATAACTATGATTAAATCCGTAGGTAAGAACAGAAAAGAAAATATGAAGTTTGACTTTTATGTTTATTTGTAAAATATGAGAGTGTAATCTACCAAATCAGTTGTCTATGCATACCATAACTGTGTCCCCAATATTAGTTGAGTGCCAACTAACCTCTCCACTCATTTGATAACTATGTGAAATAGAAATGACATTATTACCAGAAAGCCAGAAACATTGTATATTAACCTTCTTATCCCAGAAGGACACCAGAATATATTTATGGCATTTTAGTTCATTCATCTTACATAAAAAATGTTCTAAAAATGCAATGTGAAATAATTTTCAAGTGAAATAAGATATACATTATATATTATAATACATTGATACATATTATCTCATAGTTCTTTCCTACAAATAATCACACACAGTGGCATGACACAATGTAAAAGTATGATCTGAGTCAAGGAGGGAGGCTTTGATATTTGTATCTTCAAAACACAGGTACAGTGGTACACAGACATTTCACCCAAGAGTCCCTCACTAGAACTGAAGGGGACTGAAGTCCTGGCACAGAGACCAGCTGTTGCCTGAACCACAATGTATCAGCTTGGGGACCTAAAGCAACTAAGCAATAGCAAACTACTGTTAGAGAATCTTCACAGGACTGGCGTTTCATACTTGTAAGAATACAGTTTCCTAAAGAGGACCAACTGAATATAATCAGACATTCAAAAAAGAAGCAGAGGTAAACACGTATAGCTAGGGTCTTAGGGCTTCCTTGCTGTGTGGAGACACCATGACCAAGGCAATGCTTATAAAGACCGACCTTTACTTGGAGCTGGCTTACAGTTTGAGAGGTTCAACCCATTATTATCCTGGTGGGAAGCATTGCAGCTCTCAGGCAGGCATGTCATGGAAGGAGCCAAGAGTTCTATTCTACATCTTGATCAGAACAGCAACTAGGAGAAATCTTTTCTTCTGCATGAGGCCAGAAGGTGGTTTTCCCCACTGTGAGGTGCTTGAGCAATAGGAGACTTCAGAGCTCTACTGCCACTGTGACACACTCTTTCCAACAAGGCTACACCAGCTTTAACAGGGCCAAACAGGTCTCATCATAGTGTCATTCCCCATGGGCCAAACATTCAAACACATGAGACCATGGGGTACAAAACTATTCAAATCATCACAGCGGTCATTGCAGTTTTTCACATGCAGGGAGGAGAATCCTTAATGTTCTTGGAAAGCACTGTCTCCTTTATGGCATTATGTCTCCCTTTTATGGCAATAGATTCCCTATAATGCCTAAAAGGCATAAACTCCTAGAAACATCCCACAGTTCACTGTAAACACTGAAGCAGAGACAGAAGCCTATCCAATTCCCAGCTTTTCTAATTACCTGTGTTTGTGTCTTTTATTCATTCCATCTATTTTTCTTTCTCTAGTCTGTCCAAATCTCCAGAGCCAAGAAAAGACATAGCAATGCATATCTGCTATGGTCACCATCTTCAACAAAAGGAAACTTCCTAATTGAGGAGTGAGCTACACTTATCTGTGGATAGAAGTATATATATTTCAAATACAGTTAGAAATTGTATTGGTTAGGAAAAATGGCAGAAGGTTCTCTTCCAGAATCTGTGTTTTCCACAGCAGGGAGTACTTGGCTTAGGATTAAAGTAGTGAACATGATTTTCCTCCTTTTAAAATCTCCTTAAGTTTAATTCCACACTTCTTGGTTACTTGCAAGATCTCCATGCAAAGATTGCAACCATTGGAAGATCATGCTGAGCTGGTCATTATTGTGCTTCACAGACTTTTTTCTCAGTGGGAATACTGATTATGTAAGACTCTGATGAGCCTTAACTACCAGGGACCCCCGAGTGAACCACATGGAGCCAGCGAAAGATGTTAAAGCAAGAGTAATTTATTGTTCCAGCACACTAGGGCTGTCCTGCACTGGAAGGAGAGGCAACGACCCACTTGCAGCCTGTTTAGTGAGTTTTTATACAGTTTCCAGAGGCAGAATAGAGCATCAGCAACTAGGCAAAATATAATTGCTGGAACACTGACAGTGTGGCCTTTAAAGGGCATGGATTGGTCTTTAGGGAATGAGGTAGTAGGGGCTCCCCATATCTGCAGGAGGCCAATGGTAGGTCGTCTCCCCTCCCTCCAGGTTATTTATTTATTTATTTATTTATTTATTTATTTATTTATTTTAATTTAATCAGGCTCGCCCTTCTGGAGGAGAGGAGTGCTTACCTGCTTCACGACCTCTCTCTTTCAGGAAGGGAAGCAAAACTTCATGTTCTAGAGCCTGGTGGAATTTTCAAAAGGCCCTGGGCTGACGCCCTCAATGGCTTTTTTTTTTATTTTGGCATTTAGATACTATGAGAAAACTAGTCCTCAGAAAGGAAGCCCTCGAATCAATTTGAGTCAGATTGCTCTGAGTACTTAGTCTGGAGTATGTGCTCCATGGAGCATTAGGATGCTGCCTTCATCCTCTTGGGACCTATCCAAGTACAATAGCAATAGCACATATCGTTTTGGGAAACCTTTGCAGTTTTCTGACCAATAACTTGAAGGGAGGTATTTTTTATGCTTGTCATTAAAAAAAACAACACAAAATTATTAAATTCATAGTTTTACCAGTTTTTTTCTTGATTGTGAAATATCCTACTTCAAGCAAAAGATATGCTCTCTTAGATATACTTAACTAGCCTTAATAGCCATGGTATAATCTATGGGTAAAAATGTCAGTTGAAGAAAGACATCACTTTTAATTTTTTTTTTTCATTCTCTTCACTTCACCTTCAGTTGTCTTATTGGTTTCTATTGATTTTTTTCTTCATTTTTTTTTTTTAATTTGAGAGACAATGCTTGTTTTGTTTTGGTTTTGGTTTTGGTTTTGGTTTTGGTTTTGGTTTTGGTTTTGGTTTTGGTTTTGGTTTTGGTTTTGGTTTTGGTTTTGGTTTTGGTTTTGGTTTTGGTTTTGGTTTTGGTTTTGGTTTGTTTTGTTTGTTTTGGATTTGGTTTTGGTTTTCAAGACAGGGTTTCTCTGGAGTTTTGACTGTCCTGGAACTCACTCTGTAGATCAGACTGGCCTCAAATTCAGAAATCTGCCTGGTTCTGACTCCCAAGTGCTGGGATTAAAGGCACATGTGCCACCACACTTGGCTCAACAATGCTTTTTTTAAACCATATCATCAAAACTGTTGTTGGAAGAGTTAAAATAGAGAGAGGAAGTGTGTGTTATAAGAGAACCTTATCTGCATAGACTTCTCCAAGTGTATTTGAAGGCCTTGGTGGTTCTTTCTACACTGACCATTTCCTACAAATGTGGGAACATGTGGTATGCATATTTCTGTCTTCTACTTAGAATTTAAGCCAACATTATCTGCTTTAAGTCATTATCGCCTTCATGGTGTCCTGCACCAGACCAAGTTATTAATAAACATTATTTATAAATAATATGTTAAATATTTTTAGTTATGAAAAAAATTCTCTAAAATTCAAAAGCTCAAAATTAGCAAATTATGTCTAAATTATTAGTAAAATATCACAATTGGGGACAGTTATAGGATGCATTGAATTTTAGGCTTAATAGTGATTTTTCTCTCTAGTATCGTTACATTTTCTGTCCACTTAATTATAAAATTATAGAACTATCAAATTAACATACTCATGTATGTTTTATATCTGTATGTATAACATGTATACATATATGCTTGTACTTAGATAAAATAATAGGCCAAGTATATTTTCTTTCATGTTGAATATTTCTTATTTAGTCTTCTTAGGATGCATAGAACTTGCCTTTTCTATGAATTAATTGCACATCATAGTGGAATGTAAAGGTTGGGTTTATATATGTAAAAAAATATTAGATGTTTAACATGCACCATGATTGCTCACAGAATTGGGTAGTCAACTAGATGAGCATTGTGTGAATTTCTGCTAATGAACAAATTTATTCAGTAAGATGTGTGGGAAATTGCCATTCACTTTAAAATTAATGAAACAGAAAAGATTTCTCCTTACAATCTAATGCTTTTTTAATTCAACTCAGATACTGAGATTCATGTTTTTTATTAAGTTCAGCTTGATCAAATTTCTGTGGGCATGCATCAGTATTGTCCATCAATAATTGAAGATTTTGTTTCCTATGCTATTATCTGGAAGTTAATATGAAAGAAAATGAAGAAAATGAACAGGAGGGCTTGTTTGGTACCTCAGGAGGGAAGTGCTAAGTTTTTAACCAGTATAAATGCTTATTTTCAAGGTTTCTATGAGAGTTAAATTATCTTCAAAACTTCAGTATAATTTGGACTTGAAAAATCAGTCTTGAAAATAAATATATAAATTAGATATTCTTAAATCCAGAGATAAACTTTTTAAAGCCCTGTACCTCATAATTACACACAGTAGTGTTTTAGGTGGCTTTAAAGAAACATTCCATTACATTCATTCAGTGAACATTTTTCTTACATTAATAAGAATAAATCTGGCATATATTTTTATAAATAGAGGAGTGGATTGCATATATATGTTTGTCTCTTTAAATTTAATTTTTATGGTTAATATTATTATAAAATCTGTATGCATTTTTATCTCATAAATTGGACTTCCCATCAAATAATGAAGATAATTAAATGATTTGTTTATCATATGAAAGCCTTTGGATATTTGCACAAACCTGGAAATGAATTCTACTAAGGAAACAACGTCAAGGGAAGGCTAAGATGAATCAAAGATAAAGTGGGTTAAAAAACTGGTTACTGGGGCTGGTGAGATGGCTCAGTGGGTAAGAGCACCCAACTGCTCTTCCGAAGGTCCAGAGTTCAAATCCCAGCAACCACATGGTGGCTCACAACCATCCGTAACGAGATCTGGCGCCCTCTTCTGGAGTGTCTGAAGACAGCTACAGTGTACTTACATATAATAAAAAAAAAAAATGGTTACTATTTCAGAACAGTTTCTAGAGGTTTAAGATTCTATTCACAGCATATAACACAATTGGCTTTGATGTCTCCTGAAAAAACATCTTGTTTTACTAACTATTGACAGTTCTAGGACTTCTGGGTGCATCAAAAACAAGTAATGCTTGATGCCTCACCTAAACAATTGTGACATGGTATTTAATTATAGGTCTGTCTCCATATATATATCCATATGGAGAGAGAGATCTACAAGAGCTATAATTATATATAATCATATACATTATTAATTATAATTATTTAATTATTATTATAATTATATATTATATATACACATATACATATTGTACTGAAGTTTTGAAGATTATTTAATTCTCATGGAACCCTTGAAGATATGCACTTACACAGGAATATATATATATATATATATATATATATATATATATATATGTATATATATATGATTATCTGTTACATTGTAAACATTTTAAACATAGTTTTTCTAATGAATTATAGGGACTATGGAATCAAGAAAACAGGTATATGCCTCTACAGTATATACAATTATTTTCTGGGTTTGATTGGTTGGTGTTTGGTTGAAAACAAAGAGGCAAAACAGACGAATATGGAAGACTTATTTCAAAATCATAATACCAGCTTCAAAAAAAGGAAAGTGAATGAAAGATCTTACTTGTAATGGATAATATACAAATTTGGACGTGAAACTTTTTATCTCCATCCATAAGTCCATCCTATGACGACTAATAATCTTAAAGTTGAAATAGTTAGTTCCTGGTGGCATGAAACATTTGGCCACCTCTTTATTACATATGTAGAATCAAGGTTTATTGATTAAGTAACTAATGATGATTGTATGCTCAGAGAGAGGTGGTGTGTGTGTTTTCATTTTAGTAAGCCTGATTTTGTACATTCTGCCTGAAATCTTAGACACTAGCCATATGGAATTGCTTTTATACGACTTAGCCTGTAGGTCTCAGATTTAGGTAATCACAGTAATTTGAGAAGTGTTTGTGAGTATGATAAATGAAGTGATGTTGTCTTAATTATACCCCCCCACACACACACACCTAGTGGTCAGCTATTTCCATTGTAGCCCTTATGAGTCCTCAATGAAGGAGAGAGAGAGAGAGAGAGAGAGAGAGAGAGAAGCTAGTATTCAGAAATAAAGCTCATCAGAGTAAGATTCTGTAATTGACCCAAAATTACATTATTTCCACAACCAAACAAAAATAACAACAAAATGAAGCAGTAAAGACTCACAAATCAATCACTGTATTACTATTTTTTTGTGACAGAATGACCTCAAACTAAAATTTCAAGAGACTGGTCTCCTCCTCCTCTTCCTCCTCCTCCTCCTTCCCTCTTCCTCCTCCTTTCTCCTCTTTCCACCTCCTTCTTCCTCCTCCTTGCTCCTCTCTCCTACTTCTTTCGTCTTGTTCTTGTTTTCCTCCCCTCCCCCTCCTCCTCTTTCTCCTCCTTCTCCTCCTTCTTTCTTCCTTCTTGCTTATGTTTCTGTTTCTGCTTCTTCAGACCTCTGGACCTTTGTACTGGTATATTTTGTGGATAATTGACTGGTTATTTAGTATTTTCATATCACTTGTTCCCGAGATTCTCTCCATATGACACATCACTTTTAGTTATAATGAAATAAACTAATTTATTAATACTCTCAGATGAGGTGAAGACAACATCCTAAGGAAGATGAAGAGGAAGGCATAGCTAGATTTAAGGGGATTCCTTAGTAATGCAATATGGCAAAATATATTATAGATTTATCAATGAACAGCACTGAACTTGTATAGCAGATTTCCCAAGAACATTTTTTTATTAAACTTTAATTAAATACTGATATTTTACTAGTCACACTGTTCTGATGAGATGTGAAGTTACATACCTGACATACCTTAAGTCAATTTGCTCAAACAATGTCATTTGTGATGGCATTAGCTTTTGTGTATCATATCTACACGACTATTGACATTTTAAAGGCACCCGAATTCTCAACAAATTAAATGATATCTTCTCATGTTCTGAATCCAACTGTGTTTCTTCAAACATGTTGAAGACTTTATCTAAAGAGTGAGTGGATTTGAAAATAGGCCCTATATAAGGA
Organism: Mus caroli; assembly: GCF_978045245.1. Classification (NCBI taxonomy): domain Eukaryota; kingdom Metazoa; phylum Chordata; class Mammalia; order Rodentia; family Muridae; genus Mus; species Mus caroli. The sequence continues at coordinate 78,018,791 of NW_028227272.1, forward strand.
ACAACAACATGACATTCGACAAGATCTTAGTCCTATAAGAATTTTATCCTTATTTGAAGAGGAAGCAACAGCAGACCTCCACTTCACTACCCAGTTACAATAACATGAAAAACGGCATGACATTGTAGTAGAAAGGACACCAAAAATCTATGCGTACAGACTAAGTAGATATCATAGTATAGCCTCATGATCTCAGATTTCAAGTATATAAACAATATTTGACAATGGCAATGTGTCTTGCTATAAGCCAGGTAGTTATTCTGTGAAATTTTTTAAAGCAAATGTTAGCATCCACAGGCTAACATACCTGATGTGGAAGTGAATCTGAGAGTATATGTAAATCGCCTCAGAAGATGATCAAAGTTGAGCTGTGATGCTGGGTGCTTTGAATTGTAAGATTTGAGAAGAACTTGGATGTTTCTATTTTATGTGCTCCATCTGCCTCTGCATTTAGGATGCTCTGGTTCTCTAAGTATGGAGCTAAATGCTCAACTCTTTGGATGAAGATGATAAATGTCATATAGTCCCTTGGTTTTAAAATACCATATGTTATATTGGCATACTTGGATAATTGGGAACCACCTTAGATTTCCCCTCATGTCCAATTTATAGGTTGAATAATATGTGTGAATTTGGAAAGGCTCAATATAAATTTTGTTTGGATATGAAAAAAAAACAGAAAAAAGCTTTCCGTATAACAAAAGAGGATATTGAAAATGATGAAAACAGAATTCAACTAAAATTCTACTGAACTTCATGACCTAAATGTGAGAGGAAGATGACTTTAGCACCTAAACCTTCCACCTCTTAGTCTTGTGACTTGTTCACTCTGGTTTTTAATGTGGGGCATCTGTTCCTACATGTTCTATTTTCCCTTAAATATTGTCAGATCAAATCTCTTTGTTATTATATTAAAATTCATTTCCATTGTGTTTGTTACTCAGACAGAATTTCTTGACGGTGTTTAAGTAAATAGGGCATACATTTTTTATTCCATGTACACACCCTAGAAAGGCAGGGCAAGAAGTAATAGTGTCATTAAGATGGGAGGGATCTGCCATTACATCACTATTAAGCTAGAGCTCATGGGGCTTAAGTATTTGTTTAAATATAATTATCAAGAAAACACATTCAAAGTCAATTTGTATAGTTTTGCAGCATCTGTAGGATAAACTCAAAATTAAATGCTATAGCAATTATTCAGAAAAATGTACAAATTACTCAATGTATGGATGTATTTTAAACTAGAAAATATGGATTGAAGTCACCTTTACTTCTATCAGAATGAGTAAAGATTTTGATAATTTCACATCATTTTGAGGGAAAAACAAGTAATGAAAAATCTTTCCATGTTGGATTTCAATCTTGATATTAGATAATGTAATATCTCTCTAGCTCAGATTTGTAGTGACAATGTCAAGACAAGGAATAATGTGCTTAAGGATCTATGATTAGCACCTGAAAGGTATGTTGTAATCTTGGTGAGACCTAAACAAAAATAAGAGACAGGTGTCTTTGAGTTGTAAGGCAAGTTTGTTGGAGGAGTTGGCATTGAAGTATTAATCTATTCGACTTTCCTGTTAGTTACTCAGAACTTACTCATTACCTAACACACACACACACACATACACACACAAATACACACACAAATACACACACACACACACACACACACACACACACACACACACACTAAGGGAATGGAGGAAAGCATTCTTCTATGACCCTTGCATGCATTTTGTTAGGATATTAGCAAGCATGGGCTAGACTGTCACTGATAACTATTAAAACAATGCTTGAAAATGTACACATTGTCCTGAAAGTAACAGGGAAATTTCTGAATAACAAAATTCTATGCCCAGGGTTGAAAGAGGTTAATGAGATAACAATTCAAGGAAAAAAATGAGAGACTAATTGAAATGCCCTTACAATGAACAATTTCTGTAACTAAAGCAAAATAATTAATTGGAGTCCCTATCAAAGCCAGACTCTGAGGTCACTGTGTGCATTCAGCTGAACTCATTCTCCCATTCTTCAAGAAATCAAATTTGCTTTAGTTCTGTGAACATTAAAAGGAGACATGGTCTTCAGCATAACTTTGGGGTGAAGCTTGTGGCAATACTACAGTATAAATATTTCATGCACACTTTGAAATTTGTTCAAACTCATTTAAAGACAGAATTCTGTAATAGATTAATAGTGGATGTTTTATATTTAATTAAACACTTTGGCTTTAAATTCATAATTAAACACTTTCAAACTGATGATATTAATGATGAGATATACAGTTTTCTTCCTGGATTGTAAGGAATAATCATGAAATATCAACATAATCACTAAATAAATCACTCACTGACTTAAACACAATGGCACTACTGATGTATTGAAAAATACAAGGACTCCATAAGAGGATAAGAAAATAATAAATTTAAATGTAAACTATCATTTCTGGATGCAGTGAAGTAAATCAAGATTGAGTTCAGAAGTAGTCAAGAAAAATATGGTATCAAAATCTATAATGAAATGTACAAATTGTGCAGGGAGTTAAAAAACACATCCTAGCATCTTATTACAAGTTATTATTCCTTTCATTATTAGGCTATGGGAGAATTTAATATAGTGGCACTCAAATCAAGTAAGATAATTAAAATTTTGTCAAATTCTTCATTGTGAAAAAAACACACATTCCTAGTCTCCTAGATAATGTGACTCAATGCTGAAACACAGAGTTATGACTGAAGGAAAGGGAATTTAAAACTCTGAAAGTATAATTTGGATAAATGTGAACACACCTGCCACGTATGTTGTGACATGCATTTTTCTGTTTGTATTTGTGTCTAGGGTGACTAAATGCATTGGCAAAAAAAACAAAAAACAAAAAACAAACAAACAAACAAACAAAAACAACCTGATCCACTCTTTAGGTATGCTTTCAGAAATGGGAGTTCTAAGAAACTCCCATCTTAATCTGTTTCAATTTGCTTACTTATAATTTTTAAAGCTTTCTTTTTTCTTTCTTTCTTTCTTTCTTTCTTTCTTTCTTTCTTTCTTTCTTTCTTTCTTTCTTTCTTTCTTTCATCTTTCCTTCTTTCTTTATCATTAAAAACACGCAAATGCTACTAAAATATAAACTTCTCCAGGCTAGGGCTTTCCTTGTGATCAAAACAATTGGCAGAATAAGGCTGTAGGACAGTCATAAGTTCAAGGTTTTCCCAGGTTACACAGAGGGGGGAAAAGAACAAAAACAAAAACAATAACAACAACAACAACAACAACTCAGAAGATGTAAATATCTTGCATGCTCATGGATTGATTCATAGCATTTACAGATTCATTTCAATCTCCATCAAAATTCCAATACATTTCTTTACAGACATGGAAAAAGCAAATTTCAACTTCATATGTAAAACAAAACAAAACAAAACAAAACAAACAAACAAACAAAAACCAGAATTGCCAAAACAAGTCTCAACAATAAAAGAACTTCCAGGAGATTCACCATCCCTGACCTCAAACTGTACTACAAAGCAATAGTGATAAAAACATGGTATTGTTGCAGAAACAGGTCTATATCAGTGGAATAGAATCCAAGATCCAGAGATAAACCAGCATTCCTATAGACACTTGATCTGTGGCAAAGAAACCAAAAACATACAGTGGAAAAAAGAAAGCATTTTTAATAAATGATGTTAGTCTAAATGGCACTCTGTATGTAGGAGAATGAAAATGCTGGTCACCTTGCACAAAGCTCAAGTCCAAGTGGATCAAAGAACTCAACATAAAACCAGATATACTGAATATAATAGAAGAGAAAATAGGAAAGAGCCTCAAACTCATAGTCACAGGGAGAAATTTCCTGAACAGAAGAACACCAATGGTTCAGGCTCTATGATAAATAACCAATAAATGGGACCTCATGAAACTGAAAAGGTTCTGTAAGGCAAAAGATACCATCAATAGGACAAACCAGCATCCTACAGATGGGGAAAAATTCTTCACTAACCCTACATCCAACAGAGATCTAATATCAAAATATATAAAAACTCAAGAAGTTAACCTCCAAAATGCCAAATAACCCAATTAAAAAATAGGGTACAAAGCTAAACAGAAAATTCACAGCAGAAGACTCTCAAATGGCTAAGAAGCACTTAAAGAAATGTTCAAAGTCCTTAGTCATTAGAGAAATACAAATCAAAATCACTCTGAGATCCCACCTAATCCCTATCAGAATGGCTAAGATCAAAAACGCAGGTGACGGCACATGTTGGCAAGGATATTGAGAAAGAGGAACACTCCTCCATTGCTGGTGGGATTGCAAGGTAGTACAACCACTCTGGAAATCAACGTGAAGTTTCCTCAGAAAACTGGAAATAGTTCTACCTGAAGATCCAGCTATATTACACTTGCACAAGTATCCAAAGATGCCCCACCATACTTCAAGGGCAAGTGCTCCACTATGTACATAGTAGCCTTATTTGTTATAGCCAAAAGCTGGGAACAACCCAGATATTAATGAAGGAAAGAAAAAAAATACAGAAAATGTTCCTTGTTTATGTAATAAAATACTATTTGGCTATTAAAAACAAGGATATCATAAATTTTGCAGGCAAATGGATAGAACTAGAAAATATTATCCTGAGTGAGGTAACCCAGACCAAAAGGATATACATAGTATGTGCTCACTGATTAGTGGATATTAACCAAAAAAGTACAGAATACCTAGAATATAAGCCACAGACCATAAGAAGTATAACAAGTAGAAAGGCACAAATGAAGATGTTTCAGTTCCACTTAGAAGGGGGAAAAATAATCATGGGATGCAGAGAAAAGGATGGGGGAGGGGGATCTGTGTTGGAGAGTGGACTGAGAGGGGAAAGAGTGACAGAATCAGTTATGCAGGGGCAGGAGAGAAGCTCAGAGAGCCAATAGAATGAATGGAGATAAGCAGCAGAGTGGGGTGAGTGGGAGGGGATTCCTCTAGAAAGTACCAGAGACCTAGGAGGTGAGACTCTAAGTACTCAATGGTGGTGACCTTTGCCAAAATGTCTAACATTAGAGAGTGGGTACTGGAAGAGTATAAATCCAGTAGATAGATAGGGACAGAGTAATTAGCCCACATTCAAAATTTTGATCCAGAACTGTTTCTGTCTCAGAGAATTGCAGGGCCAAAAATGGAGAAGATACTGAAGGAAAGGTGGTCAAATGACTGCTCCAATAACTAGCTCAAATTTGGAACCACCTCATGGGAAGTCACCAAAGCCTGACACTCTTTCTGATGCTATGATGTGTTTACAGATGGGAGACTGGCATGGCTGTCCTCAGAGAGTCCCTACCAGCAGCTGACTGAGACAGAAGCAGATAGTTACACCCACCCATTGAACTGAAGTCAAGGACCACTGTGGTTGAATGAGGAGAAGGACTGAAGAAGCTGAAGTTGAAAGCCACCCCATAGGAAGACCTGCAGTCTCAACTTACTCAGACCCCAGGGAACTCCCAGAGACTGAGTCATCAACCAGGAGTATATACAGGTCAGTCCAAAGCAAAGTAGAAAAGGTCTGCCTGGTCTGGTCTTAGTGGGAGAAGATATGCTTATTCCTCAAGAGACTTGAAGTCCCAGGGAAGAGGGTGAGAGGCAGAGGGAGCATTCTTTCCGAGGAAAGGGTGAGAAGGAATGAGATGAGTAACTGTAGGAAGGGGTACCAAGAAGGGGAGACAATGACTGCAATGTAAATAAACCAAATAATAAAATTGAAGAAAAAGAAAAAAAGAATGTGTAGGATCCAGTGTAGCCATGAAGTTTCAGTGACCAAAATAAGGGAAGAAAGAACAGAGTGTATTTGCAAGGCTAGGCCATTTGTTAGACTCTTACCTGTCTTTCTTATCCCCATGCAACTCCTGTGAGAAGGGTGTTGGTCAGATATCTCTTTGAAAAATCTTTAGAGAATCATGCATTTTTCAAAGTTAAGCTGCTTGATTATGTTGAAATTCAAGCTCTAGCTAAATATAATTCCCAGATGAACATATTTATGCATATCATCCATTATTAACTTCTATGCAATATTAAATATAAACCATTTCCAGGCAGCCTAGCATGAACTAAAAATATGAATTCCACCATGCTATTGATTATTGTTCTACATGGTTACACTTTAATATGCATAGTAATGTAAAATAAATATGCTAAAAATTCTTTAATAATAGATTCTATTCTTCTAAAAGTGCTAAGATATATGCTTAAAATTCAAACACTGTGCACTCTCTTTAATGAAGAAGCTTATAAACTGATCTACTTATAAAGCACAGTTCCTTATAGTATGTTCAGTTTTTAGTATTGTTTTATAGTCTCTGTGGAATATTTTCCACATTTTTCATTTGTAGGATAGGATGCAATGTATTCTGATGTTTTCACATAGTTCATACTCTGAAAATTATGTTGGCAACTCTGTTAATACTTAGTGCATGTCAACGTCAGCACTCAGTCAGAGAAGCTGTTTCCTAAACAAGTTCAGTAACTTCAGCTGAACTACTGATTGTAGGATTTGGAAAAAAATGGTTCTTTCATTGACAACATGGGGTGTACTGATCCTATATACATCCCAAGTTTGGATTACAACACTCTAGTACAGGGGAATCCAATGTCTCTTGCTTTCCTGGCTACCACCATTCATATTCATAGACAGAAACCTTATACATACATAACAACGAAAGTAAAATAATCCAAAAGATACCTGATCTTCTAGGACATATGTTTCAACTGGAATGATCTTGTACAAATAGGAATGCTATGTATTAGTTAATCCCTTTCCTTGTTTTTGGTTTTTCAGGTTTGCTTCCTAGCAAATAAAATCAATTTTAATTATCAAAACTTATATGATGTGTGTGTGTATATTTGCAAATTTGTATACAGACATGAACATTTTTATTACTTTAAAAAACAATGCATAAAAACATATTAATATAAGTTAAGTGAGAACTCTGTAAGATTCAATATTGAGGTCAAATGCCTTTTTATAGTTTTATTATAATTACAAAGGCACTAGCATTCACAGTTTCTAGAATGAAGAAGGAGCAGTTTCTAAACACAGTGTTCCTTTTTGTTTGTTTGTTTGTTTGGTGTTTTTGTTTAGTTTTTTTTTGGTTTTTTTTTGTTTTTTTGTTTGTTTGTTTGTTTGTTTTGGCCAGGAAATAAGTTTTGTTTCCAAGCTACATTGGTTTGAATTTCATGGTAACAAGTATCAAGATATAGGACTCTGTACAAAATCAATGGTCCAATGATGTCTCCAAAAATGATGCACTCAAAACAATATTAGTGCATTAAAATAAAGAATTATACAGAAGTTACAACTTCAACCTCTCCTAGCATTAATGCAAAAGTGGGGTGTGATATACAGGCTTGATTCTCTTCCTTTTGAAAGTATAAGGAATGGTTATAGAAATTCAATAATAATTTAGCAGCTAGTGTGGCTCATCTCATTTTTAAGTGGTTCAGCAAAGAAAATAAGGGCTTTCAGCACAGTTTAATTTCCAGGGATGACTTTTCCCCCTGATATATATTCCTTAAACTTTATAAATAAAATTATTACAAATAAAACACCAAAAATAGCCATACACAAGACGACACAACTGTATGAACTTTCTTCCTTCCTTCCTTCCTTCCTTCCTTCCTTCCTTCCTTCCTTCCTTCCTTCCTTCCTTCCTTCCTTTCTTCCTTTCTTTCTTTCTTTCTTTCTTTCTTTCTTTCTTTCTTTCTTTCTTTCTTTTCTTTCTTTCTTTCTTTCTTTCTTTCCTTCCTTCCTTCCTTCCTTCCTTCCTTCCTTCCTTCCTTCCTTCCTTCTTTCCTTTCTTTCTTTCTTTCTTTCTTTCTTTCTTTCTTTCTTTCTTTCTTTCTTTCTTTCTTTCTTTCTTTCTTTCTTCTTTCTCTCTCTCTCTCTCTCTCTCTCTCTCTCTCTCTCTTTCTTTCTTTCTTTCTTTCTTTCTATTACTTTGATTTTTTTACAGTTCAGTTGTTAGTCCCCTCCAGGATTGTCCACCCCATTTCTCCTTCCCCCTGTCACCAAAAGGATGTATTCACCACTCCAACCCTACCCCTTGCCAGGCCTCCTCATTCCCTTCCCTGAGACCCCAAGACTCTGGAGGGTTAGGCACTTCTTCTCTTACTGAAGCCAGACCAGGAAGTCTTCTGTTTATGGACACCATATGCTTATGGACATTTGATCTTTGACAAAGACACCAAAAATATACAGTTGGGAAACAAAGCACCTTCAATAAATAGTGCTGGTCTAACTGGCAGTCTGTATGTAGAAAAATGAAAATACTTGTAAAGTTGCACAAAGCTCAAGTTTGAGTGGATCAACGACCTCAATATAAAACCTGATACACTGAATCTAACAGAAGGGAAAGTGGGAAAGAGCCTTAAACTCATTGACACAGGGTGGGGGAAAGGGATTTCCTGAACAGAACTCCAATGGCTCAGGCTCTAAGATAAATAATTGATAAATGGGACCTCATGAAACTGAAAAGCTTCTGTAAGTCAAAGGGCATAGTCAATAGGACAAACCAGCAGCCTACAGGTTAGAAAAACACTTAACTAACCCCACATTCGATAGAAGGCTAATATCCAAAATTTATAAAGAACTCAAGGAGCTAACCTCCAAAAAGAAGGAACAACCCAATAAAAAAAATGAGGTACAGATTTAAACAGAGAATTCACAACAGATGAATCTCAAATGGCCAAGAACCACTTACAGAAATGTTCAGTCCTTAGTGATCATGGAAATGCAAATCAAAATGACCCTGAGGTTCCACCTTACATCAATCAGAATGGCTAAGATTAAAAACACAGGTACCAGCAAATGTTAGTGAAGATGTGGAGAAAGAGGAACACTCCTCCATTGCTGGTGGGATTGAAAACTGGTACAACCACTCTGGAAATAAATCTGGGTGTTCTTTAGAAGATTGGCGCTAGTTCTACCTGAAGACCCAGCTAACTCTCGAACATATCACCAAAAGATGTCCCACCATGCCAAAGGGGCACATGCTCCATTACATTCATAGTGGCCTTCTATGTGATAACCTGAAGCTGGAAACAACCCAGATATCCCACATGGAAGAATGGATACCAAAAATATGGTTCATTTATACAATTGAGCTCCACTATTAAGAACTAGGACATCATGAGTTTTGCAGGCAAATATATAGAACTAGAAAATATCATCCTGTGTAAGGTAGCTCAGACTCAAAAGGACATTCATGGTATGGTCCACTAGTAAGTTGAAATTAGCCAAAAAAAAATGTACAGAATACCCAGGATACAAACTACAGCATTCAAGAAGTTTAACAAGCTGAAGAGACCAAGTGAGGATGCTTCAATCCCACATGGGAGGGAGAAGAAACAATCAAGGAGGGGGGCAGAGGGATGAAGGGGCTGGGTAGGAGAGGGGAGGGGAAGAAGAAAAGGGAAACATGATGAGGTATTGGGGGTGGAAACAGGAAAGAAACCATGATGGCCATCAGAAATAATGGAAATATGCAACCTCTAGAGGGTGGGGGACACTCTAGAATGTACCAGAGACCTGGGAGGTGAAAGAATCCCAGGACTCATATCTTAGAAGAAATGCCCAACAGTGGAAAGAGGGAAGTTGTAGTGTCCATCTCCAGTAGAAATACAGGGCATCAATTGGAGGTATGGGGTTGCCAGCTCACAGTCAAAACCTCTTACTCAGAAGAAGCTGAAGAGGGGATGAACCCATAGGAAGACCATCAGTTTCAACTAACCTGGATCACTGAAATCTCTCAGATACTGAGCCACCAACCAAGCAGCATACACTAGCTAGTCTGAAGCCCCAGATACATATACAGCAGAGGACTGCCTGTGTGAACTTTTATAGAGTTAGATTTAACATTTTCAAGTAGAATATGTATTCTTCACCTTAAATTTTAATTTTAGCAACAAATATATTATATGTAGAGCTATCCATTACTCTCCTTAAGAAATAAATAAAAGAGAGAAATAAACAAACAAATCCATTTTTTAATTAGAACTAGACACCTGTTCGGAAGTGTTACATGTTAACATTGATTATACCCAATTGCTGCATGTAAATTTACTTTTTTTGTTGTTGATGTTTTTCTCCTCTCCTCTCCTCTCCTCTCCTCTCCTCTCCTCTCCTCTCCTCTCCTCTCCTCTCCTCTCCTCTCCTCTCCTCTCCTCTCCTCTCCTCTCCTCTCCTCTCCTCTCCTCTCCTCTCCTCTCCCCTCCCCTCCCCTCCCCTCCCCTCCCCTCCCCTCCCCTCCCCTCCCCTCCCCTCCCCTCCCCTCCCCTCCCCTCCCCTCCCCTCCCTCCCTCCTCTCCTCTCCTCTCCTCTCCTCTCCTCTCCTCTCCTCTCCTCTCCTCTCCTCTCCTTCTCTCCCTTTCCCTCCCCTCTCCTCCCCTCCCCTTCTCTGACCACCTCTGTCCTCTCCTCCATTTCCCTTTCTCCTCCATCTTGTTTTTCATTTCTTTAGACATTAGCAATGACTATTATTCAATTATAAATTGTCTGTGAAGTTTGTAAATGATCAACAAATATAACAACTCTAAAAATAATCAATTATTCTTTTCATAATTTTGCTTTGTACAAATCTGTTCATACTTCTGGAAGTTTGGCCCACTTACAGAACTCATAAGGTAGCGAATGTCTCATGTTAAGGCTAGCAGGACATTCTATGTGTTATATTTAATTGGGGCTTAAGTATAGGCAGAAATCATGCTGAGATGAAGCCTAACCTACCTTAGCAATACTTCTCCCACCTCTACCCACAATGAAGCCTTCAACCTTACATCTTAATCCCAATAATTCAAAGTCTAGTTTTGCAGATATAATTACACGATTTCTCTCTTTTTTCTCCCTCAAACCCATGTCTTGTATCTTGCTTCACTTATTCTTTATCTGTTGATATACATATTTTAAAACCTTGCTCTGTCAATGCAATAGTATTGGTATGTACATGTTTTTAGGCTTGACCAATTGATATTAAATAACAAATTGATATGTTTATCCTGTGGAAGAAAATTTTTCCTGATATTAGCACCACTTACTTTCCTAGGGTTCTTTGCCTAGGATTGAGGATTGTGGACATGTTACATGTTAGCATGTCTATTGGTGGTGGTCTTTTTCAGGTTATGTTTTGGCAGCCATGTTAGTGAGATCTCATGGAAATACCCTCTCTGTCATTTTTAAGAAACACAATATCCCAGAATACTCCTGTTTTACTTACTCTTTAGTCTTTCCACTGCTTCTACTGCAATTATGCCTAAATGATTGAGGTGGGAGTTGACCAATTGTAGTGTTCTGCATAGGTCTCCGTTGTTTGCAAAGAGAAGTTTTCTTGATAAAAATTATATTTACCTGTTAGTATAAGGATACTCTTTAGAATATAGTTAGAGGTTGTGCTGGTTTATTAAAGTGGCAGTTTTAGGTTCTCTTCCAGGATCAATGATTACACTAATCCTGTTTATTTGCTAGTTTTCAAGTGTCAGGCATAATTTCTTTTATTTTGTTCAGACTTTAAGTCAATTTGGAAAGTTCTTGATTATTACCAAAGTATATTCATCATTATTAAATCTTTAAGATTATCATTGTATGCTAATCAATATTGTCATTAATAGGCACATCTGGATATGAATGTTGGCTGCTTTTTACCTCTGCAAGCCTATATGGTGCTTCTAGAACCATGAATTCTAATCCTCATTAAAAAAACAAAACAAAACAAAAATGAAAAGGCTTTCAGATCAGATACAGTTCAAGGTCTTCTGGTTCCTGTGTCTGAAATGCCTGGTGTCTTCAACAATAGGGACTCACCTCTGGGAACCAAACAAGAGCAATTGCAAAAGCCTAAAATGTTTGAAAATCTCTTGGAGAACCCTTAGAAACAACTCAAGAGTGTATCTCATGGTGTTCTTGAAGTTTTTGTTAGATATTCTGTGGCTCTTGGAGAAAGCATTGTGAGACGGTCCAGATGAGGTATTTTTTATTTAAACTCTAGGTGTATGTATGTGTACATGCATGTGTATTTTTGAGTATGTTTGTATATTAGATGTGTATGCATATGTATCATATCTAAAGAGTTACATACAGTATAGGTATTCTTTAGTCGATTCACTAATTAACAATATGGATCTCTTATGACTTTTTCAGACATGCTTACTGTTCATCTATATTATCTCCTTCTGTACGTAGTTCACACTTCCATCTTAAATTAAAGCTCTCATCATGATTTTATCATTTCTCCCATCAGATTACTTTACTCTCCTCTTCACCTCTTTGTTTCCCCCACTCCCTCCACAGTGGTCTCATTTTACTTGTCTAGTTTCTGTAGCTAATCTAAGTTACATACTCAAGTCACAAAAATTGGAAGTAGGATCTGCAGACGTATGAGAACATGTGGCATTTGTATTTCTGGATCTGGGTTACCTTACTCAATATAATCCTTTCTGTTCTATGTACGTAACTTCAAACTTAATGATTTCACTTTTCTCTCTGGCTGAATAATGTCTCATATTGTACATGTGCTACATCTTCACTATATACTCATCGGTTGAAAGACATTCAGGCTTCTTTTATTTCCTAACTACTATGACTGGAGCAACAATGAGAATGGTTGCACAGTATCAGAATAGGTGTTAAATTCTTTAGACATACGTTGAGGACATATAGGTCATATAGTAGATTTATTTTTAGAATTTGGGGGGGGGCATTCTCCACCATGATTTCCCAAATGCCAGAAAATGAGGGGTAACATGTCACCACATTTTATCCGGCATTTGCTGTTGGCTGTTTGTATACATTTAAAAGTCTTTTACAATACATCTATTTTTTTGAGGATTTTTTAAGTACACAGTGCATGTGCTTGCAAGGGTATGTGAGTGTGTGTGTGTGTGTGTGTGTGTGTGTGTGTGTGTGTGTGTGTAGAGAGAGAGAGAGGTATGATTCTATGAGGTCAGAGGACAACTGCAATTGGGAACTTGTAGAGCCCACCTCCAGCAGAAAGACAGGGCATCAAGTGAGGGATGGGGTTGCCATCCAACAGTAAAAAATTCTGACCCATAATTGTTTCTGTCTAAAAGCAATGCAGGGACAAAAATGGAGAAGAGCCTCAGGAAAAGAAGGTTCAGTGACAGGCCTAAAGTGGGATCCAGCTCAAGGGGAGGGACCAAGACCTGACACTAGTACTGAGGGTATGGTGTGATCACAAAAAGGGGTCTATCATGACTGCCCTCTGGAAGATCCAACAAGCAGCTGAAAGAGTCAGATGCAAATATTTACATCCAACCAATGGACAGAAGCTGCTAACCATTGTGGTTGAAATAAAGGAAAGCTGGAAGAAGCTGAGGAGGTAGGAGACCCTGTAGGAGGAATAGCAGTCTAAACCAACCTGGATCTCTGAGATCTCTCAGCATACATTAGTTGATATGAGGCTCCTAGCACATATATAGCAGGGAACTGCTGGGTCTGAATTTAATCAGAGAAGATGCACTTAACCCTTAAGAGATTTGAGTCCCCAAGGAGTGGGGAGGTCAGGTGTGTGGGGAAATGGGGAAGTGGGGACATCCTAGTGGAGATGAGTAAGGAGGTATGGGATGTGGAGAACTCACAGCATGGACCGGGAGGTATAAAATCTGGATTGAAAAAAAAAAAAAAGACTAAATAAAACTTAAAATAAAAAAAGAAAAAAAAGAAAAGCCATAAAATATCCTACAAATTTATAAATTAATTAATAAACTTGACTGGGCAGTGAACATCCTAAAATGAATTCCCAGTGTTTTGATTATGATTATAAGCTGCACCTGGTATGCTTACCCTCATTCTGAGGTGCATACTTTATGGAGTGAGTCATTTACCCAACTCCTTGTTGCAATTCATACCATGTAATTTTGTCATGGAGAAAGGCCAGCTTCTGTCTTCAACAGCTTACTAATTTTTATATAGTAAAAAGTAATTACAACACTTCCCCTCTTTCCTCTCCTCTCTGTAGTTATCCCCATCTGTCATCCCTCCAACCCCTATCTACTGCTTCACCTCTCATGTACCCATCAATCTGAAATCGAAAGCCTCTTCTTTTTTAATCTTGGTCTTTGGAGCCAGAGTTTCTCTGTGTAGCCCTGGTTGTCCTAGACCTCACTCTATAGACCATAATAGCCCTGAACTCAGAGATCTGCCTGTCTTCACTACCCATGTGTTTAGATAAAAGTCTTGTGCCAACCCCCTCCTGGCTTCTTTGCTTATTATTGTTTTACACAGAGAGAGAGAGAGAGAGAGAGAGAGAGAGAGAGACAGAGACAGAGACAGAGACAGAGACAGAGACAGAGAGACAGACAGATAGACAGACACAGACAGAGAGACAGAGACCAACAGAGAGACAGAGACCAACAGAGAGACAGAGAATCAGAGAGTCAGTATCATAATAGGGATACACATCGACACAGTTTTCTTCAAGTAACCAAGGCAAATATTCTCACGTTTTACATCAGTTGTACCCACTCCTTGGAAACAATTACTCTTCCCTTTCTAATTACAGCTCATCAAAAGAAGATGTAAAACCCTTGATTTTAAATGTCTGGTCCAAGTTCCGGTATCTACTTAATTCTGAGAAACTGCCTGGACACAGATGGCACTTTAATTTTGCTAAACAATACCAGGGTACCATGAAGATATTCTTAGGATGATATTTTTTTAAATGAGGCAGTAAACTAAAATCTCAGTGTACCATTTGAAAATACATTAGTGTAACATGGCCTTTGGAGTCTATTTTAAAATTGTGACCATTTCTAAAGGGTCTGCTGAGCTGATAGGAACGTAAGAAATGCCTCCAAGCATTCAGAGATAAAACCAAGAGTAAAACATCAACAATTATGTTTTAAATAATTTACTGCACTACACAATAATTCCAAACTTCAGAGATTTGTTGTGGGAAATATTAAAGAATGAACTGCACGTTCCCGCACTGGTGCCTCTGCCCTGGTGGCCTGGCCCGCCATACACTGGTGGACAATGGCCAACCTGTTTATATCTCATGGAGACTCTCTGGCCCTGAGCTCCCGAAACTTCTCCATTGCAGGTCTTACCATGTCAACCTCATGCTTCAAATCCCCAGGGCCTTTGTGGTGCACCTCAAGCAAACCCTCGCTTGTGGCTGTACCTTTCTCTCTTGAACCTGGAGGAGCCCCTGTGTGAAGGAAAGCACAACACAAACTTAGTTCAGAAACAAAGGTAGCGCAATTGCTGCGTGCAACAACTAGAATCCTAACTTACTGTAAGCCTTATGAAATATAAACCCTCCCTTGGTAGCAGATCTTAATGGATCTGCCATTGAAACTGGGATACGCTCCTAATTACATCTTGACCTCATGCTACTGCAGTCCAAAATGACCGAACTCTTTCCTCTCCCTCTCCTTCCTCTGCCCAACAGGGAAGTCCTGCCTACTTGCCCTGTGATTGTCTCCTTTATGCATTAGGGGATTTGTTCACAAGAACAGCAACTCAGCCCATCCACAGCAGAGTATAACTATTTTTAAATTTTTAATCATATTTTCAAAATTGATATTCTGAATTGCTATTAATGAGTGCTTTAAGTAAAGCAAACATAACGTTATTTTCCACATGTATTCATTATTTCAATTTTGTTTTCAGGGAATAGTCAGGGTAGAGACTTCAAGGATACCCTGCAGCAGCAAGGGCAATTGCCCAAAAGCAAAAGACAACCAACCTGCTTTTTCATGTTCTAGACAGCTCTGCTTGAAATCCCATGGTTATATGGTCTTTATGAAAGCAAGTTACACCGTTTCTAATTGAGAAATAGATGTATACCGTGTATAACTGTGTATAGAGTAGTACAGGGTGAAGTTTTAATACAGGTATACACTGTGTAACATCAAATGTGGCCTGCTGTTCTACTGATCAATACAGTGACAAGAATTAATTCTTTGGTGATATACATCTTTCATTTCTTTCCAGTACTTACACCTAAATGAATTATTTATTATTTTCTGTGTGCTGGCATGTGTGTGTGTGTGTGTGTTTTCTTGGGATATAAGTGATTATGCATACATATATGAGGGTGTGCACATGTGACAGTCAGAGATTGAGTCAAGTAATCAGTCTGTCTTACTCTCCATGGAGTTATTGTAAAGAAGCTCTGGACCCAGGCTGAATGACTAAGGTTTCCAATTGCATTTGTCTCTTCCTCTGAATACTGGAATTACAGGGACATTGATCCACATCTGGCTTTTTATGTAAGTGCTATAATTTAAAACTGGGTTCTCACGGCTGCACAACAAACTATTTTCCCACTGACCCAATCCCTAAGTTCTGAATTACATTTCTAATTGTTACTTATTGATTATCCCCTATTTGTATCAAAATGACTTGCATGTAAGTTGCAACTTATTTGAATCTGTACCACATATAGTAATTCTTAGAAAATACTAGGTGTTTCCTTTTGAAGGAATATATCCAGGAATTTTGAACCTTAAATAATCCAAAAGAAATTGGTTAAGTGAAATTAATAATACATTATTGATATGCTGGATTATGACATTGTCATCAATCCTGAACCAAAAAGGTAATTATTTTAAACAATTATACATATTCCTATGCTAATAGTAAAATGGGAAATTTTAGCTAATGCTGATTTTGGTTTACTTCATAAAATGCAGCTGCTCTAAGGAAACTTAAGAACTGCATAAATTCAGGTTCAATGTGACATTTAGTATTTGTCATGATTCTGTATATTATTCCATATACCCTACAATAGGGAGTTTTCCACTTCCCAATACAATAACTTCTGCCTTCTAAAATTATATTAGTTTTTCATTAGTAATTTATGTCATTTCTCCTAATACAGTTTTCCAGTATTGAAGCTTCAATAACGTCTGGACTTTGTATATTATATCAATTCATTTGCATTGCTTGAAGTGATAGCTGGTGGTTTATATTAATAATTTTAGAATTTTTGGAAAATATTAAAGTTTGATTCTGACATCCATGATGTTAAACATTAGTTCTACAATGATACTAAGTTCATATCCACTATCCCCCTTCTGTACTCAAGAATTTGAAACAAAGCCTCAAGTGCTGAAAATAATTCAGCGCAGCATTTATTTTTTAATGTATAGGTATATTTTGTAATACCCAAGAAAGTACATTAGCTTCCCAGGGAGCATTAGGAGAATACTAAAATTTGGTGGCTTATAATGAAAGGTATTTATTATTATTGAAACTGATGGTACTGGTAGGTTCATTGCTAAATTTGATGCAATAGGAAATAATTCTCTCTTCCACCTTGACTTCCTGGTGTTTGCTGGCACCTCTTGTCCCTTAGTTTTCCAGGAAAAGACACTAGGACTAAAGTAGCTTATAAAAGAATACATCGAACTTGGAACTTGCTTCTAGTTTCCGAGGGCGATTTCATTATCATCATGCCAGGAAGCCTGTCCACAGGCAGGTATTTGTGGTAATGCAAGAGTAGGTGAGAACGTCCATCTTGTCAGCAAGATGAAAGCAAAGAAAGAGTAAGACTTGGTCTGGTTTGAGACCTCAAAGCTCATTCCCCAGGGAAATACCATCCCCCATAAGACTAGACCTCCTAATTTTTCTTAAACTGCCCACCAACCAGAAATCAATATATATATATATGCATGTATGGGACCATTCTTATTCAAATCAGCACATCCACTTTTACAGTTAGAGAAGAGTCAGTCATATGGGAGTTTCCTTTGTGTGGTGTTATCAGCTTCATGGTGGGTGTATGTATATGCTATTATCTCTCAATTTTCTTGTTTCATAAAGCTATTTTTTATCATCTATTGAGATATATCCAAGTCATGGCATTTTAACATGATAGCTTCTTGTTATATATACAACAGGGTCTCCTTCACTCAAGACTCACAGCATATTAAGGAAGAGGTGATGAAAGATTGTTAGAAATAGAACACCATGGGTCTGCTGCAAGATTGGGTCTTCTAGTCCTGACAGGCAAGTCATACCCATGGAATCTCAACAACATGACTGCGTAAACAACACGCGATTAGATCATTTCCAACAACTGGTATCCCCCGTGTAGATGAGAAAATTCTCACAAAGGCCTGACCCCTCTAGGAAGAGCTATAAGCAATGAAGAGTATCTGAAAGAGGGATAATTAGTCTTCTCTGGCGATGAACCCCTGATTGGTTATGCAATACGGAGTGCCCAAACCTACAAACATACACATGAGCGTAATACATGAATTCAGAAGGTTGTACTTACATGTTTATTTATTTACATTTATATTTAAGAAATGTGACTAATGAAGAAAAGACCATGAAATCGGGAGAGAGGGATGTCCAAGGGAGTAGATGTGAAAGTGCAAGAAGAGAAAAAGGATGATTATGTTATTGTAACTTAATTAAAATAAGGAAATTCTGTCCTGTTTTCCAATAAAGTAACATTCTAAGGTACTCAGTGTATCATTTACTCTTGGAAGAAAGATGACATAACTCAGTGAATAACCAAAATTATTTGAGTTTGTAAGTTCACTAAATATCATAAATATATGATATCACATATTACATAAGCATGTATATATGAATGTATTTCCATGTATACGCATATATTTATCAGTTTAAAGTGTACCTATGCTGCAAATAATTATATACATATGATATATATATATATACACACACATATATATATTATGTGACATATGTGACTTTGTTTTATTTATATATATATTCTATAATATATATAATATATTATATACATATATAATATATATTATATATAATATACATAATATATCATATATAATATATTATATATGCTACATGTTTATGCAAAGTTATAAAAATTCTGATAACATGTTTTATTCCTTTCACAAAAGCTATCAATAACTTAAAAAAATATTCTCAGGGTCAGTTTTCATTCGATTTTTATTATTGTTATGTTCATTTAGAGGTGAGGAAGATGGATCCACACCACACATATATGGAAGTCTTGAGACTACTTTCAGCTAAAAGCTATTTTGTTCCTCAATGTGGATTGCAGATGTTTAGGGAAATTAAGTCATCATCCTTGCGGGCAGATGCTTTTACCTGCAGACTCACCTCACCGGCTCAGCAGCTATGTTACCTTTATGTTAACCTACATGAATTATTCATTCACTCCACAGTGATGTCACAAGTCCTACTCCTTCTTTCAGAAGGTTTTGAAAGTAGATCAGGAATCTATTATTGTAACATTGCTGGAGCGCTGGAGAGACAGGATGTCTAATAATGCATTTGCGAAAATAGCATCCATGAGAAAGAGAAAACTGCATTTAGATGACTTAGACGAAGAATATTATTCTTACATGAATATGACTGACATTTTATATATTATTTGTTTAACACTTTTTTTTTCCAAAAAGCAGAGGCCATTGACTTGCATAGCTATCTTAATTAATTTATTGAAATTCAATGAAAGCTCATTAGAAGTTTTTTTAGTAATGTAAACAATCACAGGTGATCAAGCAAAATAGGACATCAAGTTCTAAATATTTTAAATAGAATAATAGATTTCTTTAGTAATATGTGAAGAGTTTCAATACAAGGTTTCTATGAAGTGTTAAAATATGGAAGGATTTACCAGTAACTTACAGAGCCAAAGCTTCCTAGAGTCTTCAATTACAATTCTAGACATTTATTTCCATTAGGATTTATTAAAATCAAAGTTTGAATCTGTGACTCCAAGAACAAATAGTGCTTTCCAGCCACACTGTCTGACAGCAGTGCCTCCTGTCTGTAAAACCCACCACGAAACTCTCCATGCTGATCGGACTTCTGTTACTTTGTGTGGTATAAATGTTCACCCATAGAGATATCTTCTTATTTTATATTTGGATTATGTAAAACTAGGTAATAGATAACCAAAAAATCTAGAAAAGTTGACTCCTTTCATAATTTGATTTTTATTTGGTTCCACAAGTAAATGAGTTTTTTGTACCTCATTGTGAATGTCACATACATAACACAAGTTCCAGATTTCTGTAGGCCAGTACCATCAAAGAAAATGTCATTTGCAATTATTATCTTAGAGTTTTTTCTATATTTATAATTGGGAAAGTTCCATATTTAGAAAACATAGCCCACCATATAGAAATAATTAGAAAGAAAATAAAACAACTCTCAGGTTTATCTTCTTTAAAGGATATATTATGAATTTTAACTATAAAACAAATAAATAATGTGATTCAGGAAGGCACAGATTATTCTTTTTTCCTATCTTCAAAATACTAAATATACATTATAAAGATGAGATCCACAATTCTCTAGAGCAACGATAATCTTTCCAATAAGTACTAGTCAAGGTGGACAACGGGCAGTAGCTGTATACTACTCTGACTCGGATTCCTTGCAGAATGTCTTATGTAGACAAAGATTTCTTTTTCTTTCTTAGTTGGAATATTCCCCTCATTTCATTAGAATCTTTTGCCTCTTTAACACTTTTTAAACCAAGCTTGCATTTCTTTTAGTGAAACTGAGTTGAACCTACAGAATCACTCTTATTTTTTGTTTTATGTAAGTAAAACAAGTTTAAATATTTAGGACTCTAGAGAACATTTCATCCTGCTAAAATATATGATCCACATCATTTTCTTATGATATGTTGTCTACCTAGTCATACCTAGATATTATTTAGCTAGCTGTTTGCTTATAATAAAGGAATGAGTCATAGCAATAGATTCATTATTTACTTTAATATTAGTGTTACACATTGCTGGGTTAAGTTATCTTGTTTTACATGCAATAATTAGTTTATTATTTTACATAATCTTAATTCCCTACATCATTTTTAAAACATGATTTACTCACACTTAGCTCTAGAATGCACTGGGCAATTTCGATTATCTTTGAACACTTGAACACTTTATGCTTCCCAACTATGGCAGGGCTTGGACTTGTTTACTGGAGTCAACTCATCTGGGAAGAGGATGGGGTGGGCTAGAATGTGCTTGCATCTGTGGTTCATCTCTTAAGATTTTATGTTTAGCAATGCTATTCACTTAATTTGGATTTTAGAATAAACAATTTAAGATCTGTGTCCAGTTTCAATGTTCAAAGCCTAGACACACAGAACGTCTAATCAAGACTCACTTGAAGCTAATGGAACCTTGCTGAGGCTTTTAATAAAGAGACACTTTGCCATGCTGCAAAGTCACTTGCCTTCTATCCAATAGGAAAGGATCCAGCAACAAAAGGTTTTATCATTCTTCTTTGTAATTAGCTCCAGCTCTCATGAGAAAATGTGGCCTGCTATACCACAAAAGCAAGAAGGAATGAAGGAAGGAAGGAAGGAAGGAAGGAAGGAAGGAAGGAAGGAAGGAAGGAAGGAAGGGAAGGAAGGAAGAAGTACTGATAGTACCAATAGACAAGACTTTGCCCTTTGTTTTGTTGTTGTTGTTGGTTTGTTTGTTTTGCTATTTCTACAACAGTCATCATGGATTATCATAGGACACCATGGCTTCCCATTTCTCATGTCCTGAGAATAAAGATGTGTGTTTTCTGAAAGAACTGCATTCTAGTTGATGAAGACCTGGAAGAGTGTGTGCAACGTTGCAGCTCTCAGTATTATTGATTGCCCACAAAGTCTACATAAGTACTTCTATTATTCTATATCAGAAAGTATGCTGTATATCTTACTTAGGGCTTCTATTGCTGTGAAGAGTATACCATGACCATAGCAACTTTTATAAAGAAAAGCATTTAATTGGGGCTGGCTTATAGTTCAGAGCTTTAGTCCATTGTCACCATGGCAGGAAACATGGCAGCACAGAGGAAATGCTGAAGAGAGAGCTAAGAGTTCCATATCTGGATGAGCAGGTTGTCTGCTCTAGTGAAAGTGATTCTGGATCTGGCTTGAGCCTCTGAAACCTCAAAGCCCACCCTAAGCTACACACTTCCTCCAACAGTCTCACATCTCCCAATAATACCACACCCTATGAATCCTGCAAGGGCTATTCTCATTCAAACTACCACACCTTGATAATCTCTTCACAAAACAGTCCTCTCAGGAACAATGGATTGTGAGATATCAAATGGGACATTGTGCTGTAAAGATAATTTGCTAGTGTTTTGAATTCTTGTGTTACCTATTGTTTTAGAATTTATTAACAACCATACTTCACACTAGGACTTACTACATATAGTGTTCAGAGTATTTAAAAAGAAGATGGATGACATATAAACACCATGAGTTCCAAAATCTCAAAATCTATTCTTTTATTCCTTTTTGTCCTTCCATCTCCCCTACTACAGGTTTGGTAACCCCACACCTTTCTCTTTGTACAGTTTTGCCTTGTACAGAATATTCCATCATTCATTTTTCCCCTGTTTAACTGACAGTCTTCTGTTGCGCTCACCTTGTCCAGCAAGAAAAGACGCAACACGGTCGGATTCTTCTCAACAGCTTTCTTTATTTTAGGAACACCTCCATACTATGGGGAACTCCAGAAAACCCGGGGCTGGCGCCAGATTTGGGCTGGTGCCTGCGCAATGGTATTGTTTATGGCGCCAGTGTACCGGAGGTCAGCGCCATCTTTTAGGCGTGCGGCTGATTACATCTCCCCCTTTTTTGTTTAATAATATGATGCTGGACTAGGTCTGGGCAAGTCTGTCCATCGGCTATGGCTCCTGTCTTAGGTCGATCCTTTCATGTCACAGCCTTACCCGTCCTAGGGTTACCCTATCGCCACTGGGCCCTGTGTCTTAGGTTGGTCTGTGCATAAGGAAAGTTGCCCGTCTCTGGATACCACAGTGCTGTGTGACAGTAACTGCTAAATGACCTAGGGCGAACTCTACAAAAGCTTCAGGGGAGACGCCCTCTTTAATCGCCATTAATGCTTGGTACACCACTGCCTTATATTGATCATGCTCTCATTTGAATTGACACAAGAGCCAGGTACAAAAGACACAACCCAGGAGGACCACTGCTCCCCAGGCCAAAATTCCCACCCACTCCTTAAAATATGAGAAGGCATTGGTGATCCATGAGGTGAAGTCCCCCAAGGTGACAGGGTCCAGTCGAGTGCTGTTGAGTTTTGCAATCTGGAGGAGCAGCATTCTGGACAACTGCTCAGCTTTAGCCAACCAATTTCCTACTCAGATAAGAGGGGAATCTGTTCAAGAGACTGAGAGAAATTAGCTTATACAACTTTATACAATGGGCACCTAATGGGCATAGGTGGCAAACATTTCAAAATCTACTATAGGCACAAAGATGAGAAGTTTTACAACCACAGCAGTATACCCTGCCAACATTCTGCTAACAAATATGTCCTTCCTGAACTATTACAATCTATATCTCTGTCGGGGGGGAGTAATTTTCGCGTCAGCCTCTCTGGTACCCAAATTGGGTGTTCTTGACCTTGTGGAAAAACACAAACAGCTCCTCTGGATCTCGAAATAACGGGATCTGGGCCATACCATTTTCCAGTTAGGACATCTTTCCATTTGACATCCTGTTTAAGGATAGGCGAGGTCATGGCATGCCTATCTGCAGCCGAACGACCATATTCATCCAGAATTTAAAAATTTAATGTAAAGAGGGCTAAAGATAATAGTTCTTTGGGTGGCTGGCCATTGGTGATTCCCCCTTTTTGTTTTTGTAAGAGTTCTTTTAAGGTTCGATGTGCTCTTTCCACAATGCCTTGGCCCTGTGGATTGTAGGGAAGGCCAGTAGAGTGACTAACCACCTTCCTAAGAACATCAGAAGCCTCAGGTGTTAATTGTCTCAATGAGGTAATATGTGATTCTCCTTCTAAAATTTGAAATAAAGGTTTTAATTCTGAAGTAGGGATCCTTAAATAAGGTCTAATCCAATTTATATCTCCTAATAATTTTTGAAAATCATTTAATATCTTTAGATGATCTTTTCTTATACTAATCTTTTTGGGGTGACACACCGTAGAGTAATAATGGCTCCTAAAAAATAAATAACATTAGACTGCTGTACTTTTTCTGGTGCAATAATTAAGCCATTATTTTTTAAAGTTTCATTAAGCAAGCCATAAGCTTGCTGTATACTTTCTTCTTCAGGTCCACAAATCACAATATCGTCCATATAGTGACAAATTTTTAAGGAGGGGAAACCATCTCTACCTGGTTGTAAAGCTTTTTTTTACCTATAACTGACATATGGTAGGGCTATTTGTCATTCCTTGGGGGCAATGCCCACCATTGATACCTTTTATCAGGCTCCATATGATTAATAGAAGGCAGGGTAAATGCAAATCTAGGTTGATCTTTCTTATTCAATGGAATGGAAAAGAAACAATCTTTAATATCTACTACTATAATTCTCCAATCCTTAGGTAGAGCCGAGAGTAGGGGGAGTCCTCTTTGTACAGGACCCATAACTTGCATTTGTGCATTAATGGCTCTTAGGTCATGTAACAATCTCCATTTACCTGACTTTTTCTTTACAACAAAAATAGGGGTATTCCAGGGTGATTGTGTGGGTTCCACATGTCCCAGGTCTAATTGTTCTTGCACTAATTCTTTAGCTGCTTTTAACTTCTCAGAGGGTAAAGGCCACTGAGGAACCCACACCATGTCCTCCGTATGCCACAGAATGGGCAAAGGCTCCTCAGCGGCCTCTAGAAAAAAACCCAGCCCTTTCTTGTCTGCTTTTTCTGTGGCTTTAACTGGTAAAATTCTACCTTGTAAATTTTTTCCAATACCTAGTCCAAGTATATATCCCATTCCTTTCATCATTTCCTTGCTTTTCTGAGAATAATTTACTGGATAGAATGCTTTTATCCGCTCCTGTATCTATTATACCTTGAAAGGTTTTTCCCTCTATTTGTAAAGATATGTACATTCTTTTCAAAGCTACTCTTTCTACCCTTTGTACACTGCTTTTGCATATGACCTGTTTTCTTAGGTTCGTTCATGTTGTTTAGAATGACTCCAACCTTGAGTTTCCAATTTTAAGCTAACTTTCTGTTACAAGCAAAATGCTGCCTGCGCCTTTTAGAGCTCCATTTGCAATCGGCCCTCAGCAGGGCTTTTTCAGCTGTACTTGAGTCCCAGCCACCATGCAGCTAACTCATCAGTTTTTGCTGTGCAGACTGAGACTGCTTTTTATATTTTTCAACATGAAACACAGAACAACAATCATTCAATCATCCAAACAAAAACAAACATGAGTTGACAGACATATAGACAATTTGGTGCACCAAAAACAGACAATAGACGGGAACAGAACTTGATGTCTCAAAGGGACACAGATATCCTATCAGGAGCTAAAAATATCTTCATAGGAGCCAGAGAGGAATCAGGACGTCTCCCGTTTTCCTTCTGTCCCCAGGAGGGCTCTGAAATAGCTTATTTTTATTTTCTCTCATTCTTCTGGGAATTCTGCACAGTGGCTGCTCCTAATAGTTACTCCTCTTTCTCTGAGAACTATCTTTAAGCCTTTGATGAAGGCTGCCTCTTTAGTCAAAGTCCTCGAAAGAAGGATAAATTGACTTAATTTTTTGTTCTTCATTTTTTATATTATCCTTTGTATCTTTATTTTTTATATTATCCTCTGTATCTTTATACTTTATATTCCTTACTTTTTCTCTCTTTATATTCCTTAAGTTACTTATTTTTCTGCACATGTCTTCTTTTTCTTTTTCTTTTTCTTTTTAAGCCCTTCTGCTCTAACGACATACTCTCTTGTTGCTCTATAAGGATTTTCTGACCTGTCCTGACTGCCTGACAATTCACACAGTAACAGAGTCCATATATCAGAACAAACAAGACCAAAACTATCAGACCTACCCACAAAGGGTCAATGGGAGGAAAACGCATAACTTATGAATCTTAACTTGTCCCAAAGCCAGGAACCTTAACTTGTCCCAAAGCCGGGAATCTTATCATCTCAATCCTTTCTTTCCTTTCCTTTCTTTTTTCTTTCCTTTGCTTTCCTTTTTCTTTTCTTTCCTCTTTCCTTCCATTTTTCTTTTCTTCACTATTTCCTTTTCTTTATCACTGATTCCTTTTCTTTTTTTCCTCCCTTTTCTTTTTCTTTTTATACCCCTTTAATCCGGGGATCAATTTTGGGAGACTTACCTGTACCACTGTTCCTTAGCTGAAGAGTTCTGAATCCATGATATCCTCTGTTCCCCATATGGGCCGCCACTTTTTTGTGCTCACCTTGTCCAGCAAGAAAAGATGCAACACGGTCGGATTCTTCTCAACAGCTTTCTTTATTTTAGGAACACCTCCATGCTATGGGGAACTCCGGAAAACCCGGGAGGACTGCTTATATCCACCCCAGCACTGGGGAGAGCTACGTGTTCTCCTGGGATTCGTCAGTCTGTCAGCACTTTGATATGTAACACCTGCTTGGGAGGGGCTGGCGCCAGATTTGGGCTGGCACCTGCACAATGGTGTTGTTTACAGTGCCGGTGTACCAGAGGTCGGTGCCATCTTTTAGGCGTGTGGCTGACTACAGTCTTCTTAGTGGGTTCAGAGAAGTCTTGTAGGTTATTACAGCTTACAGCTCCTAAATATTACAAATTGTAAGAGCAACTTTCTTTTATTCAACAAGTAAGTGTTTACAACATAGTTTAGAAATAGTTTAGAACTATTTCGCTATCTTAATGTACTTCAGGGGCCAGCAGATTGTCTCAACATAGAAAGGCATTTGCAGCAAATTTGGGGATTTCAGTCTCATCCCTGGGACAGGGAGATGTTACTATAGCAAGTTATCCACTGACATCCACACTCACATCTTGGCTCACACTCATATCCCATGAAACACCCAACATAAAACAAAAGAAGTGCATGGAAAAATGTATTATTTCTTTGTTGTTGTTGTTGGATATTTTATTTATTTACATTTCAAGTGATATCCACTTTCCTGGTTAAAATCAGTATTTCAAATGCATTAAAAGCCTAAGCCACTATTATACATAAAGTAAATCCTGAAACAAAAACATATGTAGAATTGTGAGTATATAAAATATATATGGAAATGTAAGTATGAATCATTGAGAATCCAGTGTACTGGAAATTATAGATAAACTATTTCATAATTATACAAAATAGCATTAGGAAATACATACAGTTACCATAGAGTGTGGACAAATATGAGCAAATGAAGTGTATAGGGTTGCATCACAAAATATTTAAAGTTTAACATTTTAATATATATGTAGTGAAAGTTCATAGGTAAAAATACCTATAATAAACCAAATGTAATACATGAATGTATTATCTACTGGGATGCAGAACTTCTATAACATATGCTTTAAAAATTAATGACTACCCCAATGGAGGAGTTAAGGGAAGGACCGAAGGAGCTGAAGATGTGTGTAATCCCATAAGAAGAAGAGCAATATCAACTAACTGGGCTGCCCAGAGCTCCCAGTGTCTAAACCACCAACCAAAGAGTACACATGGAGGGACCCATGGCTCCAGCTGCATATGTATCAGAGAATGGCCTTATCTGGCATCAGTGGGAGAAGAGTCCCTTGGTCCTGTGAAGGCTTGATGCCCCAGTGTAGTCGAATGCTAGGGCAGTAAGGCAGGACTGGGTGGGAAGCAGGGGTGACATGGGACTGGATAGGGCGTTTACAGATGGGAAACCAAGAAGGGGGATAACATTTGAAATGTAAAGAAATAAAATTACCAGTAAAAAAGGGAAGAAACAAAAAATAAACAAAAATAATCAATAACAAATTTTCTGTATTCTCTCTAATGAATTTCTTTCATTAAAAATATATGAGGTAAATTCTTCTCCAGTAAATATTAGTAAAATAATTTCTGAAACTGATTTTTCTTATAATAAAAATCTCAAAGATAATTTACTTAAATTTGTTATTTACTAATGAAATTAATAACTTTATGTGCTACACTACTATAAATATAGTATTTATTATAGAAATAAGCTTTTTCTTTCTTTTATTTTTTTAGATTTTATTTATTTATTATATGTAAGTACACTGTAGCTGTCTTCAGACACTCCAGAAGAGGGCGCCAGATCTCGTTACGGATGGTTGTGAGCCACCATGTGTTTGCTGGGATTTGAACTCTGGACCTTTGGAAGAGCAATCGGGTGCCCTTACCCACTGAGCCATCTCACCAGCCTTTTTTTTTTTTTTTTTTTTTTTTTTAGGAAATAAGCTTTTTCTATTTCATTTATATTATTTTTGGATAGTACTCTTAGCTTGTTAAAGCAGCTCTAAGCTATAGAACCAGCTACAAGTTTTATTTATAAAATACATATTTTGAAATAAATATTTTCATGAATGGTAAACTTCAAAAATGATCATTCTCATATATTAATATCCCCCTTTAATATTTATATAGAATAGAATATATAATATGTGATATATGACATATACCATAGAGTGTGTAATGTATAATAGATGTATGGTATGGAATATAAGATATATAATATAAGATACATTTTGTATGAATATTACTAAATATTCCATATGGTTTTGAATATAATATGTAAATATTATATATTTGTGGGAGTGGTAACACATGTGCCACAGATCATATAAGGACAAATTTCGGAAGTCAGTTTCTTCATTCTACCACATGTATCTCAGAAATTCAAAATCAAGTAATCAGGCTTGATGATACTTTATATCAATTAAATGATAGGGCATTTACTTGATCCTATGTTCTTTATACATAACACACATATGTTATATGCCATACAATACTTTTATACTTATAACTATTTTTTATTTTTTTCAGATTATTTGTTAAATTATTGAAAGTATTCATCATGAAACAAAATTTGATTTTGTATTTAAATAAATGGTTCATGAAAGTCATTATACTTTAAATTTCTTTACAAATTTAAAGGGATCTCTGATTCATCTGAATATAATAATGTTTATTTATCTTTATTATTCTTAGAGTGAATGCTCATCTAAGATGTAAACACATTTTGACTTCAACACCTTATGCATTTTAAGTATTTTTCTGCAAAATGGGATATGATTCTTTTGACCTAATCTACAAGGAAATTCTGATTATGCTACTGACCCCATGAGTATTCTTATTTTCACTATTCAACCATCAGTTAAATACATCTCTTTCTTAGTGAGTAAAGTTTTGCAGTTCAGAGATCTCATCTATATTGTTTAATTGAATTCACTTCATAATTTCCAGTGATCATTATTTATTGCAGAAATATTACATTTGTATGGTCCAAGCATTCCCCTACTTTACTGCTTCCATGTGAGGTAATATGGATTTGAAGGAAGAGTTTTCATTTTCAGTGAACTCTCATTGAATACTTGCTCGCTCTGGGTGCACACTGAGTCAATTAAGTATTTGTCTTCCATATATTTCAAAGAGTTTTGAAGATAGAAAAATAAATGTACATTCATATCACATTAAGAAGCATTTTATCAACAGCAATCTACAATTCAATGAAAACTAACACAATGTAGATTCATAACATACGTGTCAATGATCCTCATCTTGAAAAAGAATGGAAAGAAGAAGAATGTTTGTAAATAATAGCTATCACATTTCTTCCAGAACTGCTAAGTTTTTACCCTTTTCAAAAAATTTGTCCTATGATGTTTAGTGTGTTTAATCTTCTTAATATATCCTTGGATTCATATAAAATTCCCTGTCTCTTAACATAACATATAGTGACAACAAATGCTACTAGTTAAGGGAATAAAAGTGAACTCTCATATTAATAAACAGATATATTTGAAGAAAGATGGTAACATTTTTGAACAAAATGGTTTTCAGTGTTATAGAAAGTGAATGACTCAACTACCTTGAGTTTGTTCTGCACTACAGTACAGAAATATAATTCCTCCAAAACTTTCTAATTATTATCATTATTTACATTTAGTAACTAAGTGTCCATTTTGCTTTTATTATTGGTAACTAAGCTATTGAAGTCAATGATCCATTGATACAATTTTCTTTGCTTGTATATGTCTATAACTGCTCGCTATTTGGGCAGATGTATTTTCTACCGAGAACACTTCCATTGGCCCCTCAACTGTAAAGTTCTTCTCAACATGCCAGTCAAGTTTGCCATTGGAAGATATTACTGCCGCCACCAAACCCAGGTCTGAACCCATTCTTTTTGCGCCCTCTAGTGCTCATGTCCAAATTTACCATAATTGATTAATAACATTTCTATTCTGATAATGCCTTAATAATCTATTGGCAGTTTGAGAACAAGGCAGCTATTCCAGCTCTAACTCATAAAGCTAAAAGTGAATTCCTCTGAGAATGTTTCAGGAAGATGTCATCTTTAAAGTGGAGTCATGAGAAAAAATAGTCTCTCAAAGTTGAATAATGCATATGTGAACATTTGCATTATTGCTAGTAAGAATGATAGTCTCATTATTTTAAAGTACATGATTATGTGTCTACTATTGCTGTGTTTTTAATATCCTGATATTGGACTCAGCAGAAACTAGTGGACTAGATAAATGAAAGTTAATTTCTGTTTGTTGAGTCAGTTTTGGTGTTTAGCTTCACTGGTGATTATGAATCCCACTAGCATTTAACTTGCTGTATTTAGAGCATTTCCTAACTTTTAAGAAAAGTTAGAAACTCAGTATCAAGACTGACAATATCTTATATTCACTCTATGAGCTTTCTCAGATGTTGCAGAATATTTTCCTACAGATTTCCAAATTTCTTCCATCTCTGAAGAGTCTCAACAAAATCATGTTTAATCCACTTTAGATTTTTGAGGATATTACATTACTATAAAATAAAAATTTTCATTTGTATAAAATATATTTATTTACATCCCTGTGTAATAGATATAAGAACTTATTTTGTTTGATTAATGAGATATTTGACTGCAGCCTACAATAACTGCAACATTCTTATTTCTGTTTCAAGGGACAGGTCATAAGCAGATACAAATGTAATTTTCTATCTGTGAAGTTGCTTTCCTGTAGTATACTCTAATGTTGTGACAGCTAACATCTGGTTCTTACCATGTTGTCTGTGTGTATCAGTGGTGCAGACAATTAAAACAAGAGGTGTAAATATTTTTCCCCTTGTTTAAGAGGTCATTTGTACTGTGTTAATGTACTAAAGATATGTATTCCATACAGTGACTACTATCACGACAGCTCACGAAGGTATTCAAAGCAATACATAGCTTCTTTTTCTCTGGCTAGCTAATTTATGAATTTGCAAGCAGGATAAAGTTGCATTGCCTTTGTTGCTTTCTATTAAACACTTTATGGTTGGAAAACTATCATGTGACATTTACTTCTAGAATTGGCAACATCTGCTTGGATTTTTCAACTTGAAATATTGACCTAAAAGTATAGGCATCAGGTTGAAATTATAATGTGGGAGATAGGCATTTATCAGTACTAATGTTTTGGGTGAAAGCTGCCAAAACTGCATTCCTTCGGGTCCTGAGTTTCTGCTAAAAGGTATGTTAACTCATGAGTGCCCATTCAGGCTCTCATCTCCATAACACATAAGAATTACTTAACACATAACACATGACCTCCTAGCTTTTTATTACATGAAAATAATTGAAATTTTTATTGCTCAAAGTGGACTCTACTGAATGCTATTAGTAATAGCATACATTGCTTCTTCCAGTCAGATACATTACTGAAGAAAAGTAAAGAATGAGGAAAAACTTATCTCTCATTAAAAAAAATCTACCATGTAGCATGTTTTGTAGTATCTACAAAGTAATATTATACTTAACAAACTGTCTACAAAACAGGAGGGAAATATGACAATATTCAGTTTGTATTATACTTTTAGTATTAACTTGTCATGATGATTAGAAGCTGTATTATGTAACACAACATTAAATCATCCAGAGCTCTGTAACTTAAAACAGGCAACACTTAACTCAGACAATTTTAATGATTGGAAAAGACTGGCTTGGCCCTGGTGCACAGCTCTGCCTTAAATATCTTACAAGGTTACAGTCAAGAATTTAGGTATTGTTTCAGTCATTTGAAAAAATGCAAGTGGCTGAAAGATCTGTCGGTATGTTGTATTGATTCCAGATATAATAAACTAAACTGGATGTTGGCATGACTCCTCAGCTTCCCACCATATGGATCCATGCGCAAGGGTGTCCATGCAAATGAAATACAGTTATTGGATTTTCCCCAAGAATGAGCCAATAGATGAATGCAATGTCAAGGATTTTTATGACTGAATCTTAACTTACACAGTCTCACTCTGGCTCCATCATGTACCTGGATTCTATGTTGCAATGAACTGAAGTAGGAACTGCCTGGGTAGTGGTGATGTCTGAAAAAGCAATGATCAATGACCGTGTTATATTTCATATCTTCTAAGAAGGAAAGCAGAGATCACAAAAGCTCTGGAAAACATCCTGGTTAATCTTCAACAACAAGCGTAAACTACTCATAGGACAAAAACACCCTGGAAAGCTTTTCTGATATTTAACAAGATGGCCTTTCTAAGCAGTTTTCTTCTTTCACAACTATTTGCAGTGGTTATTATGACGATAAACTGGACCATGCCAGAGTAATAGATAATTTTGACATGGTAGAGGTACAAAAATAATATTATTTTCATTAGCAGTATCATGTCTTCCACACAATTCCTAATAGAAAATTTAAACAATAGAGACATTTAACTAGTATATCTATATCTATATCTATATCTATATCTATATCTATATCTACATCTACATCTACATCTATATCATCTATATCTATATCTAACCACTATGTATAAAACCACTATACATATATATATATATATATATATATATATATATCCCCTAACTCTTTCTGTGGGGTCCCAAATATATAGTGGTTATATATATTTCATATATATACATATATATATATATATATATATATATATATATATATATATATATGTTGGAAATTTCTGGTTGCTTGTCAGCTCAGTTGTGTCATGTGAAGTTTTTCTGGAAAGCGTCAACAGTTGAGAGGGCATGTGATGTTTAGAAAGAATATAATGGATCCCTACAAACAGTGAGAGGATGCTCTTGCATTGTTACCCCATTCACTGATCGTCACTGGTCTTCGTTTGTCTTCACTTTGTAGAGAGAAATGTGCCAAAGAACTTCTTGCTGATTCTGGCTACATTCACTGACTTCATGCATATCAGTCAGTGCCTGTTTCTGCTGGATAGTGCTGCTGCTGCTACTGATTTGTGTTTCGTGTTTGCATTGAACTGTAACACTTGTGTTCTGACAACAAAGAGTGGAATTACCCCCAAGGAACTACTTCTATTCAGGTTAACAACCCCCCTTTCCAATTAGACTTCTTTCACACCTACCACAGGTCTGTGGGCTAGAAGGCGATTGGAAGAAAGCAAAGCCTACAGATTTATATCATAGTTCTGGTTGTTACTATAAACATGATGAACTACCTAAAAACAACTTAAAATGTCTTCATATATAGTAAGGACTCATTATTATTTACCAACTTCAGTACCCGGGGATGATTCATAAAGAATATACTGAAACTTAAACATTGTATTATTCATTAACTAAGTGTATTTTCTATTCTTTTAAAAATAATTATTTTATTTATTTACACTACAAATATTGGTGCCCTTCCAGGTATTCCCCCTAGAAAGCCCCCTTTCCTCCTCCCCTTTGCCTCTAAAAGGGTACATTCACCAAGTCCCACCTTACCCCTCTAGCATCCTCCTTCTCTGGGCAACAAGCTTCCATAGGACTAAATGCCTCCCTTCCCACTGGTGGCAAATAAGGCAGTCCTCTGCTACATATGCAGCACAGTCCATGGACCCTTCTTGTATATTCCCTTGTTGGTGGGTTAGTCCCTGGGAGGTCTGAGAGGTCCAGTTAGTTGATACTGTCATCCTTCCTATGGGGTTGCAATCCCCATCGACTCTTTTAGACCTTCCCCTAACTCTTTCTGTGGGGTCCCAATGATTGACTGTGCATATCTGCATCTGTCTTAGTCAGGTGCTGGCAGAGCCTCTCAGAGGACAGTCCTACTGGCCTCCTGTCTGCAAGCACATCTTAGCATCAGCAAGAGTGTCATGGTTTGGTGTCTGTGGATGGGATGGATCCCAAGGCTAAGCAATCTCTGGATGGCCTTTTCTTCAGTCTCTGCTCTATATTTTGTCCCTGTGTTTCCTTTAGACAGCAACAATTCTTTGTTAAAATTTTTGAGATGGGGGTCCCATCCCTCAACTGGGGGCCATGTCTATCTACAGGAGGTGGTCTCTTCAGGTTCAATCTCCCCACTATTAAGCATTTCTGCTGTCATCCCTATTGGATTCTGGGAGTTTCTAGCATCCCTGGCATCTGGGATTTTCTATTGGTTCTCCCTGCTCCCCACCCCCCAACTGCTACTAATTTCTATTCATTCTACTGGCCTTAGGGACTCCTCTCCCGTCTCTTCCATTATCTGGTCCTACTGCCCTCTACCTCTGCCTTTTTCCTAGTTGGTACAACCACTTTGGAAATCAATCAGGTGGTTCCTCAGAAAATTGGAAATAGGTCCACTTGAAGACCCAGCCATACCATTCCTGGGCATACACTCAAACGATGTTCAAACAGAAAACAGGGACACACACTCCACTGTGTTCACAGCAGTCTTATTTATAATAGCCAGAAGCTGGAAACAACCTAGATGTCCCTCAACAGAGGAATGGATACAGAAAATTTGGTATATTTACACAATGGAATACTACTCAGCTATTAAAAATGATGACATCATGAACTTTGGAGGCAAATTGATGGAACTAGAAAATTTTCTGAGTGAAGTAGCCCAAACTCAAGAGGACATACATGGTATGTATTCACTGATAAGTGGATATTAGTCTCAAAGCTCAGAATATCCATGATACAACTTAAAGATCATATGAAGCTTAACAAGAAGGAAGGACAAAGTGTAGATGCTTCAAACCAACTTAAAGGGGGATCAAAATAATCACAGGAGGCAGAGGGAGGAGAGTGGGAGGAAGAATCTGAGTGGGAAGAAAAATATTTTAAAGTTTTTGTGAGAACTTTGTTCTACATAGCAATAAAATTTAAATTATATGTAAATTTATGACTAATGTGTTCATAATGTCCCTGTTACTTGTGTCTTAAGATGCTTAAGAGTAAACATTGTAAAATAATGCAAATATATCAAAGCTAATGGGATGCTTATAAAACTTTCCTACAAAAATTACTGTTTGCAGGTTTAAAATCACTATTAAGGGTATGCTAAAATAAAATAGATAATGTGAGTTTTTCTTCTATTCTCATGGCTTTTTTTTTATGTAAGTTAGTGGCATATGCAAATCAACAGTTTTACGTGAAGGGGACTTTGATCTATATCTCTTTCACTATACAAGCTCATAGAACTGATCTTAAATTATTTTCATTTGCTTCAAAACAAGTGTGAAAATAAATTTAAATCATGTGCATTTGTTTCTTCACTTTTTAGAAGCTTTCAAATTATGTCTAATATCAAATTCACTGTCTGTACTATTAGGTGTCTTCTGGCACTCTGATACTCCAGGTTGTTTCCTCCTACTGAAAATCTGTTCACATATTATTTTCTGCAGATAACAAGTATATTACATGCTTCAAAGTTTAATGGTATTACTTTTTCTCCAAGATTTATTAAAATTAAAATAGCACATCACCACCACTTCCACTTTTTTTCTTTCTGACTTCTTCTCTGCCCATTCTGTCATCTCTACCTTGCCCCCTTTTGACTTTCATATTCCTGGCCTCTGTTTTTGCAATTATTATCATTATAAACATATCTAAATTCGTACATATATAACACAACCTTCTGAGTTCCTTTAGACTTGCTTATATTTATATAATAACAGGATTGAGCACTTGGCATTATATAACCAATTGGGGGTCAGGGGCTCACCACCAAGGAAGACTAATTCTTCCTCTTTCTGCAATCACTAGTTACCTTATTTGTCTAGGAGGTAGGGTCTCTTTTGATTTCCCCTTCCTCAAGTCTATTGGCAGTGTTGACATTGTCAGGGAATTCTGTATGTAGCCATATTGTTGAGGTATCAACGATGTTGCTTCCCTATCAATTCAGGTTAACCATAATCTCACAGAAGACTTCTTGATCCATTGTCTCAAACATTCTTTCCTCTAGCTTCTTCACAACTTTCCTTTAGCCTTAGGTCTACAAATTTTCTTATAGATGTGTTCAATGGGTCTGAGTACTTCATGGTCAAATTTTCTCTTACATTTTGCCTAGTTATGATTTCATATAGGGTCTCTCTGATGCAAAGAGTTTCTTTTTTCACGAGAGGGTCTTTGATGAGTGCTATGCTTACCTGAGGGTGTGAGTACAATACAGTTAGCTAGCAATTATGCTGATTTATAAAGTGGCAGCATGCGATTCTCCTCTAAAATCCACAGCTTCCCTAGCCCTGAGTATATGGATCGGTTTCCAGTACCAGACATGATTGACCTCCTGTTGTGCAGACCTCAACTCCAATTAGATAGTTTTTATTGCTGCCAAGATATGAATGATGCTATTGTGCCTTTAGGGACATCTTGCATCCTGGCCATTGTTGTGGTTAATAGACATCACAGTTGAGAAGGCTTATTGACTGTATTTGTCCACTGGCAGCTAACAACACTGTCTGCTCTAATGAAAGCCAAACCTCAGGGAGAAGGGTTTCATACCAGATGAGATCCACTTCTAATCCTCCAAGTATGTTTGAAAAGCCTTAAAGAATGGCATTATTTAATATTTACCTGAAATTAGGTATAATGGTATAATGCATAAAAAACAAATAAGTACATAAAGTTATATAAAAGTTCATATATATACATATATATATATACACATATATATATATATATATATATATATACACAAACACACACACACGCACACACACGCATGCACACACACACACACACACACACACAAATATGATGAAGAAATTATACCACTTCAGCTGACAATGTTTCACTCAAGAGCCATAACAAAACCTCTACAATACCTCTAGCTCCACACATGAGACTTCATGCAGAGCTATTGGTCAAGGGAAAATAGCAGGCTCCCAAAACAATATAGGCAATTGCTGTTTCTTTTCTGCCTCACAGAGAATGTCATTAATTCCATATTGTGAAAGACAACCTATGCTTCGTTCCCATTAACTCTTTTTCATTTTAAGAAAGTTGATTTAAAATGTAAAAAACCAACAAAAACAAAAACACTTAATTTTTATATATTCCTGTTGCTACCATTTTATGATGCAGATCTTTACTGTTATTTGTTCATGTGGAACAAAGGGTTTCTTCCAATAGAATTCAAATTATTGGACTAGTCACAAGAATGAGGAAACAGCTTTCATTTCTTCTTAAAATAATGAGAACATATTAAGCCTACATGTCCCTCTAGTTACAAAATATGGTCTTAAAATTATTAAATATTTCCTTAATCATTTAGACATTTCATAGCATATTCAAATTAGACTTCAAGGGATGAATAGGAAAATATGTTATTAAATGGCAACAGATCAGATAAACCTCATGAATCCAACTAAATGAAACTCTCATATAGGAACTTATTTTTAAAGACTTATTTATCTTTAGGTAACAAATACTAATTTTGTTTCAAATATTAAATTGATATTGGAGAATTCTATGTCCTGAAAATTATTCTGGTTGATAGCTTTTATACAAAGAAAAAGTCTACTTCTAAAGGGTTTAGGTAATAAATGCTAATTCTGTTCAGATAGTAGAATGGTTTTAGAGATATATATGTCCCGAAAATTATGCTGGCTGATAGTTTTTACAAAAAAAGAAGTCTACTTCTAAATGGTTAAACATGTCTGCATCACTTACTCAAAACTTCACCAAAAACATCTGCTTATCCATATTCGAGTGGTCTCTTTGTTGCTTCTAAACATCCAGCTCCAGAGTCCTATTTATCTACTATATCCTATCTTAGTTTCTCATTTAATTTAACAATAATGTTTTGTTTACTAATACAATAAAATATTATTTTATTAACATACAATTACATCATTTCCTTCCCACTCCTTTTCTTTTATATACCCCTGCCATTGTTCCTAACTCCCTCTAAAATTTATGGCTTCCTTTTCTTTAAATATTATTGCTACACACACACATGTACAGAAACACATCCATAGACATACGTATGAATGAATACAGACACACAGCATGCTGATTCATTTAACATTGCTTCTATGTATATGTATTCAGATCTGATCACTTTGTATTGTATAAACAACTCAGGAGCCCCTCCCTGCATGAGATTAATAATCTCTTCTGGCCATTAATTATTACCTATAGCTCTATTCTAGGGATGAGGCTCCATAAGGTTTCCTCCATCTACACTGATGTGCCAATTGTAAGATTTCATTTCCTACTTAAGCAGACATACTGCTAAGATTTCACAAATATAACATCCCTATCATGTCTATTGTCTTGAACTTTTCTTCCTGGTCCTTTTTCTCTTACAATTTAGTATTTTCTTTTCTAAGATTCTGAACCTTAAGTAAAGGATGCCAAGTAGGAACTAGGCATCCAACAGTTAGTTGATTTCAGCATTTTGACCAGTTATAGTTTTATGTAATTGTCTATTTGCTAAAAAGAAAAGGAGCCTTTTTAATGAACGGTGAATACCACACTTTTCTTTGGGCATCATATTTAGAATGCAGTTAAGAATTATACTGGTTTATGAATGTTTCCTCTAAGGACTATGATCTCACTATCCAAGGGTAATTGTCTAGATTTCTTGTAGCAGGTATGATTTCCCTCTGGTTAAGTCTGTCTTAAGCCCAAATAGTGATATGTTGGTAATCACTAATATATAAATGGCACTATCTTTTCATGCTGGCCATTGTTGTGCTATACAAGCTAAACCTACATTAAAATTGAAATATTACTTCGAACTTTAAGGAATTCTGTGCTATATAGTGAAGTTGCTTTCCAAGCAAATACAATCACCACAGAATCATGTGAATTCAGACTAAGAAGTGGACTACAAGAGCTTGGATGGGTAATTGTAAGGACATTTACATTTGATGACAATTTGATTAGGCTTCTTCAAGGTCATATGGCTTATCTTTAGAAGTTGTAGCCTAACAAATGCTCGTTAATTCTACAAGTGTGGAGCTCTTAATAAACAACGAAAGCAGTGACTCTATGGTACTCACAAGAGAAATTATATTACTGCTACTGTTTTATGCTCCTTTAAAAGTAGTAATAACTATAGAGGGATTTTATCACTACCAAATATCAAAATGTCCAAGAGTCCCTTTATAGTGAAAAACCACTTTCAGCTCAGTAATACATTACAATTATATTTTAATGATAAGTTTTTTACTTTGTTTCTCTAGCTAAAGTCACCTATAATAAGTTGCTAGATTTCTTAAAATAGCTATGATCTTTTTACTGTCAATCATCCTTTCTAAATTTCATTTTCTTTTTTTTAATCTAATTCAATTTCACAATTAAATTAGAAAGATAAAGTGCAAGAAAAAAAGTTCCATTCAGTTGTTTTACATAAGATAGTTCTTTGTTCCTATGGCTTTCCATATATGAAACTGGGAGGTTGAAACTACCTCATATTTTTGTTAATATTTAAACTCACTCTTTAATAATAGTGTCAGATATCTTTTGCTAGGTCTGTCCATTGCTGAGGCAGTGATTCTGATTCTCTTTATAGAAAGCTTGGCTTTCTAAACCTGAGTATCTCCTTGTAGAACCAAACACAGCCTCCTATTACCTGTTCTTCCCATTTGTTGTTACGAATTGAATTAAAACATTCACTCTGCTGGGCATAGCTTCCTCCACAAGGTTATATTTCCAGCCCAGGTGCATCTTAAGTGGAATTTCTATGGTCCCTTGGTTCATTGGTTCCAGGCTGAGGGTAGCAGTGTTACTTCTGTTTCTAATCATCATTCTACTAGTATCTAGATCCATTAGGTGCAAAACCATATAATTCCTCTGTTATTTTCCAACACGTCAAAAGAAGGAGAGCTATAGAAGTTGTCAATTCGATGTTTATGATCATCTGACTTTCTGTTGAAACTCAATTACCAAGACAATACTGGCAGAAAATGAAGATTATTATTATTATTTTTTGATTCTGCAACGACTGTGGTGGGTGGGGGAGTGTGATTAGGTAAGGTTAGTGTTTTCATAAATTAAGTCTGAGAAATCATGTCTTGCTTATTTGTATGTTTGGTTGGTGGGTGGGTGAGTGGGTGGGAGGATAAGTGGGTGGGTAGTTTAATAAGAACACAGCTAGGTAATATCTGTGAAACAAGAAGCATGCCAACGTACCTGGTCGCATTTTGATCTCAGATTACACGTGTCCAGAACTATGAGAATGGAATTTATTCTGTTTATAAGCCACTTAGTTTGTAGTGTTTGGTGAGAACTCACCAAAGTTAACAAAACTAAATCTGAGGTTAAAAAAAAATTATTATACAAACCATCACTTTGGTTGCAAATAGATTAAATTTTAACAGGCTGTTGAATACTATAGCTCCACTATCACATTCCCCAACACTATAATTCATCCAAGAAGGAAACCATCCATCAGTCATCAATTTTAAACCTTTTGATGGAACAGAAAATCCTTTAAAATATAGTAAAATATTGGAGTTTGATCATTCAGGTGAAACCTCGAATTTAACTGTCTATTCTACCTGTTTTATATTAGGGGCAGTCTTGGAGATGTCATTGGTGAACACTAAGAGCTACAGATAGCCCTTGTCCTCAAAGACTTTGATGTTGTATTATTACTTTTATTGTGCTATTTGCCAGACACTTCCTAAAGGAGGAAAGATTTACTTTTAGTCTTTGTCTTAGAGGGATTTTTGGTTCATATTAGAGGGCTAGACAATCACAGTGGTTTTGAACATGAGTTATCAACTGTCCTGATGAAGACCTCCAGAGGAATAGATAGAAACTAGTACCAGATATCAGCTTAGAGGTTCCATCTTAGCATCCTATTGCCTCCAGCCATGCTGACCTCCCAAAAGCTCCTCTGCTATCAAAACAGCACCACCACAAGGGACAAATCATTCACACGTGAGCCTATAATGGAGAATCAAACCATTGCACTAAGTATCCAGAAAGAGAATGAAGAACTATTTAAATATTAATGACAGTATTAAAATATGCAAATTTATAATCCTTACTTGGGTGGAAAAATAAATGCTTCTGTGAGATTTATTTTAATGTCGATTCAGTAAAGAAGCCAGTGAATTTTTTTTCTAGGAAAGGGATTATTTTAGTCCCTGAGTTGGGTTTAATGAACATTAAGTACAAGTTTTTTACCACGGAGTAAAAGGTGTTCTGTGATAGTTAGTAACAACGTCTTGAGAAGAAAGTATATTCTTACTGTATTTCAAGGTGATTCAGACAATAACAAGACCCAGTGGGGGGACAGAATGAGTAAGAAAGAATACTAGAGTACCCTAGGTTTGATACAGAAAGCCAGAGAATAAGGAAGGAATAGTATATTATGATAAGAAATTTGTTTTCAATATTGAATGCAATGGTAACACAGTACAAATATCTAAAATAAGTGAAAAAAAAAGGATGGCACTATTTATTTGTTAAAATTTTAGTATGGCTGCAGTTTGAATAAAACATATCTGGTGGGATGTAGCACAGATTGCTGTATGAGGACAAATTAAAAGGTCAATTGGAATATTATCTGTGAGCTTTGTTTCAACTGCAGTGAAGCCAAAAGATTTTGCAAGTTGAACTTGCATACTTTCTAAGCTCACTTTGCCTGCATTAGGCTTTAGACTGTTTGATGGCCTGGATGGTAGACAAGATGCAGTTCGCACAATGTTCTCAATGACAGGATACCTGTTAGGCTTGCCAGAGAGCTCTGACTAATGACTGGTTGCTGAAAGTTCTTCTCACTCTGAGCCTTTCAATTTCATGTGTCAGAGATGAGGCTTCCTAAATTTAATACTGTAACAAAAGGGCACAGGAACTTCACATTAGATTACTACTGGGAATCATTAATATGTTGACAAGTTTAAATGTCTACTTCTGAGTAATTGGCACATGTCTAAGCAATGGCAGGCTGAGAACATTTTTGTGCAAAACGTTTTATTAGTAGCAATCATTTGGGTACCTTTCACTCATTGTTAATTCTTTGTAGGGAAAAAAATGGCATCCACAAATGTGATGGCCTCTATTATAATACTTTATTTCATTTATTTTGTATGCATATGTATGATTTTATGTACAGACTAATGTACCATGGACACATATGTTGAATTCAAAAGAGTACTTCCAAAGGTTGGCTCTCTTCCTGCACTATGTATGTCTTAAGGATTAGACTCACTTCATGACCTAATACTGTCCCTAGTAGACCTGCTATGTGTTTCAGTACTGTAGAACAATGCAAGTTCCTTGACCTGGATAAGGGCAGAAATCTCCCGCTTCTCTAGGACTAAGATCCTGGAGGATCAAGATCTTATTCTTGATTGTTAGTGCAGATGACACCATGGCATGGAAGCCTCCTCGTGACATAGCCCTAGCTCCACTTTCAAGGAAGAGCTAAAGAGTGTTGTTTTTTTTCCTCCCCTAGAAAACATTTTGCAAGTTTATTCATCTAACTCATCACATAAAACTAGACATTTCTATTTGAATATTTCAGTTTCCTTCTATAAACTATTCTTTTAATTCACTTTAGGCTCTCTACAACACTGAACAATCTAGATGATATATACTCTGGAAATATTTGCTGGAGTAAACTAAGTTGGTGTTCCATAAAATCTTTTCGGAGTGCTCTCTATGAAAACACTTCTTTGAAAAATGTGTCTCATTATGAGTATCTTGGCTCTAATGCTTATTGTTGAATGCAGCCATTCATTCAAGACATGCACCTTGCCTTTGACACTAATTAGATTGAATCAGTTAATAAGGTTGCCATGGCATATTTATGATACAATAGTGGAAATAAGTTATTACCCCTATAGAGAATGTTCAAATTAATCTTATATTTTCCTTAGTTTTTCTTTTCAACTTCAGATACATCAAATAGAGAAATTGGTTCCTCACATCTTTCAAAATGGATTTTAGGGGCAATTGTAAAGAATGAATTGCTGAAATAATACATATTTAGATTTTTCTTCTTATATCAGAACATGAAATAACAATTGATTGTATTGAGTATTTGAGAGTTGACACTATGCAAATCCTTAAAAATATATTGACCACAAAACTTTTCCTTATAATTTGTTTTTTCCAGACAAAACTTAAATATTTTAAGTGCAAAAAGTTGTTTTATATGATAAACCTCGTAATACTAATATTTTGTATCCCATATATTTTTTTGCAATTGTTAAAGGCTCTTAAAATATATCATTATTTTCTGTCATAATAACGTTTTAATTTTGGTATTTATTATTCTTTCTTTGTATTGTAAGTGATTTTCTCTAAATTAAAACATTTCTTCATGGATGGTGGAGAAAGTTCTTAAAAAAAATCTCAGGAAACCAATGGAACTTAGAAATCTCAGGACAATTGGAAATTTACAAGACCCATGAGGATCCTTTTCTGCATTATGTTATTCCATAATCTCCAGGAGAAAGATGCTAGTGAATTTGCCTGTAAGTTAGGGATGCATGTGCCCTACCATGTCCAAAAATACATGTAATTGTAATCAAGGTTGAGGCAGGGATGTTCAGGCTTCGTGAGTTATCCCCATGTTGGTTGGCTTTCTGGTAGTGTAGCTGCTTTTGAGCTGCATGTGCTTCTATGTGTTAACTTCTCATCTGTTCTATTGTAAGTTACCACAAAAAAAGTAATAATGTCATAGAGCTCCACTTGGGCAGAATCATTTCTTGGTTATGTCCTCAGGAGTCTCACTATAGTGAATAGATGTTTATTCGTTCATTGTTCATAAAATTACCCCACACGGTGGGTACCCACACAGAGACAAAAAGAACCAAAAATGAGTTAGGAGAAATAGTTAAGTGTTTCCATAGTGATGCTAAGCCGTACCGTAGCTCTGATCTGCAAGGCAGTGGAGCACACTCATAGGCAATTTTAATAGGGTTACCTTTCTCCATGTAATATGACATGATGTGTTTTCTTGATATTGTGGTAAGGAATAATGTTGCATGGTCCCTGTGATGTCTAATAATGCATGTAATTAAAGTCAAGCCATATGAAAATGGAGTGGAGTGTTTGGGGGAGGGGGAAGCAACCCAGGGATGCTTTCTTTCTTATGTAATATGAGGTGGCATGCTTCTTTGATAAATGGGGTCTTTCAAAGAAATATAGCTATTCTTGTGGATAGCCCTGAGGCTAATTTTATTTAATGCTAATTCCATTATCCTGGGAGTGGGTTGCAAGCAAGGACAGAGTCAGCACTCAGGTGATATCCTGTAAACCTGCTTCCCACCTTAATTCTTAAAATAAAGGAGAGCTGATGATTGGACAGATAAAGGGAAGGTGGAGCAGAAGGTGGAGAGAGAGAAGAAGGAGAGGACACAGAGGAGGAGGAAGAAGAAGAAGAAAAGCAGAGCAGAAGCACATGGCCTGGAGAAATCATAAGTTCTAAGGGGTCTTATAA
Organism: Mus caroli; assembly: GCF_978045245.1. Classification (NCBI taxonomy): domain Eukaryota; kingdom Metazoa; phylum Chordata; class Mammalia; order Rodentia; family Muridae; genus Mus; species Mus caroli. The sequence goes on from NW_028227272.1 coordinate 78,063,354, forward strand.
ATGGGAAAGATGGTAGTGTAGTGGTAGATCTGCCCAATCTAGGCTCAAAGCATGTATTCATATTAACTGAGTTGTGTTTTCATTGCCGGGGATATTTGGGTTAGAGATTTACCGCAGCAAGGTATTTTCTTAAAATATTCAAAACCTTAGCAAATACATTGCATTTTCTGGGTGCACCCATGAGATGGGATCATCATGTGTCAGATACATGCACTTTAATGTATGAACATTAAAATATGCAATCAAGGCTGAGCTCTCCACCCAGGAAAAGTTAATAACATAACATATTTGTGAGACAAAAATATGTGGATGTGCCTCTATATTAGCCTCTGAAATGTCAGGGAATGAGAATAAATGGGAAAATGAGATGGAAGTATCAACTTGCTATCTCTTGAAGCTACACGCTATAAAACCAAGCAAGTACAAATCAGATCTGTGCTGAGGAATACATGGATTCACAAAATTGGAAGCCATGACTATAATTATAATGTGAAGTGGTAAAGTATAAGCTATAAATGATAAAGTGTTAGATCCATCATGCTTGATGCTTAATAGACATAAAACAAAACTCTTTAAGTTAGCGTGCTGCCAGGAGTCTTAGTATACTCAGTACAGGGGACAACCTAATTAGGGAATACTGGACTACTTGAATTTAGAAAAAAAATGTAAGGTTCCTTTATACATCCTCACTTAAGAGGCAACAAGATGTAGAGGGGTTAGGTTCAATTATAGCGATTTATCAATGGAACAATTGAGTAATACTGCTGATAATGTTTTGAGCAAAAGACTGAGACTCCAAGGAAATAAATGATAACCCAGTTACTGATGGACTAGTTCATATGAGCTTACTTAATGCTCACATCACATGGACACTGCAAGAGGAAGGATAGCTTTCGGAGGTAAGAGATAATGTTTGGTACTTAGATCACTACACATGATAGGACTGTGTTCACAGGGAGTTAATAATGAGTTTGATTCAGCAGAGGTCTAAAACTGGAATGGAGATTCAGTGGTTTGTTAAAACCCATGGTGGAGGTAAAACATCTTGCTGGTTCTAATGCATTTACGTAAGTGTGTCAATTGTTCATCAGGTTCTAAAACATTTAGGAGGAAATGAACTAAAGAAAAGGCTGGCTGGCCGTGCTGTTATTTGAAATCAGGGATAGATTTATGTCTAGCAGAAAGGCTAATGAAACTGACAGCTGAATGCTATGCTTTAAAAAAAGCCCAAGAGGAAATGTAACAGAAGGACTAAAGAATGTAAGAAAGAATTAGGGATTTAAGTATGTCTTCACAGCACTGTGGAGGCTATGAAAGATAGAGGAGTCCCTGGCTTGAAACAGTCCCCAAAGCTCACTTGATGCTTGACAAGTTTGCTTCTGAGTGAGTTCTAGACATAGCAACAAGAAGCTCCATGTTAAAGTGCAGACTTGTTGATTTCTTATGAACACACAGGACACTTCTGATTTAGTGCATAACTTATTTTACTTGGCCTTAATACATTACATTCTTCAAATCAACCATGGGTATTCTGCAAAGGAACACATATATGGGGAATACTATGTTGGTTAACACATGAAAGATAACCAAGATGACCACAACTACAGGTGTTTTCCAAGAGGCCAGACCTGTTTCAGCATAGCAAGGTAAGATATAACCCACTGCCTGCTAACTTTCCATAAAGTATGCCCAACAGCTTCACCCACTCTGCTAGGCTCCACATGCTGGCTCAATATTTTGACAAAACACTTTTGTTTTACTAGTGGCCATGTCCATACAATTAACCACAGAGACCAAGCATACATCCAGAACAGCAAAGATAGACAAGACCTCTGTGTAAAGGGCTCAAAAAGATTTCCAAAACTAACAGTCTCAAGAAGCAAGCTGAAGTAGCCATTCAAAGGTCCCCAATGGAGGAGTTAGAGAAAGGACTGAAGGAGCTTAAGCGGTTCGCGTCCCAATAGGAGGAACAACAATATCAACCAACTAGTCCACCCAGAGCTCCCAGGGATTAAACCACCAACCAAAGAGCACACATAGAGCAACCCATAGCTCAGCCCCATGTGTAGCAGAGGATGGTCTTGTTGGAAATCAACAGGAGGAGAAGACCTTGATCCTATGAAGGCTCAATGTCCCAGTGTAGGGGAATGCCAGGATGGAGAAGTAGGAGTGGGTAGGTGGGTGGCAGAACACCCTAATAGAAGCAGGGGAAGGGTGCGTGAGATAGGGGGATTTTGGAGGAGAAACCAGGAAAGGGGATAACATTTGAAATGTAAATAAAGAAATTATCTAATAAATTTTTTTTAAAAAAAGACTTCCAACCAACATTAATCAAAAGAACACAGAACTTTGTACTTATCAAATGAAAAAAATGCCAAATTGATGTCTAAATTCTGAACATCTATTCCTTAAATGCAAGGGCACACACATTTGTAAAAGAAACATTACTAAATCTTTTTTTTTTCATTACTAAATCTTAAATCAGATATTGAATCGGGCACAATAATATCTGGAGACGTCCGCACTGCAATCTTTTGATTGGAAAGGTCATTTGGACAAAAACTAACAGAGACATAATGGAACTAAAAGACATTATTACTCAAATAGGCCTAGCAGATATCTACAGAACATTTCACCTAAACACAAAATATGCCTTCTTCCCTGAACCTCACAGGGCCTTCTCCAGAATTGACCACATACTCGGTCACAAAGGGAGTATCAACAGGTACAAGAAAATTGAAGTAACGCCCCTGGATCTTATCAGACCACCATGGATTAAAACTGGACTTTAACAACAGAAACAAAAGAAAGCCCACATGGAGTCTGAAATACTTTTTGTGCAATAACAACTCAGTCAAGGAAAAATGAATAAATTGAAGATTTTCTAGAATTAAATGAAAATAAATGCACAACATGCCCAAATTTCTGTGACACAATGAAAGCAGGTGCTAAGTGAAACACTCATAGCACTAAGAACCTCCAAATAAAAATTTGAAAGTTCTCATAGCAGTAATTTTAAAATATACCCAAAAGCTCTTAAAAAAAAAAAAAAAAAAAAAAAAAAACAGTAGCAAGCATTCCAAAGTGGACTAGAAGCAAGAAATAATCAAACTCAGCGCTGAAATCAATCAAATAAAAGCTAAGAGAACAGTGCCAAGAATCAATGAAAAATAAAAAAAGGATGTTTCTTTGAGAAAATTAAAAAAGTAGACAAACACTAAGCCAAACTAACTAAACGGCAGAAAGAGAATATCCAAATTGATAAGGTCCAAAATGAAAAGGGGGAAATAACAACAAATATTGAAGAAATGTGACAGTTCAATAGGTTTTACCTTAAAAACATCATATTCTCAACGTAATTGGAAAATCTAATAAAAATGAACATTTTTTCAATAGCAATTACTAATTCAATAGCAATTACTAAATTTAAATCAAGATCAGATAAACAATTTAAATAGACATATAACACCTAAGGAAATATAAGTGGTCATTAAAATTCTCCCAAACAAGAGAAAAAGAAGCTCAAGACCAGACTATTTTCCTGTAAAATACACACCTAGACTTTCAAAGTAGAGCTAGTACTAATACTTCTCAAATTATTATATAAAATAAAACCAGAAAGAACAGTGCTAAATTTATTTTGTGCCCAAACAACACAAGACTCAACAACAAAAAAAAAAAATTTAGACCAATTTCATTATAAATATTGACACAAAAATATATTAAAAAATATTATCAACAAATTAGCCACTAAGTGACTACAAGAACCCATCAAAAACATCATCCATCACAATCAGGTAGATGTCATCCATAGATTCAGGGATGGCTCAACATATGAAAATCTATCAATATACCAAATACATAAGTGCAAACTCATACACACATACACAAACACACACACACACACAATCCTCTTATCAGATATTGAAATGTCTCTGACAAAATCCAACACCCTTCATGATAAAAGTCTTAGGCTCCCTTAAAATATGGGACACAAGGCACATAGCTAAACATAATAGAGGCAATTTCCAACAATCCTATAGCATCAAATTAAATGGAGAGAAATTTAAAGCAATTCCACTAAGATTGGGGATAAGACATGGCTGTTTATCCTTCCATATATATTTAAATTAGTACTTGAATTTTTAACTAGAGCAAGAAGAAAACAAAAGGAAATCAAGTGTATACAATTTGGAAAGGAAAAGTCAAAGTATCATTATTGGCAAATGATATAATAGTACATAAAGTGACCCCAAAAATTCTACAGGAAACTTCTACAGTTGATGAACACCCTTATCAATGTGGCTGTACAAAAAAATAAATTCAACAAAATCTCTAGCCCTCCTATAAACAAATGATAAATAGGGAAAGAAAGATATCAGAGAAACAACACCCTTCATAATAGCCACTAGTAATATAAAATGTCTTGGTGTTCCTCTAAAGAAAAAGTGAGAGACATCTATGAAAAAAATGTTAAGTCTTTGAAGAAAGAAATTGAAGAATATATCAGAAAATGGAAATATCCCCCATGCTTAAGGATAGATAAGATTAACATTGTAAAACTGAACATCTTACCAAAAGCAATTTATAGAACTAATGTAATTTCCATCAAAATTCCAACATAACACATTACAGACCTTGAAAGAACAATTCTCAACTTCATATGGACATCCAAAAGTGTCAGGAAAACTAATATAATCCTGTACAATAAAAGAACTTCAGGAGGTGTTACCATCCCTGAAATCAAACTGTACTACAGAGCAATAGTAATAAAAACCTCCATGCTATTGGCAACAAATTTATTAGTGGAATCAATTAAAGACCCAAAAATAAATCCGCACACCTATGGACACCTGATTTTTGACAAAGAAGTCAAAATTATACAATAGTGGAAAAGAAACATCTCCAACAAATAGTGCTGTTCTAAGTAAATATTGGCATGCAAAAGAATGAAAATAGATTCATATCTTTCACACTTCACAAAACTCAAGCCCAAGTGGATCAAAGACTTCAACCTAAATCTAAATACACTAAACTTGTTAGGAAAGTGGGGGAAAGCCTTGAACGCATTGTTGTAGGAGATTGTTCCCTGAACAAACACCAATTCCTCAAGCACTAAGATTGACAACGAGCAAACGGGACCTTATGAAACCGAAAAGCTTCTCTAACATAAAGTGCATGCCCAAAAGGACAAAATGGCTACAGAATGGGAAGCAATCATTAAGAGAGCACATCTGAAGTAGGGATAGTTTCCAAAATATATAAGGAAATCAAGAAAAAGACATCAAGGAACCAAATAAGCCAATTCAAAAATTAAGGGGAGAAAAGGATTGTAGGACATAGATAGCTCAAGGACACCACAAGAAAACCCACTGAGTCAACTAACTTGTTCTCACAGGGGCTCACAGAAACTAAATCAACAACCAGCAAACAGCACGCAACTGATGTAGGCCCTCTGCACATATGTTACAGTTGTATTGCTTAGTATTTGTATGGGAGTCTAAATAGTGGGAGCAGGGATGGTCTTTGAATCAGTTGCCTCTCATTGCTTGGGGACATTTTCTCCTAAGGGTTTACCTAGTCACTCCAAAATAGGAGAGGAGGTACCTTACTGCAACTAGATCAGCTATGGCTGCTTCATATCCATAGGATGCCTGTATCTTTCCAAATAGAAAAGAAGTAGTGGCTTGAAGGAGAGAGAGAGAGAAGGTTGGGGAGAAGGGACTGGGAAAAGAAGAGATTGTATATGTATATGTATATGTATATGTATATGTATATGTATATGTATATGTATATGTATATGTATATGTATATGTATATGTATATGTATATGTATATGTATATCTATATCTATATCTATATCTATATCTATATCTATATCTATATCTATATCTATATCTATATCTATATCTATATCTATATCTATATTTATAACTATCTATCATCTATCTATCTATCTATCTATCATCTATCTATTTATCTATCTATCTATCTATCTATCTATCATCTATCTATCATCTATCTATCTATCTATCTATCTATCTATCTATCTATCTATCTATCTTAACCAAGATGTGTCAATATTACATAAAGGAATAAAAATAAAGTGATTTCTTCTTGGATTAATCAATGTCTCTTCTCCTCTCACGTCTTCTGTTTCTCTGTAGTTTGCAGTTATTGGCCTGTTTATAGTTTGTCTGGTATTTTGTATCTAATCCACTCTGTCCCTGTAGACTGTATGCTGTGTGTGCCTGGCATGTGTGTTGTTCCTGGTGTGTGTGTCTTTCCAGAATCTGTATCTCGGTGTTGTCCATGTGTGTTTGTGAATTGCAATCTCTTAATATGTGTTGATGTGTCTGTGTTTGTCTCATAAAAAAGGATTTTCTGTGTATTTATTAAATAACACAGAATGTGTGGTATGGAAATGTGATAAAGGAAACTTACTGAAAACTTTAACAGATTGTTACATAGAAAAAAGCTATTTTATTGACCACAACTGACTCTTATTAACACTCAACACTGCAAACAGATATTTCCAAGCTATATTTACATATTGAATTCCACATTTATGTAAATATTTTGTTAAATGTGGCTTCCAACAGAATTGGTTATTTTTAGAAAATAGTTACCATAACACCCAGGTATACATAGATACAAACATAGACACACAGGCATACACAGACACACACAGACACACACAGACACACACACACACACACAGACACACAGACACACAGACACAAAAACACACATACACACACCCTTCTGGCTCATGAATATTGAAAAACATATAATTAAGATTAAAGGTATGCATTTAGTTTAGGTTTGAAAGATGGTTGCATAGGAAATCCAAGGGATAGTGAGGTTAAATGCATTGTTCTCTTAAGGACAGTTTAGGTTTAAACAGGTTGGATTCAAAGTAGGACAGAAAGTTACATACCTAGTTTCAAATTAGCTTATAGCATATTATTAACTTAGTTGCAAAGCTTTCAGACATTCTTTATTTGTGTTGAAAAGATACTTTAGAAAAAAAAAAGTATGATTACAGAAAATTTAAGTGCAAAAAAAAGAGGGAGACAAATATCTACCACTCTTATATTATATAATGTGTCTTTCTCCCCTGTCTTATTATAGTATACTGAGAAATATCCCAAAAATAATTCTTAGAGAATTCAACATTAGGATACAAACTATAAGAACAGTAATTCATTGTTCATAATAATGTAGCCTATAAAGCTGTCTACACAAAATTTGTGAATGATGATCTATAACAATATTAGATAAATCATCAAGAATTTATCAAGCCAAGACTTGAGTTACCAAGTTCCAAGATGTCCTAAAAGTTTTGCTGTGGGACAATAGCTTCTGGAGAATGATCTTGGGTTAGAGAGACCTAAATAATGGACTTCCCTCCATCCATGTCACTGCACAATACATTGTTTTTCATAGAAATGACTCACGTAGGAAGATCTTTATATGGTGTTCTGGACATTGCTAACACATTTTCTGGTATTTTGTAAGATGTTGAATTTCAATACCAATCCACACTCATTGGAAGTGATCAATAGTATACCTTCAGAGGAGTCATTTAATATTACCTTTATAGACCTATTGTTGGTCATGGACTATGGCCAAGAATACTGCAATGCTATCGTGGCCATATTGTGTGAAAATTTTTCATTACATAGATGATATAATGTTGAGCCCTTGGTGCCTTTAAATATTTAGAGAACTATCTGAGAGACATACAAGTTCACTTAAAATCTAAGAGATGCAAAATTGTACACAAAGTTTAAGGACCAGGTACAAGTATAAAATAAATGGAAGTACAATGTCTGCTAAGCATATAATATTTGATAAGAAAAGATTACTAGAAAACATCCTGCAAGGTCCATATCTATAAATGTAAGAGACCTAAGATATTAAGGAGATTTTCTCTCATATCTAGTTTAAGATTCTTATCCTTTATGTAACTTGTTACAATGCATGGCAAGGGCCAGGGTAGACAAGTATGTTCAGCATGCTGTTCAGCAGGTTATCATTACTGTAGGTCACACCACTGTGTGCCCTAATGAGTTGTGTATTAAAAGTCACTGGATACTTGGGGCACAAAAGATGAAGACTGGCAAAAACAATTTGAGGAAAGTGATCCAATAACATCATTTTCATAATGTTTTTATTAATTATTTGGGAAATTCACACCCTAAATACACATACTTCCCAGGTCAATGTCACTATGACTGTGATATCCCTACACCTAAATTGAAAAAGGAGGAGGAGGAGGAGGAGGAAGAGGAGGAGGGTGAGAGAAAGTGGAGAAGGAGGAGGTGAGGATTATGATGTTGAAAGTCCAGTAGGTGTTGGTCAGTCCCCGTAAATAAAACTTAGTCCTTTCCCACCCTCATCCCAATCAGAGCCCTCAGTTATGGAGTATAACATTTCAGCATCTTTATTACAATTTTAAAGATTTCTTTTTTTGATGGCTTTCAGTATAAGTTATTACTTTTGGGGGAGTTGGAACAGGGATGTCAGAGGTGGATAGAGGTTGACACAGAAGCCTTCTATGTCCCGCTTTTTCAATTAAGAGTCTGCAGTCATCAATACCACAGAGGAAGGAGCTTCTTCTCCCTTTCAGTCAGTGGGAGCACAGATAATGGACTTCTACACCGGCTCCAGCAACAGCGTGTGTCAGGAACATCAGCATGGCCATATGGATATCTGGGGTTTGCCCTGCTGCCTGAATCCATGTGGATCCTGCATGGCTACCTGAGGCCATGTTGAGATCCAATTAAGTTTTGCTCCCTGAAATTGAAGTACAGAAGTTCAGCACAATGAGCTAGAACAGCAAAATCAATCGGTACATACACCATTGCAACAGGTTGCTTACCATCACCGATTCAACTTCATTAAAAATAAAACAGCCACTCCAAATAAACTTCTGTGGAAGATCTTTTGGACAAGATAGATCAGAGAAGATTTAAAGCTTTACTTTCTGGGTAAGATTCTGATATTGTGCATATTGTCCAAACATGTGAGGCCCCTTTCTGACGAAGGCTTTGGTATTTAGCTGTACTAATCAGACAAGTACCTAAAGTCCAAAGTGACTTCTACACTATAAAGGCCATATCCTGCCAGTGAGATAGAAATGTGCCTTCACTTCAGTGGACCAGCTCTGGCTCCATTGCACAAACTTTCCATGCAAGCACAATACAGGTGAGTTAACTATTTAGATCCACCTTCTTTGTCACAACTCCAGTGTCCATAGGTATGTGGTTTTATTTCAGGGTCTCTGATTTGACTGGATCGACCAACCTATCTATCCCTATACCAGTACCATATAGTTTTTACTACTATTGCTCAGAAGTACAGCTTGAGATCAGGAATGGTGATGCCTCCAGGTGTTCTTTTATTGATCAGGAATGTTAGCCATCTGATTTGTTTGCTTGTTTATTTGTTTTATGTTTTTTATGTTTTTATGGTTTTTTGTTTCTTTTTGTATTTCAAAATGAAGTTGAGAGTTTCTCTGTCAAAGTCTGTAACAAATTGTGTTGGAATTTTGATGGGAATTGTATTAAGTGTGTATATATATATATATATATATATATATATATATATATATTGCTTTTGGCAAATTGTACAACCACTTTGAAAATCATTTTGGTGGTTTCTAAGAAAACTAGAAATAGTTCTACCTCAGGACCCAGGTTTATCACTTCTGGGCATATAGCCAAAAGACACCCCAGTATACCACAGGGATACCTGCTTAACTCTGTTCATAGCAGCTTTATTCAGAATATCCAGAAATGGGAAACAACCTAAAATGTCCCTCAAGTAAAGATAGATTAAAAAAAAAGTGTTACATCTACACAATGGAATACTATTAGCTATTAAAAACAAAGGCATCATGAATTTTGTAGATAAATGGATAGAACTTGAGAATATTATCCAGAGTGAGGTAACTCAGAGCCCAAAAGACACTATGGTATATTCTTACTTGTTAGTGACATTAGCCATAAAGTTCAGGATAAGCATGCCACAATCTCCAGAACTAAAAAAAAAAAAAAAAAAAAAAAAAAAAAAAAAAAAACCTAGGTAGTAAGGAGGTCTCAAGGAAGGAAGAGCAAATCTCATGCAAAGGGGGAAACTAAGTGGTCATTGGAGATAGATGAAAAGAGGGAACTGGGTAGGAGAGGTGAGGAGGATGGGAAAGGGGGTGACAATCAGATATGGGAAAGGGAGGACAGGGAAGACTTGAAGGGAGAAGGGAAATTGGTGGGGTGCATCTCTGGTGATTAGCTCGAGGCTTGTGGCAGAGGAGGATACATGGGGTCTATGGGGGTCACTCAAGCTGAGATTCCTACAACAGGGGGATATAGAGAATAATGTGGCCATTTCCCATAGTCAGGCAGGACTCCCAGAGGAGGAAGGTAAGTATCAATCCACCCACAAAACCTTCAAACCAAAATTTATCTTGGCAACAAGATGTGCATGTATTTGATGAAGCAGACCCTGAAGAAATAACCAACTAGTGACTGCCCCAACTCAAGACACATCCCATGTGAAAGAGCCAACCTAACATTACTAATGATGCTCTGATGTGCTTGCTGACTGGAACCTAGAATACTGTCTGTCTCCTGAGTGCCTGCATCAAGCTGGGGAAGACGACAGATGTAGAGACCCACAACAAAACATCAGGTGGAGCTCTGGGAGTCTTCTGAAAGACTGGGTGATAGAAGTGAGCAAGCCAGACAGATGAAGGACACCACAAGGAGACACATAGAGTCAACTAACCTGGGACACCATGGGAGTTCACACAGCCTGGCCTACCAACCAGAAAGTATGTAGAAGCTGGATCAGGGAGCATGCAGGATCAGGGCTTCACATATTTGAGCTATATACAGAATATCAGAATATTACCCAGAGAATAAAGCTAGAAGTTTTAACTCTTTTCTGGCCTGTCTTGTCCAAACGATTCTCATTCCAACTCTTACTGGATTGGCTGTTTTATCTTCACTGAGGCTGAAACAGTGTTGATGTTTAACGTATTTACCATTTGTGGCAAATGGGTAACTTGATCTTCATGTGGGCCCCCTAATGAATGGAACTCCGTCTGTCTGTTTCTGGGTCTCTCTTCCCTGTTGTTGATTGGATCCCCTTCCTTCGACCTGAACAGCCTGTTTCGGCCTCAGTGAGAAATGATGTGCCTAGTCCTGCTCGTTTTAATAGTTTTTCTAGAGTGGAGTCGTGCCCAAAGGTGGGACTCTCCTTCTTTGAGAAGAACAGAAGGAATTTGTAAGGGTGGGACTAGGAAGAGAGGCAGGAAGGGGCCTGTGATTGGGATAAAAGACGAACAAAAAATAAGTAAAATAGAAGACTGTAGTTTTTTTAATCATTTTATTTGTTTACATTTCAAATGATATCCCCTTTTCTGTTTACCCCTCAAAAAAAAAAAAAAAAAAGAAAAGAAAAGAAAAAGAAAAACCCTCTTCTCCTCCCGTTTTCCTCTATGTGGGTGCTCTTCCATTCATTCCCAAGAAAACTGTTTTTATAGACAGTATTTAAAACAGAAAAATGGGACATCTATCTAAGGGTAATGCATAGGCATCTCTAGAAAGTGGACAGTGGGAGTTGACACTTCTATCCCCAATATTGATATGCAGAACTGGGATAAAGACCATGAATTACAAGGGTAATACAGTGCAGCTTATAGCCATACATGGCTTGAAAGAAAGAGAGAGCTATTAAAAGAGCAGCTAAAGGGTTAAAACAGAGATGGTATCTGGTACGAATCCTGTAGCTTATAAAGTTCTGAAAATAAAATTATAGTGCCAGAGTTCAGTCCTATGATGCATTGTATTTGAAAGGTCTCTGAGGCCCCACAAAGTATACAGATTGTTGTCAATGCTTTTCCCATACCAGAGCTGGATGGCAAGTCCTATTGCTAACATCACTATATAGTCTGAGTATGTACAACTTGAAGAAATCACTTGAGAACTCACCTAGCCGCCTCTGTTGTTAGTTGGCATTCATAATGTCAGAAGTCATTTTATAGGATTCTAGAGAGCATAGTAATTGACAGTCCATTTTTGTGATGGTCAAGGCATGATACAGTACCACCACGACAGACAGAATATGCTTGTTGGTATAACAATGCAACGACTCTAGTGAGCTCTAGTGAGCTCCATCAACCACTTTTTATATTGGATTTAAGGCCCATTCTATAAGAAGTAACTAATATCTGGACCTGCAATCCAAGATGAAATCTAGTAGCTGGGGTTCACTTTCTTGATCTATCTCACTTACTGACACGAACTATTTGATGGACAGATACCTTCTACTACCTGTGGTCCCATGTGTTACTGCTTATGCACATAAAAGTACCTCCAATAAACTCACGGACTCACCAAAAGGACATGGCAAGAATCATTACTTTGGTTTGTCATCACAGGTCCATCTGAAATGAATAAATATTTGTTCATATTTCCTCAAAAAAAAGTCAAAGTTCTCATCAAAAAGAGATGGTGGTATTTCTGTTTTTCTAAAACTTTAGATCTAGCTAGGTAGTCAAGTAAATTATGGTGATAATTAAAGGCACTAAGTATTCAAATTGAAAAGGGGGAAATACTGAAGGCACACCAAGGGAACCGGAGATAAAATGAAGCATGTGGTGTTTTGACAGACAAATTAAATCTTATAGAATCAATAACCCCAACTTTCTTCATAACATTTTAACTGTTATATAATAATCACAGTTAATAGCTGTTTACATTATAAGCACAGAAAGGTTGCTTACAGTTTTCCTTTTCCTGATGCTGCTATTACTACTCATTTACTTGTTGTTAACCCTCTAACTCTTTTCCAGAAAGGGAGACACAATTCTGCATATTGAAACACAGATTTAATTTCGAGAATTAGTTAAAAATGTGGAGAATCTAAATGAATGAAGCATTCTAATCAGAAACAAAACAAACAAAACAAAAACAAAAACAAAACAAAACAAAACAAAACAACAGAAATTCCATCACCTTTCTAATGGGGGCAAGGATGTCATCTTATGCTTCTCCCAGCTGCTCTACATAGAGCATTGTAATTCAGAGCTCAAATTTTCCACCCAAAGCACAACCATTAAAAGAGACAAGGTTCAAGATGAGTGTCAATGTATAGCCAAAGAGAGATGTAACCACCGGGGCACAGAGTGTGGTTAGACAAATCACTGGACTCTAAGAGGGTTTTGTGATTCATATTGAGCTCTCCACCATTAGTCATATCCCAACGTCCTACTTTTGTACTCTCTAAGGGTAAAAATGTTTGAGAAAGGGCATTTAGGGAGAGCACTGTGATAAGTAACAGTCCAGTGTGACTGCTGTGGCTACTGCAAAAGTAAACTTAGCGAAGCAACAAAAACAGATCCAGAAATACCTCGATGTTGTAATTAGAACTCCTAAAACTATGAGAAAATAAAACTCTTGTTTAATAATTGCATGATATTTGTTAATGACACTCAGTAATTCAAAGGAGGTGGTGGCATAGGTTGGTTTACCCTTTGCTCTATCTTCAGTTCTTCAAAAATGTTTAATTAATCATTCCATTCTTTTACATCTCAAATGATATGCCACTTCTCGATTACCCCTCCACAAAGCCCCCATTCCACATCCACCCTCTCCCCACTCCTTTTTCCCTCTATGAGGGTGCTCCTCTACTCACTCTCTCCGGACCTATCACTCCAGCATCTCATTGCAAAGTGCTTCAGTTGACCTGGTACCTAGAAAATGTACCCTGCAACAGATATTCTATTTTTTAAAAAAATTTGTGATATAATGCAGGAAAACTAAAATCCAATGTACAATAGTACATATCACAACAATCCATGTATCACGATAAAAAGATATCACATATAATTCTCAAGTCAAACTACTCACCAGAGATCACAGCCATCTATATCTTTCAAGCCCTTTCTTATTCCGTTAATGAGGTAACAGCCTTTTTTTTTTCTGTACTATGCACCATTTTGAGTGAAAATATTTAAAATTTGGCTAACAAAATCTCATAAACTAATTTAAACTTGACAAACTAACCAAAATTCATAAAACAAAAATCAATTTCAGAAAATTGCCCATGTAGATAAGCCCTCTAGAATTTATTCAAAAGGCTACTTATTAAAGCAAATTACTTCCAAAGATTTGATTAGCAAAGTAGCATTCAACATCCTGAAGATTTCTATTGCTTGTTTTGATTAATGATGCTTAAACAACACCTAAGGGAATTTTTAGTACTGTCTTTGTCTAACTAGTACCCTCCACAAAGCCCCCATTCCACATCCACCCTCCCCCCACTCCCTTTTCCCTCTATGAGGGTGCTCCCCTACTCACTCTCTCTGGACCTATCACTCCAGCATCTCATTGCAAAGTGCAATGACTAGTGACCAGTTTGTCAGATTGTTTTTGGGTTGTTTGTTTGTTTGTTTGTTTGTTTGTTTGTTTTTCCGAGACAGGGTTTCTCTGTGTAAACCTGGCTGTCCTGGAACTCACTCTGTAGGCCAGGCTGGCCTCGAACACAGAAATCCTCCTGCCTCTGCCTCCCAAGTGCTGGGATAAAAGGCGTGTGCCACCACACCCGGCCGTTTGTCAGATTGTTATATGTTCGCTTTGCTAAGCACATCAGACTAAAATATATAATTTCTAGTTTTGTTAAAACACTTGATTCAAAACATTGCATTGTTTCCAGAAAGGACAAGATTCTTGAGTGTTTAATATGCAATCATGTTTTTAAAATGTCATTTGATGTGAATTTTCTGGTATGCTCCCATATTTAGACTTTTTGTTCTCAACTAAAGTTTCATGGTAGTATTATTATTAATTTTTCCAATAATTAAGCATTCATAGTTTAAATCATTGAGGAGACATCTAAAACTACACAGAATCCTGTCATACAATAAATATAAATTGCATTGTAGATGTATTGGGCATTTTATTGGAAAATTTGACCAAGAAACAATTCTAAGTAATGCTTTCTCTGGGGCAGTCAACTTATTACTTTAAAAATTGTGCTTTCCCACAAATAAGCTGCCCACTAAATAAGTAATTTTGATAAGTTTATCAGAAATTTTTCTGTAGTAAGCCTCTTTCATTAGCATGCAGTTTGCAATATACCCTTACTATCTTCATTCTTTTTAAAGCGTTACGACTTTGAAGCATTCTGCTAAGTCTATAATAACCTCAGGTGGAAAGCTCAAATGGTCTCTCACAACTTTGGACCCCGAAGATGTATCACCTTTTTAATAGGAACGCTTGGTTGTTTTTGCATAATTCATGGCTCACACCGGCTTTTAACAAGGAAAAAGTGCACAGTTTATGCGTTGTTTAGCTGGCATGTTGCATATTGATTATCTATCATGTTTCATGTCTTCTTTGGAAAAAATTCCTGAAATAATTCATTTTTAAGTGGTAAGTCCATAACACTGGGAGTGGCTCTCAGATACATATGCAAATGTGTAAGCAAATGCTCAACATTCTGCCCCCTCTAGGACTTTTTCATGTCAATTTCCAAAGCACAGACATTTCTTGGTGCTGTACAATTACAGGACAGGGAGTGATCACACTTAACAAAGCTCCATGGTATTTTTGTGTTCCAGAACATCAGTGCACTTATTAAACCTTGTTCCCAAACCCCTTGGACATCAGCATCTAAAATAATGTGCACTAAACTCATACCAGATGTAAACAAGCATGACACAAACATCAGGATCGAGAAGTAACTGTTCTGTTCCTATTAGCAGCAACTCTTGTTTTTTGTTCTGTTTTATTTTGATTTTTGAATTTAGAGTAGGAGCAATGAACCAAGGGACCTAAATATATCATTTTTTGAGAATCATAGTAACTGTTTACTAATAAGTCCTATTTTTTATAATAGCAGTGATTAAAAGAACTGCACTCATTAATTTTATCTCCAAAATGTCTGTTACAGGACAAAATATAGCAATAGTATTAAATCCATAATGATTTGTGTCCCAGGCACCTAAAATATTCAAGTGAATGAAATCTGCTCTTAACGTTGTATAGTTATCTTTAATGTCATAAAATGGGAGACACAGGGTAATTATCATAGATTAAAATGAGTAATGTAGTTCAGTAAGATATGTACATCAGTAACTGCTCACTGGAAGGATGTCTCCACACACTTTCAGGTGACATGGTGATCTGGATCCACCCAAATGAGTACTTATCCCTTCTGTATGTAGCAACTGAGTGCACATAGGTTATCGCTTCACACTTTTAATAAGATCAATGATGAAGATTAAAGTCTAGAGAACTGTACAAACAGATATTGAATATTGACCTACAAACCATTGTTATGCTTCATCTGTAATGCTTCATCTGTAATGAAGTGGGTTAGGCTTAATGCTTATTAAGATTCTCCGGGATCTATCCCATAGAAGGCATCTTTGTGAGACTATGCTTTAAGAGAACACATTCAGCATTTACAAATGCATTACCATCCTTGCTCTGTGTAGGAAGAGCACATGCCATTGTGAGTACAATTTGTACTCGGCAAAGTCAATGGACACATTATTCAATCTTAGATGCTAGTGAACAACTCTAGGCAACATCAGCCTCAAAATAACTTTTAAAATTCAATATAAAAATAAAACGAGTTACAGTATTGAGAAAATGTGTTGTACCAGTGAGTTGGGATCTTTACTTAACTCATCTCATATGTTCTATTGCTGCAGCTTTACTGAACATTGGACTTGATGCATCAAATGCCAAGTGGAATTGTAACATTCAAGTTGGAAATAAGATCTATTTTTCTGGTTTTTTTCATTATTTATTTATTTATTTACTTTTCTTCATGCTTGTCGCCTCCTTGTCCTCCCAGTTGCCCTTTCGCATATCCTCACTCTCTCTCCCCTCCCCTTCCCCTCTGAGAAGGATGAGGACCCCCACCCCCATGTGACAATTCACCCTGGCACATCAATTTGGGACTTACCTTAAAGCAGTTATTTTTACTATGGGTGATTTTTTAATTTATTCTCTAAACATTTTCTACAGTCTGAAAATACATTCAACATTTCTGACCAGGAAAACTGTTACTATTATTGAGTGGTTAGCAAGTTTTTCAACATCCCGGGCAACTAAAAGCCACTCAATTAAATATGAATTTCTTGTATTTAGCTCAGAAAGTTAATAAAACAGGTAAGTTCTGGAAAATGTTGTACACGCTTATAATACTTGCATTTGACAGAAAAACCCTAATGAAGGTTGTATTGTTTACTGGCTGATTTTTTGTATCAACTTGACACAAATTGGAGTTATGACAGAAAAAGGAGCCTCCCTTAAGAAATGCCTCCATGAGAAGCAGCTGTAAGGCATTTCCTTAAATAGTGATCAAAGGGGGAGAGCCCAGCCATGATGGGTGTGCCATCCCAGGGGTGACAGTCCTGGGTTCTATAAACAAGCAAGCTGAGCATGTCCTGGGAAGCAATCCAGCAAGTAACATCCCTCCATGGCCTCTGCATCAGCTCCTGCTTCCTGACCTGCTTGATTTCCAGTCCTGACTTCCTTTGATGAAGAACAGCAGTATGGAAGTATAAGCTGAGTAAACCCTTTCCTCCCAAACTTGCTTCTTGGTCATGATGTTTGTGCAGGAATAGAAACTAAGACATATTGTATCTACTATGACTGATTTATTTTAAACCAACTAATGACTGCAACACTGGACATACTGTCCCAGGTAATTCTTCTTACCTACTGTGATGACTCTTGTCAGTTTGACTCCTATGATCTGCACATCATAAAATGTTGTATCATGTTGTCTTTGTAAAATGGAATCCAAAGAAGTTTTGAGTTTGAGTTGTTGGATTCAGCAAATTAGACATCCTTTCCAAACAGGGGTTAATATCACTGGATCTTTTAAATCAAGGAAACCATGACCCTTTTTGTACTATCCACTACTTTGTTGCCATTCCTTAAATGTCCTGGAAAGAGCAGTGTGACTTAGATCTATTGTCCCCTGACTTACAAGTCATGTGAATTGGAAGACAGTCCTATGTCACAGGTGCTGAAAGTGCGGCTTATCTGGCTATCAGTTTCATTCTATAAATTAAGTTTTATTTGGAGAATGAAAGGCAGAATCTGGAACAGTTTCTTCTGAACTGACTTTTCAGTCAATGGCATCACTTACATTAATTAATGTAAAAAATATAACTATTGTGAGGATGATCGCTAGCTCTCCTTACCTGCTCTTCTTCCCTAAAAGCATTTTTTTCAGGATGCTATATACATAGCAAAAAATATGAAATGTATGTGAATAAAGAGATATAAACTTTATAATTTGGATGTACTGAGAAAATCTGGAAGTTAATGTGTTCATTTTAGAAAGCATTATAGTAAGTTATTAAATAAGGAGAAAATGCTTATGCTTTGGTCATAGAAAAAATATTGTTGGATAATTTTATGTTTAATAACCATAGTTAATGTGTACCTTAAAGATTTATATTTCTTTGCAAATTTAAATCACTTCTAATTTTTTTTTACAAAAAAATCTCATACATATTTCTTTAAATTGATGTCCAAAGGAAGAAATAAAACACATTAAACATTAATAAACTAATGAACCCCTCAAAAGAGTGACGGTATTGCACTACTATCCAGGATGTAGAAAGCACACTATGGTTTATATCGCACAGAATATTCTCTCTGTTCTAAAGATGTAGGACCCAGGATTGACTAAATTATTTATAGAAAAGTTTATTGCAGGAATTCATGTTAAATTATTAAATCTAAAATTATTATCAAATATCTCACAGTTGCAGTTGCTTGGACTAATGTTTCACAGGCTTTGTTTTATTATTGATCAATTTCTTGAGAAGGTTATAGCCAAATAAGCTCAGTCAGTGATTGATACAAATTCTACATTGTTACTCGGTTTGAAGGCTAGTTTCATTTCAAAGTTCAAATTTTCCACAGTTCTGAAAGAAATACTGGCATCTCTACTAGATATTTCTTAACACTTCTGACTAGTCTTGGTAGTGAGTAACTTACAAAAAAAACGAACAAAGGAAAAAAAAGAAAAATAAGAATGATCACTAGAACTAAAGCAATAACAAAGAAAAGGCAATAGTTTTAAAGTTCTTCACCCTAAACAATATTGTGTTTTGTGAAGATAAGCTTGGGAAGAGTAAGTGTGCATGTGTGCGTGTGTGTGTGTGTGTGTGTGTGTGTGTGTGTGTGAGAGAGAGAGAGAGAGAGAGAGACAGACAGACAGAGACAGAGATCACATCCTTAACACACCTCCTATGAAAAGTAAAGAATAATTCCTTGATAGATGAATTTGATACATATTATATAACTGTGCATTTTTTCTCTTATAATTAATTTATTCATTTATTATTTAATGGTTTGTTCCTATGTTAATTCTGGCTTGAGCCATAAAATGAATAGTGGAAGATATGCTGAAACTTTAAGAATACTAAATTTTCCTCAAGCAATCTGACCGTGTGGGAGAAGTAGCTTTTGAACAGTGTAGCCAGAAAGTCAAATGAAGTTCATATTATGGAAGGAGAAGTATTCAATATGAGAAATCTATTTGTCATTTTTATGCTTTTTAATTTTCTCATAAGGCATAAGTTCAATGATTCCATACCCATTAATATTGTGATTCCTAATTATCTACATCTTTGCCAGGAAAAGAAGAAAATAACTTTTTTTTCTTATGAACTCTATTTGTCATTAAGGAACTTATGCAGTGAAAAATTACATCTGTTCATTTTGTAAAAGAAATTTTGTAGATAAATTTGCTGTTCCTTTCTAGATGAGTTTAACTCCTTAATTTCTAAAATGTATGAAAGTGATCCTAGCCGAGCATGGTGGCACATGCCTTTAATCCCAGCACTCGGGAGGCAGAGGCAGGCACATTCTGAGTTCGAGGTCAGCCTGGTCTACAAAGTGAGTTCCAGAACAGCCAGGGCTACACAGAGAAACCCTGTCTTGAAAAACCGAAAAAAAAAAAATAAGAAAAAGAAAAAGAAAAGAAAGTGATCCTAATGAAGTCTCCAAATAATGAGAAAGACAATGTCCCAACTAGCCATCTCCTGTCACCAAACAGAATCTCCAAAACCAAAACTGGAAAACACCAAAAAGATTCACAAAGAGTTTTATTAATATCTCTTTGTTTTAATTTTTTATTAGTTATATTATTTACTTATATTTCAAATATTATCTCCCTACCCAGTTTTCCCTTGACAACTCCCCTATTCCATCCTTCCTTCATCCTGTCTCAGTGAGGGTGCTCCCCAACCTACCCTCCCTCCTGACTCACTGCCCGAGCATTCTATGCTGGAGCATCAAGCCTTCACAGGACCAAGAAACTCCACTTCCATTGATGTTCGACAAGGCTATCCTCTGCTACGTATGCTGGTAGAGCCATGGGTCCCACCAAGTGTATTCTTTGGTTGGTGGTTTAATTCCTGGGAGTTCTGGGGGAGGGTCTGGTTAGTTGATATTGTTGTTTTTCCTATGGGGTTGCAAACCCCTTCAGCTCTTTCAGTCCTTCCCCTAACTCCTCCAATCATTGGAGTCCCCTACTCTGTCCAAGGGTTGCTGCAAGCATCCACATCTCTATTGGTAAGGTTGTGGCAGAGCCTCTCAGGAGACAGCTATGTCAGACTCCTGTCAGCAAGGACTTCTTGGCATCAGGAATAGTGTCTGGGTTTGGTGTCTGTATATGGGATGGATCCCCAAGGTGGGGCAGTCTCTGGATGACCTTTTCTTCAGTCTCTACTCCACTCTTTGTCCCTGTATTTACTTTAGACAGGTATAAAGGGTTAATATTTTGGAAAGTGGTGGGTGGCCCCATCCTTCAAACTAGGCCTGCCTAGATTATGATCCCTACAGATTCTCTCTCTCC
This sequence comes from Mus caroli, assembly GCF_978045245.1. NCBI lineage: Eukaryota > Metazoa > Chordata > Mammalia > Rodentia > Muridae > Mus > Mus caroli. The sequence continues at coordinate 78,084,258 of NW_028227272.1, forward strand.
TTTGTTGGGTATTTCAGCTAATGTCATCCCTTTAGGGTCCTTGGAGCCTCTTGCTTTCTTGGCATCTTACGTTCTTGTTGCTACCCCCAGTTCCCTGTCCCCCATTTGTACACAACTGTATTCAATATCTTAACCCTCTGTATATCTCCTTTATGTCCTCCCATACCTCATCCTGTCCTCATTTTCCCCTCCCCCTCACCTCTTCCTCCAAGTCCCTCCTACCCTCTGCCTCTCATGATTATTTTCTTCCCTCATCTAAGTAGGATGGAAGCATCCACATTTGGACTTCCTTCTTCTTGAGCTTAATGTGGTCTGTGAATTGTACAGTGGGAATTCTGAGACTTTTTCCTAATATCCACTTATCAGTGTGTATATACCTTGTGTGTTCTTTGTGACTGGGTTACTTCACTTAGGATGATATTTTCTTTTCTCTTCTCTTCTCTTCTTTTCTTTTTGTTTTTTCTTTTTCCTTTTCTTTCTTTCTTTTTTTTTTTTTTTTTTTTTTTTTTTTTGACAGGGTTTTTCTGTGTAGCCCTGGTTGTCCTGGAACTCACTCTGTTGATCAGGCTGGCCTTGAACTCAGAAATCCTCCTGCCTCTGCCTCCCAAGTGCTGGGATTAAAGGTGTGTGCCACCACTGCCCAGCAGGATGGTATTTTCTAATTTCATCCATTTGCCTAAGAATTTCTTGAAGTCATTGTTTGTGTTTTTTGGTTTTTTTGTTTTGGTTTTTGGTTTTTCGAGACAAGAACTGGCTGTCCTAGAACTCACTTTGTAGACCAGGCTGACCTCAAACTCAGAAATCCACTTGCCTCTGCCTCCCGAGTGCTGGGATTAAAGGCATGTGCCACCACACCTGGCGAGGTCATTGTTTTTAATAGCTGAGTAGTATTCCATTCTGTAAACGTATCACATTTTCTGTATATATTCCTCTGTGGAAGGACATCTGGGTTCTTTCTAGCTTCTGGCTATTATACATAAGGCTGCTATGAACATAGTGGAGAATGTTCTCTTGTTATATGTTGAACCATATTTTGGGTATATCCCTGGGAGTGGTACAGCTGGGTCCTTGGATAGTACTATGTCTAATTTTCTGAGGAACCACCAGACAGATTTCCAGAACATTTGTACCAGCTTGCAATCCCCCTAGCAATGGAGGAGTGTTCCTCTTTTTCCACATCCTCGCCAGCACCATAATAAACAATAAAAAATAAACAGTGTCCAGTGTTTCCTTTACAATTTGTTTAGTGATTATTCTAATGGTCCTGTGGAACAATGGTGACATATATATATATATATATATATATATATGAATGAACATATAGTTATTATTCTCCTAAGAACTGATACGAAAATTTTTCCAATATTTGTTATGCTATGAAAGATAAATTTAAAGTAGCAATTTTCATTTTTTGAATTTATTACTTTTCAAATAAGTTCAGATTCCATAAAGATGTATTTGTTTTATCAATCTATTATGTAAAAAGAAAAACTATGACTCTGAAAATTGAGTTGTGCACTCTATCAATTATTATACCTATGTAGTTCAATTGAAAAATAGTATGCGTCTGAGATACACACACACGCACACACACACACACACACACACACACATATATATATATATGTTATACACACATACACACACACACACACACATATATATATATGTTACATGTATAATGATATTGCTTTAACATTCTATAGGATCATATAGATATAGATATAGATATAGATATAGATATAGATATAGATATAGATATAGATATAGATATAGATATAGATATAGATATAGATATAGATATAGATATAGATATAGATATAGATACATATATATATTTAAATTTTGTTTCCAATTTTTATTAGGTCTTTTCTTCATTTACATTTCAAATGCTATCCTGAAAGTCACCCATACCCTCCCTACCCTAGCTCCTCTATGAACCCACTCCCCCTTCTTGGCCCTGGCATTCCCCTGTACCGGGGCATATAAAGTTTGCAAGACCAAGGGGCCTCTCTTCCCAATGATGGCTGACTAGGCCATCTTCTGCTACATGTGCAGCTAGAGACACGAGCTCTACAGGTACTGGTTAGTTCATATTGTTGTTCCACCTATAGGGTTGCAGACTCCTTTAGCTCCTTGGGTACTTTCTAGCTCCTCCATTGGGGGCCCTGTGTTCCATCCTATAGATTACTGTAAGCATCCACTTCTGTATTTGCCAGGCACTGGCATAGCCTCACAAGAGACAGCTATATCAGGGTCCTTTCAGCAAAATCTTGCTGGCATATGCAATGGTGTCTGCATTTGGAGGCCGATTATGGGATGGATCCCCGGGTGTGACAGTCTCTAGATGGTCCATCCTTTCGTCTCAGTTCCAAACTTTGTCTCTGTAACTCCTTCCATGGGTGTTTTCTTCCCAACTCTAAGAAGGGGCAAAGTGTCCACACTTTGGTCTTCGTTCTTCTTGAGTTTCATGTGTTTTGCAAAGTTTATCTTGGGTATTCTAAGTTTCTGTGCTAATATCCACTTATCAGTGAGTACATATGTGAGTTCTTTTGTGATTGGGTTACCTCACTCAGGATGATACCCTCCACATCCATCCATTTACCTAGGAATTTCATAAATTCATTCTTTTTAATAGCTGAGTAGTACTCCATTGTGTAAATGTACCACATTTTCTGTATCCATTCCTCTGTTGAGGGATATCTGGGTTCTTTCCAGCTTCTAGCTATTATAAATAAGGCTGCTATGAACATAGTGGAGTATGTGTCCTTATTACCAATTGTAACATCTTCTGATTTTCCTCTGCTACATATGCAAGTGAAGCCATGGGTCCCTGCATGTGTACCTTTTGGTTGATGGTTTAGTCCCTGGGAGCTCTGGGGTGTCTGGTTGGTTGCTTTGGTTGTTCTTCCTATGGGGGTACAAACCCCATCAGCTCCTTCAGTCCTTCCCCTAACTAATTCATTAAGGTCCCTGTGCTCAGTCCAAAGGTTGGCTGCAAGCATCTACATTTGTAATGGTCAGGCTCTGACAGAGCCTCTCATGCAACAGCTATAACTGGCTCCTGTCAGCAAGCACTTCTTGGTATCAGTAATAGTGTCTGAGTTTGGTGTCATTTGTGATGGATCTCCAAGTGGGACAGTCTTTGCATAGTCTTTTATTGAGTCTATGCTCCACTCTTTTTCCCTGTATTTCCTTAAACAGGAGCATTCTGGGTTAAAAATTTTGAGATGCCTGGGTGACACCATTCCTCTGAATATGGTCTTTACAGGTTCTCCCTACCCTCTGTTTGGTATTTCAGCTAATGTCATCCCAGTTGGGTCCTGAGAGCCTCTTGCTTTCCTGGTGACTGGTACTAAACAAGAAATAATAAAGATATAGGGAAATGGCTTAGTGAGCAAAGCACCTGGCATTCAAATATGAGAACCTGACATCACATTTCTACAGCTCAGCCAATTATAGTAGCATACATCTCTTATTCCCATACTCCTATAGCTAGATGAGAGGCAAAAACTGCAAGGATAATCCTCTGGAAGCCCACAGAAGACCTTGTCTTCTTAATACAGCAGTACATAGCAAGAGACTTTATCTCAAAGAAGGTGGGTCAAACACCTAAATATGCCCTTTGGCAAATGTACTTATGTTTTGTGAACATGCATGCACATGTGTACACGCACACACACACACACACACACACACACACACACACACTATACAAAAACATTTTAAAATGCAATAGAATAGGAATTTGATATCGAGAAATAAAGTAAAAATAAAATTCATACCAGAGAAGTTGTAATTCTTGCAGAGTGCTCTACAACCCCCCGGATCTCCAGCGGTAGAGAATTCCCACACCCACTTGTTTCTTCCCACATATATATGGAATGGATGCAAACCAATATACATATAAATTTTAAAAAATGAACATTTTAAAGGAGTATTGAATAGTCATAAGTGACTGTTTCATCAAGTATTAAGGAATTATGGAATTTGATTGCAAACTTCTGTATGAATCTGTGGGTGTAAATCCTGTGCCATATTAAGCAACTGAGCAGATTGTTTGGGGAAGTACTCTAGAAATACCACTGTTCTTAATGCAACTGCAAAAGACTTTTGTGCATCCTAACTAATTTTCTATATTACCTGGTCCCAATACTGGGGCTTAGGAGAAGCAAAGACAACACACTCTACAGTGACATTGCGTTGAATATAGGACGTGAATGTAGAAGGAAGAGTATAGGAAGAAATGAATGGGGAGACTTGGAGGTGGGAGTCATAAAGATGAGGGTTAGGGTGATTATAGGATTTACTCATATGAAAATGTCTTTATGAAACCCATCACTCTATAAAAGGAGTGTATGCCAACAAAAGAGAAAAACTATCACAGGCAAAAATATGGGTTCTAACTTGGAAAGGAGTGAAAAGCTGCTAATACTGCCATGTATGTGTAAAAACACATAATCAATTTTATTAAAACTAATGATATATTGAGTGTTAAGCAAGGAATTGACAACTAAGGAAGATTAAACAGGAAGGAAAAAATTAATGAATAAAATGAAAAAGCATGATTCCCCAAATTCAAAATTTAAATGTTGAGAGAAATTGACTGAAAGAGTAGAACCCTACAGAATGATTTGATGTTTTTCAACAATACTTCTGCTCTTATTTTTCTTATTTATTGCCATGGACAGAATTGAGGTTTTGTTCATTTATTTTATTTTTTTATTGGATACTTCCTTTATTTACATTTCAAATGTTATCCCCTTTCCTGGTCCCTCTCTCCCCACCCCTGGAAAGCACCTATCACATTCCACCTTCCCCTGCTTCTATGAAGGTATTCCTATACCCACCCATTGCCTCCTGCCTCCCCGCCCTTGATGTTGACAGGAGTTGCAAGTAGATAGGGATGAGGATAACAATAACACATTATGTATACATATGAAACTGGCAAAAAAACAATCTGTATTATAAAAGACAAAAGTGCTTCATACTGTAATAAAAATATCTGAACTACATACAAATTAATTGAATCCAAATTACTAACAACATTAATGTGTGGATGATAAGCAGCATTAAAATTAATAATAACCTAAGAGATAAACACATATTCCTCATGATACTTAACAAGATGACTCTAAAATTTATACCAAAAAAAAAAAAAGACAAGTAAAGATTATGAGTAAGCAATACATTGGTCAGAAATCAATATGAAAATCTTAGTTTAAACATTCTGGACTATGCTATAATTAAATAAAATAGGAAGTTGAACATATTAAATATTTTAATTATTTAATCAGCAGAGGTCATATAGAAAGTATGAATAAAAACACTCATTTAGGCATATGAATTTTAAAGCTTTGAAAATTAGGGTTTTTTTTTACAACATAACTTGATTTTTCTCTTCTTTTTTTTATTCCCCAAGCCCTGTCACATTTCTATCCTTTGCCTCTTTCAACTTTATTGTTGTTATATTTCTGGATGTACCTTAAAGCAAATACAACCTTCTCGTCTGTGTAATATAACTTGTATGGATATGTCATCTAGACTGACCATTGTTAGGAGATAGCCAGTTGGTGTGCTCTGCCATGAAGAAGCCACCCTCTCCATGGTAGCAGGACAATTGCCATTGTCAGCTTATAGTTAGTCAGACATGTTGATGAGTCTTTATGAGTGTAGCTTCTAGAATCCTTAGAAAATCAAATTACACACTGAACTCCATACCTCATGACCACAAGGCTGTATAAGAAAAAAAAAATTCAAAGATTATATGTCCCAGTACAGGGGAATGCCAGGGCCAGGAAGTGGGAGTGAGTGGGTTGGGGAGCAGGACGGGGGGGGGGGTGGTATATGGGACTTTCATGATAGCATTTGAAATGTAAATGAAGAAAATATCTAAAAAAATTAAATTAAAAAAAATAAAATGTCAAATCCAGAATATCAAAATACATAAAGGAATGTTTGAAATAAAGAGAACAACCAAAAGTTTAATATGCCTTTGAAACAAGTCTGTTAGTGGTAATAATAAAATAGAACTCAAATTAGTTTATATATGTAAAATTATTTTCATAAACAGAAAAAGAAAAATCAAATGAGCAATTATATATCTTTTCAAGCAAGGTGCTAATATATTGATGGTCATAAAAATGCATTTTAACATAATTGTGAAGTGTGAGCATCTATCATGTCTATTACCAAAATCAGCAAGTCCTTGATATCTGCAAGGGTAAGCTATGGGGTGGGGGTGGGAGTGGGGGTGGAGTATATTTTAGCTAACTTTATATTTAAAAGCTTAACTCAAGTTTAAAAAAATAATTTTAGAAGATATCTTGACAATGCTTATGTGTTACATATGGTGGCATTTGTATTATCACAAACATGAAGGGCAACAAGAACTAATATTAACAATAGATTAGGATAAAATTAAACCCTCACAAAATAAGTTAGAGATGTAAAGACTTAGTAGCAAATCATATTTAATCTCAGTGCCCTGTCGCATTCAGCTATCTACATCTGAAGTCCCCTAATGGATACCTGAACGTTTGCATAGTACCAAAGTCTGTGAAAAACTGAATTTGTAAATGGCGTGCAATAATATGTTGTGATCAATAACTACTAATAAACAGAAGAGTCAAATAGGCTACTAAAAAACATAACTGGATGTTATCTTCAAAGACACTGTGGAAATCTCCCAGTTTCCATCCCTCTGGGATCCCAAGAAATTATATGAATTAGAGGTTTGCTGTTACTAAATAAAACCAGAGAACACAAAACTTCTGATAAGGAAGATCATCCCACTGTATTGTTATCCTGAGAACATACTGAATATTTATTTTACATGTGAATGAAAGGTTTAAACAACTACATCAGCATTCTTTTAAACATTTCAATGGATATAAAAATGCACACATGTTATCATAAACCTTTTCTATTCTTAATGGAACAAAACCAGACATGAATAAAATATCAGTAACAAACAAATTTCCACTACACCTAACACATTTTTTTTTAAAAAAATGACAACTATTTGTCTAGCAATATAAGAAATAAAGCGAGTTTTAGTTTATGAGAGATACAACTAAAGAATCCACAAATAAAACAATAAAATACACTTATCAGATAAAAATAAATGAAATTGAAAAACAGAGAAAAATAAAATGGAAAACAGAAATCAGAAGATAAATGTAAGATATTCTTATAATTAGTAATTGTCTTTGCTGCTTTTTCCTTTGCCGTGACAAAACACCATCAAAGTGTTTTGAAAACACACACACACACACACACACACACACATATATATACATATATACAAAGGAAAACATTTTATTTGGTGATTCATTGTTCCATATGGTTATCAGAAAACTTGGAGAATGTGAAAAAATAACAAGTGCAGATGTTTGATCAGGGACAAGGGAACCCACTATCACTGTAGGATAATTGTGGGTGTTTTGTCCTCCAGAGCTCACAGATGACTCACTCAACTGAAGATGCAGCTTAGTATGGAGGAGCACTTCTGAGCAGAGGCAGAACAGAGCACAGCACTCATAAAGTAGTGCAGGATGAAAGTCAGAGTGATGCCAGAAACCAAAACTCCTGACAGGTAAGAAGTATCATTATGAGAGGCAAGTTCATGTGTCAAATTTTATACTTCATTGTGTGTGTGTGTGTGTGTGTGTGTGTTGTTTTGTTTTGTTTTTTGGAAAAACATACAACAGTGAAGGAACCTTTTTAGATTTGTTAATGTCAAAGTATTATTGCAAAATAATTTCAAATACAATTTTACCTTTGTCTACATATACTCATTAACGATATCTTTAATAGTGGAACATTGTTTATGTTTCAGTTGATGCCTGCTAGTTACTGTCTGTTTCTATGAAGAGACAGAGTGACAGAAGAAAATTTAAAAAGGAAACATTTATTTGGGGATTTACTCATAGTTTCAGAGGATGAATCCCTGACCATTGCTGAGCATGGTGACAGGCAGGGATGCATGTGACTGTAGTTAACAGAGAGATTTCACCTCTGATCTATGAGTTGTAAGGAGGGAGGGAGAAAGAGAGAGAGAGAGAGAGAGAGAGAGAGAGAGAGAGAGAGAGAGAGAGAGAGAGAGAGAGAGAGAGCACAAGCCTTTGACATCAAAATCCAATCCCAATGACACAGTTACTTCAACAGGGCAATACCTTCTAATCCTTCCGAAACAGTCTCACCATGGTGACCAAACATTCAACCATAGGAGACCTTGGGAGCTGTTCTTATTCACACTACTACAATGCTAAATAATTATCCATATATTCCATAGTTTACTGTTTTGATACTACCCTTTAATAGTCAAAGAGAAGAAAAATCACTAAACCACATGACAGTGGTCCCAATGCATGTGTTTAGAAATGTTTTAGCCAGTTTTATAAGCATAAATTTGTGGTAAACAACAACTTTGGAGATATGTACAAACACTATGTTATCTACTTTCTATTACCACATTAGTGAGTATGAAATATGTCAATATGAGATGAGGTAATTTAGAAAATCCTGTTTGTTATTCACCTGTGAAATATTTAATAAACAAGCCCATGTGTGAACCTTGTGTTTTGTATACAAAGAAACAAGTGTTAATTACTGAAAAGGGAGACAGCTGTGAAAATATTTATCTGCTATGAGCATGTTTTCTTCAGCACTCTATTCTATTTTTAAGATAAAAGCATTTAAACACCTCTAACACTCCTGTATCAAATAGGACTCATTAAAAGATTGCGTAGAGACATTGTTTCTGAGTTGTATTTAGAAGATCTTCTGAGGTTAGATTTTCTTTGAGTCATTGTCTAAGGAGAGTTCTAAGATTCATTAGAATATACACCAGATTCTTTGAGCGTATCCAATATAATTACTTGCATTCAGATTTTAATGTATATAGTTATCTATGAGACCGTAATTGTAGAAGTAACTTTTATTCACCTGTTGTAATTGACTTCTCAGAGAATTAATCCTGAGAATGCTCACCCTGTTTACTTCTTTCTGAATTCTGATTAATTCATTTAATCTTTCTGACTCAAAGACCTCTCCAAGCTGTTCATACTGGTTTCTCTCAGATTCTAAGTGAATTGCTCTGGTTGGCCTCAAACAACCCCTGGCAATCAGTTCTAATCTGGATCTTTCTCATTCTCTGGCTTGCTCTTTCTTTGCCTGCAACCTTTCTTTGTAAAACTTTCCTGGGAAAAATGACACCCATGCTTCTCTCACCCCTCTGTCTCTTGCTCTCACTCTTGCTCACAACTCTCCTCTCTTTCCTATTTGTTATCCTGAGTGTTGTGCAGATCCTATCTCTGACTCATTCTGTCAAAATTTTCTGATTCTTCAGTTTGTCTCCCTCTCAATGAGAAATCAATCTCAAATATGGCTACTTCCATCAAAAACTAACTTTATATTCATTTAAATATCTGAAAGAGTTCAGCATATTTTTATTTCACTCAGTTTTACAGAAAGGAATCATTTATATGTGAAAAGTGGTATGAATAAGTAGGTGATATAATGAGACATCTGCCAACTTTGACTCTAGATAATTTTGTCAAATGCATGACACCTGGAAATCAGCACTAGCAACATTGTTCTCAAAACAATTCTCTCTCTCTATCTCTCTCTGAGAGTATTGGGGTGTGTGTGTGTGTGTGTGTGTGTTTTCTATATGATTGGATATAAATACCAAGAATGCTAACACGATTAACTAGTACTTAATCTACTTGGAAGAAAATCCATAAATTCAAACCAAATCCAGACACTTTGATAATTATCTCCTATATACTTTAATGTATGCATGTATTACAATGATGATAGCACTTTTATTAGATATTTTCTTTATTTACATTGCAAATGTTATCCCTTTTTCTAGTTTCCCTCTGAAACCCCTCTCCTCTTATCTACTCCTCCATCCCCCTGCTCACCAACCCACCCTTTCCTGCTTCCTGGACGTGGCATTCCACTACACTGGGATAGAACCTTCACAGACCTAGGGGCTTTTCCTGCCATTGATGACCAACTAGGCCATCCTCTGCTGCTTATGTAGCTGGAGCCATGAGTCCCACCATGTGTACTTTGGTTAGTGGTTTAGTCCCTGGGAGCTCTGGTGGTACTGGTTAGTTCATATTGTTGTTCCTTCTATAGAGCTGTAAACCCCTTCAACTCCTTGGTTTTGTTCTCTAGCTCCTTCATTGGAGGCCCTGTGTTCAGTCCAATGGATGTCTGTGAGCATCTCATTCTGTACTACTCAGGCACTGGCAGAGCCTCTCAGGGGACAGCTATAACAGTCTCCTATCAGAAAGCCCTTGTTGACCTCCACAATAGTGTCTGGGTTTTGTGGTTGTATATGGAATGGATCCCCAGGTGGGGCAGTCTCTGGATGGCCTTTCCTTCAGACTCTGCTCCATACTTTGTCTCTCTAACTTCTTCCATGGTCCTTGGTCTTTGGTCTTCCCTCTTCTTGAGTTTCATGTTTTACTAATTGTATCTTGTCTATTCCGAGTTTCTGGGCTAATATTCACTTATCAGTGACTGTATGTAATGTGTGTTCTTTTGTGATTGGGTTACTGCAATAAGGATGATATCCTCCAAATCCATCCATTTGCTTAAGAATTTCATAAATTCATTGTTTTTAATAACTTAGTAGTACTCCAATGTGCAAATGGAGTACCACATTTTCTGCTTCCATTCCTCTGTTGAGGAACATCTGGGTTCTTTCCAACTTCTGGACACAATTACTCTGATACTTACACCACATAAAGACTCAACAAAGAAAGAGAACTTGAGACCAATTTCCCTTATGAATATCGATGCAAAAATACTCAATAAAATTCTTGCTAACTGAATCCAAGAACACATCAAAACAATCATTCGTCATGATCAAGTCGGTTTCATTCCAGGGATGCAGGGATGGTTTAATATAAGGAAATCAATCAACATAATCCACTATAGAAACAAACTCAAAGACAAACACCACATGATCATCTCTTTAGATGCTAAGAAAGGATTTGAAAAAGTCCAACACCCATTCATGTTAAAAGTCTTGGAAAGATCAGGAATTCAAGGCCCATACTGAAACAGAATAAAAGCAAACCAGTAGCCAACATCAAACTGAATGGAGAGAAGCTTGAAGCAATCCCACTAAAATCAGGGACTAGACAAGGCTGTCCACTTTCTCCCTATCTATTCAATGCAATTCTAGAAGTCCAAGCCAGAGCAGTTCGACAACAAAAGGAGATCAAGGGGATACAAATTAGAAAGGAAGAAGTCAAACTATCACTTTTTGCAGATGATATGATAGTATATATAAGTGACCCTAAAATTTCCACCAGAGAACCCCTAAACCTCATAAACAGCTTCAATGAAGTAGCTGGATATAAAATTAACTCAAACAAGTCAATAGCCTTTCTCAACACAAAGGATAAACAGGCTGAGAAAGAAATTAGTGAAACAACACCCTTCTCAATAGTCACAAATAATATAAAAAGCTTGGTGTGACTCTAACTCAAGAAGTAAAAGATCTGTACGATAAGAACTTCAAGTCTCTGAAGAAAGAAATTGAAGAAGATCTCAGAAGATGGGAAGCTCTCCCATGATCATGGATTGGCAGGATTAATATAGTCAAAATGGCTATCTTGTTGAAAGCAATCTACAGATTCAATGCAATCCCCATCAAAATTCCAACTCAATTCTTCACTGAGTTAGGAAGGGCAATTTGCAAATTCATCTGGAATAACAAAAAGACCTAGGATAGCAAAAACTACTCTCAACCACCAAACCCAGACACTATTGCATATGCCAGCAAGATTTTGCTGAAAGGACCCTGATATAGCTGTCTCTTGTGAGGCTATGCCAGTGCCTGGCAAATACAGAAGTGGATGCTCACTGTCATCTACTGGATGGAACACAGGGCCCCTAATGAAGGAGCTAGAGAATGTACCCAAGGAGCTAAAGGGGTCTGCAGCCCTATAGGAGGAACAACAATATGAACTAACCAATACCTCCCAGAGCTGTGTCTCTAGTTGCATATGTAGCAGAGGATGGCCTAGTCAGCCATCAATGGGAGGAGAAGCCCTTGGTCTTGTGAAGATCATATACTCCAGTACAGGGAAATGCCAAGGTCAGGAAGAGAGAGTGGGTGGTTTGGGGATCAGGGTGGGGGAACGTATAAGGGACTTTCAGGATAGCATTTGAAAAGTAAATGAAGAAAATATCTAATAGAAAAAAGAAAATTCTCTATCTAGATCTTTATCCCACTTAAATTGGTGTGTTTGTTTTGTTTGTTTTTGTTTTTTGTTTTGTTTTTGTTTTGTTTTGTTTTGTTTTTTCTCATTACATACGTGAGACATTAGCCCTCTATCTGAAGTATAGCTGTTGGAAACTGCTTCTTATTCTGTAGGCTGCTGCCTCATCTGAATGATGGTGGCCCTTGTGATGCAGAAGAATCTCAGTTGCATGATGTTCTGTTTACTTTTGATCCTAGTGGCTGAGCTAAAGGTGTTCTGCTTAGAAAGTCTTTCCCTGAGCCAATGAATCCAAACCTATTTCCCTCTTTTTCTTTTATAGGATTCACTTTATCTGGTTTTATGTTGAGGTCTTTGTCCTCCTGGATCAGATGGGAACACATAGTCTGACCTTCTGCAGAGAGTGAGAGACCTTGTATACAACTTTAAGTGGAAACTGCCTATTGAATCCCTCCCCTCAGGGTTCATGGAATCACAGAGAAGAGGATCTATAAAGAGTGTAAGATCCAGAGCAGATGGAGGACACAGAGGAAACAAGATATTATAAATCCGTAGGATCTAAGCTCATATTAACTCACAGAGACTGAAGCAACATGCACAGGAACTGCACAGGTCAGGTCTAAACCAGGTCCACACCAGGTTTTCTGTGTATTTATGTTTACTGAACTTATGGGATTCCTGAGTGTGGTAACAAGTGGGTCCGATCCTTTTGCCTTTCCTTGTGTATTTTCATTCTCTTTGTTTGTCTTGTCTAACTCAGATGTGTCAATTTTTGTTTAATCTTATTTCAATGTATTTTATCACATTTTACTTGAGTATTAAAATAATAACAATATAATTATAAAATTTCTCTCTTGCCTTTTCCCCATCAGAACATTTGCCAATTTATTCCCCCGACGTCCCTACACTTTAAGGCCTCTTTTTCATAAATTGATATGACACTCAAAAATGTATGTACACATACAACTGGGAATATTGCTTGCTCAGTCCACATTCTGCTATGTGTATGTATGCTTTCTCGTATCATATTTTTGGTAGTGGACAACAAAACTGTTTGTTCTTTAAGTTTACCTCTCTTGCTCCCTGGTTTCTTCTTTGTGTATTAAGCTTTTCCCTGTCTACTCTGGCATATAATTTGGTCATTCTTGTATAGCTCATTTTTTGAGCAGTTATGTTTGTGAGATTTTATGGATGTAGTATCTGACATTCCCAGGAGACTCAGTCTCACCACAAAGACCCTGATCCCCTGGTCTTTGCAGCCTTTCTGCCCATTTTGTTATTCTGCATTGCTGGGGCTCTCCCTGGTTCATTTACCTAAAACCACACAAACTACAATTCTGTAATCCTTCTTGGTCAGGCTCAATAATTCTGGATTTATAGAGATAAGGCATAGTTCTTGATGTTATTGCTATTGTTAAGCAAAGAAAATTGTTCTAAAATATAAATTTCCAAGGTAAATAATAAAGATTTAATGACTACTAGAATTGTAGCTACTTATTAAGACCTGTTATTGAAAAAATGGGGAACAACAGTAGAAAGCATGCTACTTATTGTAGCTTGTGTGCCTGCACAGACTGGAATTAAATATTGAGGGAAGATTGCAAAAGTTAAGATAAAAAGTTCTTCACTTATTTAAAACACCGGTAAAATATATTATACTTCAAAATAACTATGGAAAGTATCAGTATTCTTAAAGAATCCCACAAAATGACATTTTTCTTTCATTCTTATAAAATATTCTTTTCTCACACAATATACCCTGATTACAGATCCCCTCCCTTTATTCCCCACCCACATTCATAACAACAAAATGTAGCAAAACTCTATATAATAATTTGACCCTCCCAGCAGGTCCAGTTATTCGTGGGTCTCGAGGGGACTCCTCCTTAAACCAAATGGGGAGGGGGGTGAGAGAGAAAGGAAGCCAAGCACAGAAAAGACACGGAGTCAATCTGAATCTTGTCAAGGCTTCTTTGTGTTCAGCAAAACTTGTAGTTTTTTATACAAAAAGGGGGAATAATCCTTACACAGAAGGGCAGGGGAGGGGGCAGTGGTAATTTTCCTAGGTGACTACAATGATATCTAAAAGTATATCTTGTGGTTATGACATCTGCTGTTTGTGTCAGTCAGGTCTGGCATCATCTTGTGGTAATTGTTGGTGACCTTCATCTGGACTTAGTCAGCTTGAGGAGGGGGTCCATCTGGAAACAGTCCTTTGGTGATCTTTGTCTGGACTTAGTCACCTTGGGGAGGAGGTCCAACTTTATGTCCTAAGACTTGGTACTTCACTTGGATTATTATAAAGAATTTAGTTTTGGCTCCCAACAATAATTTTTAAAAATCACACAGAAGTTGGACAAGGCAAACCAACAGAGTGAAAACAACCCCTTTATATATGTGGAAATTTAAGAGTTAGGGTGCTACTAACCAATTATATATTTGGACATGCAATACTAGAATTCCCTACAGTTTAGATTAACACAAAATGCTTAAAAGGGATGATGAAATGGATCAATGTGTAAAGTTGATTTCTGTCAGGCCTAGTGACTGTAGTTCCTGCAACCAAATTGGTAAAACTGGAGAACCAAATTCAGTAAGTAGTACTTTGACTGCCATGTGTTCAGTGACTTACTTGCATAAGCTCATATAGGTACACATATAAACACAGCACACACACACACCAATTATGAATATTTTATACACATGCCCAAAAGAATATCATGAAGTTAAATATGAGTAACTTTTTAAAGGGGTGGAGTGGTATTTTATTTTACAGGCTATAGTTTATCATCCAGCAAATAGAATGAAAGACTCAAAGCAGAAATTGGAGCAGAGGCTATAGAGGAGCATTGCATACTGTTTTCCTCTGTCATGGCTTGCTCAACCTGATATTTAACAGCATCTAAGACCACCAGTCCTCAGGTGGCACAACCCACAGTAGACGGAACCCTCATATATCAATCTTCAACAACAACAAAAATGCATCAATATAGGTTTGTCCACAGGCCATTCTGTTGGGGACACCTTTTAAAATGAGGTCCTCTCTTCCAAAATAACCCCAGCTTGGGTCAAGTTTACAGAACACTAGCTAGCACAGTTGACACCTCTTTCATTTGACACAAAAATATATAAGTTGTTAAATGATAACCTTTCATTTTAATTGACCCAGACCTTATAATAAATATTGATGCAACATTATAAAATAGTTCATCTTTTAAAACATCAATACTTTACAAAATTTCAAATATTATAAAAGCTTTAAAAAGGTAAAAATACATTAAAACAAAATAATGAGTATTTCTGTATAAATTACCATGCATTATCAGCATATATGTACACATACACATGGATATTATGTATACACTTTACTATTATTTTATGTGTTAATATTTTTCTAATATATGAGTTATAAAAAGATATCATGATTTAATAATATAATATGATAATGATTTCATTCTTCAAACCCACATAGAAAATGGGCAAACAGAAAAATTATTATTTTTATTAGATTATTTATGTATTTACATTTCAAGTATTATCCCCTCTCTTGGTTTCTCCTCTAGACCACCTTCTCCTTCCCTGACCTCCTGTTTCTATGAGGGTCCCACCTCATTGCCCTGACATTCTCCTACACTGGGGATTCAAGCCTTCACAGGACCAAGGGCCTCTACTCTTATTTGTGCCAAACAATGTCATCTTCTGCTACATATGTGGCTGGAGCCATGGGTCCCTTTATATGTAATCTTTGGTTGGTGGTTTAGTCCCTAGGAGCTCTGGTGAAACAATATCAACCAACAAGAAAAAAAAAATACTCTTGTACTGGCTATTTTTGTGTCAACTTGACACAGCTGGAGTTATCACAGAGAAAGGAGCTTCAGTTGAGGAAATGCCTCCATGAGATCCAACTGTAAGGCATTTTCTCAATTAGTGATCAAGGGGGGAAGGCCCCTTGTGGGTGGGACCATCCCTGGGCTGGTAGTCTTGGGTTCTATAAGAGAGTAGGCTGAGCAAGCCAGGGGAGGCAAGCCAGTAAAGAACATCCCTCCATGGCCTCTGTATCAGCTCCTGCTCCCTGACCTGTCTGAGTTCCAGTCCTGACTTCCTTTGGTGATGAACAGCAGCATGGAAGTGTAAGCCGAATAAACCCTTTCCTCCCCAACTTGCTTCTTGGTCATGATGTTTGTGCAGGAATAGAAACCCTGACTAAGACAAATTGGTACCAGCAGAGTGGGGTATTCCTGTGACAACCTGACCATGTTTTGGGGAGGACTGTGGAAGGACTTTGGAACTTTGGGCCAGAAGATCCATTCGGTGTTAAGAGCTCTGTCGAATTCTGTGTAGGAGCTTGGAAGATAATGTTGAGAACAGTGCAGAGGATGGAGGCCTGGGTTGTGAAATTTCAGAGGGAAAATTAAAGACTCTCTTCAGGGCCATTGCTGTTTTTATTGTGAAGATTTTGTAGTTCTGGTTAGCTGGGGCTGAAGAATCAGCTGTGATTAAGATACCAGAACTACTAAAGCAAAAACTTTGCATTACTGGGACTATTGATGCTGGTTAGCTGGAGCTAAGAAATTAGCAGTGATTAAGAAGAGACCAGCATCGTTGAGGTGACATCTTCTGGGAAGTGTTTTCTGAAAGCACAAAGAGGCTGTGTTCCAGAGATAGGCAAGGTTGTACTCCTTCTGCAGTGGGACTTGGTAATGTGTAAGGGTCACCCAGGTGGTACTGGTTTTGAAGGCATGAAGGGGTCACACAGCAGCTCAGGCTCGGCACTGTGAGAGGCCATGGAAGGCCATTGGTGAAGGTGCAGCCCCAGTTGTAATTGAAGGCCCAGGACTGAAGGGGTCACGCAGTGTTTTGGAGATGCCAGTACCAGGAGATGACCACCAAGAGCAGCAGCAGCAGTGGAGTACAGGCATCTGGAGCCCAGAGGACGACATGTGTGCTACAAAGGGCATGGCTGGAGAAGTGACCCAAGCCCTTGGAGGAGTCCAGAAGATCGTGAGTTGGATCCCAGACGTTGGATGGTTGGAGATTGATTTTTGCTTTGATTGTGACTGTGCCCTGATATTTTCCCTCTTGAAGGAAGAAACTGTTTTAGTGGAGCCCACAGTTAAGAGACTTTTAATTGTAAAAAGACTTTGGATTTTAAAAGAGATGGATATTTTAAAGAGATTGAAATTTTAAGAATATGTAAAGACTGTGGGACTTTTAAAGTTATTTAGATCTTGGAGATGAATAAGAATGTAAGGGTTGAGGCTTACTAGTGATGTGTTTGTGTGTCAAGTTGACAAGGGGTCAATTGTACTGGCTATTTTTGTGTCAACTTGACACAGCTGGAGTTATCACAGAGAAAGGAGCTTCAGTTGAGGAAATGCCTCCATGAGATCCAACTGTAAGGCATTTTCTCAATTAGTGATCAAGGGGGGAAGGCCCCTTGTGGGTGGGACCATCCCTGGGCTGGTAGTCTTGGGTTCTATAAGAGAGTAGGCTGAGCAAGCCAGGGGAGGCAAGCCAGTAAAGAACATCCCTCCATGGCCTCTGTATCAGCTCCTGCTCCCTGACCTGTCTGAGTTCCAGTCCTGACTTCCTTTGGTGATGAACAGCAGCATGGAAGTGTAAGCCGAATAAACCCTTTCCTCCCCAACTTGCTTCTTGGTCATGATGTTTGTGCAGGAATAGAAACCCTGACTAAGACAACTCTTGATTCCATACTAATCTTTTCCTTGTGTATCTATAATTAGTAAAGGAATTTCTTTATAATATATATCTGTATCATCCTACTGGTATATATATCTGTTTCCAAATCCATATCCACTCTATATCTCTATCTCTACATCTATACAATCTCTCTATTATGAAATGAAACAACAACCCAATTTATATTCTTGAAAGTTCACTTCAGTGAATAAGCACTCTCATAAATTTTATACATAGAAATTTAATGACTTATATGACTTATATTTTTAAACTGCCTTTTTTTAAAGCACAGTGAAAGCAAAACCATTTCTAGTAGTAAGTATTTTGGACTATGTCCCCAGTAAATTTTAGAACTGTCCCCTGATATTTTTGACATTTCTTAAGGTGTGCTATATTTTATGTTTATTTTCACCACTATATTAGTTATCCTTTCTGTAAAAAGTTGTTAGTATCACTAGCTTGCCACAGTTTTGGTTTTACTAGATGTGTTTATTCCCAGGAGAATCTAAGGATAAAAAGAATCTTTTGTAAAAACAGAGTAAAGTTTTTAATTATAGTAATAAAATATTATATCAACATATCTATTCCTTGTGCACTTTTTATTATAAAACACATGACAATAAATTTACTTACTGTTGATTTTATGCAGTGTTAAACTATTTAGAAGTAAACCTTAAATTCCCACTCTCTGACAGTTCTCTATATTTATCTATATCTATGTATTTATCTCTATCTCTATCACTCTCTATCTCTATCTTTATCTCTATCGATTGATAGATAGGTGTTTGTGGTGGTTAAATTTTTTTATTAGCTATTTTCTTTATTTACATTTCAAATGTTATCCCTTTTCCTAGTTTCCCCTCTGAAAAATACCTATCCCCTCCCCCCTTCCCCTGCTCCCCAACCCACCCACTCCCATTCCCAGTCCTGGCCTTCCCCTATACAGGGGCATAGAAACTTCACAGGACCTAGAGCCTCTCCTCCCATTGATGACCGACTAGGCCATGTGGTGGTTAATTTTATGTCAACTTGATACAAGCTAAAGCTGTCTGAGAGAAGGGAACCTTAATTAATAAAATATCTTCATAACATAAGCCTGTAGGCAAGCCTTTAGGTTATTTCTTATAATTAGTAATTGATTGGAAAGGAACCAACCCATTGTGGTTGGGGCCCACTCTATGTAGTGGTTCTGAGTTCTATAAGAAAGCAGGTTGAGCATGCAATGAGGAGCAGGCCAGTGATCAGTGTTCCTCTCTGGCTTCTACATGAGCGACTGCCTCCAGGTTCCTGTGCTTTTTGAGTAGCAGTCCTGAAATCCTTCGAGAATTAACTGTGATACAGAAGTGTAAGATAAACAAACACGTTCCTTCTCAACTTGCTTTTGGACTTGGTGTTTTATTACAATGCTCTAAATCTCTGTCATTTAGACATATATGTATGGTAATAAAAGTTGGCTTGAAAAAAATTATGATATTTATTTAGGAAAAGCTTATCAATATCTTATACTATGTCCAATTTTGAAAATGAAGTAGATTGCAAATTTTCAAAACCCAGTATTTATTCTACTGCTAATTTAAGCTTCTTATAGAGAAATCATGCCATAAGATTTTGCATATGTTCAGCAATTCATTTCAGTATAGTAATATATTCATGAAAATTTCTTGAAACATTAAGGTAGAAATGTAAATTACTGCCACAAAGTGCTTAGTTCATAGAGAATTAAGGGAACTACAAAGGTATCATTCTTTTTTTTTTAATTAGGTATTTTCCTCATTTACATTTTCAATGCTATCCCAAAAGTCCCCCATACCCACCCCCCCAATCCCCTACCCACCCACTCCCCCTTTTTGGCGCTGGGATTCCCCTGTACTGGGGCATATAAAGTTTGCAAGTCCAATGGGCCTCTCTTTGCAGTGATGGCCGACTAGGCCATCTTTTGATACATATGCAGCTAGAGACAAAAGCTCCAGGGTACTGGTTAGTTCATATTGTTGCTCCACCTATAGGGTTGCAGTTCCCTTTAGCTCCTTGGGTAATTTCTCTAGCTCCTCTATTGGGGGCCGTGTGATCAATCCAATAGCTGACTGTGATCATCCACTTCTGTGTTTGCTAGGCCCCGGCATAGTCTCACAAGAGACAGCTATATCTGGGTCCTTTCAGCAAAATCTTGCTAGTGTATGCAATGGTGTCAGCGTTTGGAAGCTGAGTATGGGATGGATCCCTGCATATGGCAATCACAAGATGGTCCATCCTTTCGTCACAGCTCCAAATTTTGTCTCTGTAACTCCTTCCATGGGTGTTTTGTTCCCATTTCTAAGAAGGGGCAAAGTGTCCACACTTTGGTCTTCGTTCTTCTTGAATTTCATGCGTTTAGCAAATTGTATCTTATATGTTGGGTATCCTAAGTTTCTGGGCTAATATCCACTTATCAGTGAGTACATATTGTGCGAGTTCCTTTGTGATTGGGTTATCTCACTCAGGATGATGCCCTCCAGGCCCATCCATTTGCCTAAAAATTTCATAAATTCATTTTTTTAAATAGCTGAGTAGTACCCAGATGCCCCTCAACAGAGGAATGGATACAGAAAATGTGGTACATCTACACAAAGGTATCATTCTTAACTGGACTCAAAAATTGACTCTTTCTTATCCTTTTATTCAAAAAGTGCAAGGCAGGAGGAGTAGCATGAGATTAAGGGCACAGTGGACTATACGAAAAGTGCTAGATAGCCCAGGACACTGTTAAGTTCCTTTCACAAACAACAGATATGTAGCAAAAATGTAAATAATTTTTTCTTGTGATTATGAAAATTAATACTTTCATATGTAAAAGTTTTACAAATGACAATGGTTAAAAGTAAAACTATGTTAAATACTCAACACAATATCTGGAAATTAGGACAGCCTGATACATGAGTGGCAGGTATTTAATGAGGCCTAAAAAACAGCTTATTGTAGCAAGTTGTTTTTGAATTCTTAGGAGTGAACAATAAAGCAGTTTTGCCTTGGGAGAAGCACAAATTTGATCTTTGGAGTCATATCCTCAAGTGTTAATAAATGATCCTTAGATTATTCATAAAATATTAAGCATTAGAACACAGAAACTATAATGTTGTCAAATACTTCAAAATAACTACTGTGGTTTACTCAGTAAGCTATTGTCTTCTGAAAATAAAACATAACATAAGTGCAAAGCCCTAAGGTCATCAATTCATATCCAATCTCATTAAGTCCTAAAAAGCATATTGTTCGCAATAGGTTGATCAACAAAATAAATTGAGACAGTAGCAAAAGATATTTTAAAACAAGATTGGAATCTATGACTCTACATGCATATAAACATTCAAAAATGTTAATGGGAAGCAATATTCTTCACAGAAGACTGATAAGTAAAAATAAAAATGATTAAAGTAGAAAGATCCTCATTTGACAATCACCACAGAAATAATTTACTCGAACTTCAATAGATGTCACTGATCTGTAAAATTTGTATGAGCGCTGGAATATTTTGATAGTCTCAAAACACCTTTCTGCAGAATTCTTATCAATTATAAAACGGAAACCCTCATATTAGAGAAAACACGCACATATACTTAGCAGTGATCAAAGTTTACATTCCCAGCAATATGATAGATTGACAAGCAATGAAAACACAACAGCACTTCCATGAAATTCCTGCCAAAACACATACCACAAATCTCATCATGAGAATGCATCACACACAAAGTGAGGAATATTTTACAAAATAGTTGGCTTATGCTTGGGAAAATTTTTCAAATAATGCTGATGAAAGAAAAAATTAAAGAGCTATTTCCAAGTGATTAACTCCAAAGACACATGACGATCAATAGAAGTAGTCAATTAACATTAGATTTTATTTTTACTCTTTAACACCTAACCAATGGACAGAAGCTGCTGACCCCTGTGATTGAATTAGGGAAAAGCTGCAAGAAGCTGAGGAGGAGGGAGACCCTGTAAGAGGACCATCAGTCTCAATCTGGACCCCAGAGATGTTTCAGACAGTGGACCACAAATCAGGTAGCATACACCAGCTGATATGAGGCCCCCAACACATATACAGCAGAGGAGTGCTGTATCTGGGTTCAGTCAGAGATGATGCACCTAACCCTTAACGGAATGGAGGCACCAGAGAGTAGAGAGTTCTGGTTGGGTGAGGGGGTGGAAGATGGGGACATCCTGGTGGAAACAGGGTCCTGGGGAGGAAATATGGAATAGGAACACTAAGAGGGTGGACCAGGAGGGGGATAAAAATCTGGAGTGTAAAAAAAAAGATATATATATCTATATGTGTGTGTGTGTGTGTGTGTGTGTGTGTGTGTGTTTGGTTCTCATTTCCTCTTATTATGTCATTCTTTTCTGTTGAGACTCTTGTTTTGTTGTGGGTTTATTTGCTTTGGGTTTTGTTGTTGTTGTTGTTGTTGTTGTTGTTGTTAGTTTTTGACTTTTTGAGATAGGGTTTCTCTGTGTAGCCCTGTCAACTAGAACTCACTCTATAGTGAGGCTAGCCTCGAACTCAGAAATCTGCCTGCCTCTACCTCTGCCGTGCAAGTGCTAGAATTAAAGACATGTGCCACCACTGCCTGGCCTCCTGTTTTGTTGTTGTTTTTGTTTGTTTGTTTGTTTGTTTGTTTTCAGCTAGACCCTACTATTTTTAAAAACATTTTATTGATTTTTTTTTGTGATTTTACATCATGCACTCAATCCTACTAATCTTTATGTCCCTTCATATCTGTTTTTCACTCTTGCATCCCTTTCAAAATAAAACAAAATTAAAAATAAATAAATAAATTAATTAAATAAATAAATAAATATAATAAGCATTTTGCCCTCAGGGCTATAGTATGTCATGAAATGTCATGCAATATAGCTGTTTTCTGTACAGCTTTTCTTAGAATCATTCGTTGCTCTGAGTCATTGATGTGAATGGAAGCCACTGACTTCTGCTACGCTCTCAAAACTGGATGTCAGTTGCAATGTATCTCAGACATCCTGATGTTGACCTGTGCCATGGGGATCCTGTATCTTTGAATCTGTAGGACCAGCACTTCAACAGTTCATAAATGAGTTGACTGTTGGGATAGGCCCTCTCAGAAGCCTCCATCTGGGTCAGGGTAGAAGGAGTTTGTTATCTCAACAGAGCTCTTGAACTCTTGTCACCAGGGTCAGCAGCCAAGCTTTGCCCAGGCAAGAAGTGAGACCAGGTTTTTGTCTCTCATTCCTCCAGAACCAGCTTTTCTACACATACCACTAGGTCCAGCTCAACTGTGCTACCCAGGTAAGGTGTGGCCTGCTCTCCTGAGTGCTGCAGCCCATGAGGCATATGGACAGCCCTCCTTCCTCTGGAGTTAGCTTTCACAATGTCACCAGACCCTGGTCTCCCACACTTCTGAGACATGGGTCATAGCCAGATATCTTGAATATGGTGACAGTGAGAGACAAGGCCAGCTCAGCATAGTGCTTAGACATCAACATAGCCTCAGGAGACAGTCCCAACCAGGGAAACCCACATGCCCATCAATGGTAACAGGGATCTAGGACATGAACACTGACCTGACCCTAGCTATGATAGAACCACAGACCAGCCATGGCCCTCAGGGGCAGCATGAGCCTGTATGTCACCATGGCTTTAGGTAGCAGCATGGCCACATAGATCAGTATGTCCCCTGGCAGCAGTATAGCCCTCAGACATCCATGTGGTCTCAGTTGGCAGTCCATACCACTGCCATCCATTGACCTTTGGTGGTAACTCGAGTCAAAAATGTTGACATAGACCCAGCTTCAACAGGACTACAGACCCAGACATAGCCCTAAGTGGCACCATGGCCCAGACATCACTATGACCCCCAAATGGTTGCACAATCTCCTTATATCTGCCTGTTCCTCACCCTAGTTCCACCTCTCCAGTTCCATCTCTTTTCATCATGCAAAAACTGCTAAGCATTTTTTTTATCTTGCCCATCACTTTGCCAGCTACTCTTTCCTTCCTATCTCACCATCATATATTTGCTTATGGTTTTGTTACTTCCTACAGGGCTCAGACAGGGCCTTGGGTATCTCTGTCTTCCAGGCTCCTCTGGACACTGGACCTGGGATAATCAGTTAGATGTCCAATCCTTGATATTTTGATGTCTATTTTTACTACCTCTCCTAGTATGATTATGTTTGCTAACATGAGTGTGACTGAGGGCTTATTTAATGGAATTTGGATAATATATAAGTGGCTACATCAAGAAAGTACATGACACTCTTTCTTCACACATGTATTACCTGTTCATTGTCCCTCTAGCCAGAGGTTGGATAGAAATCCTATGAAACCATATGATGTGAAAAAAATCATTCATGGCTTTTTTTTTTATTCATGAATCCTTTAAGCCATCCTTACCAGCAGGAGACCTGCAGTTGAATGGACTCTCAAATACTTTTAATGCATAAGCAAGGGACTTAGATAAGAGTTTTGAAGCTAATGTTGAAACAGAAGGAAAAATAAGATGTCCTGTTAAAAAGCTTTGGCAGCGCTTAGTGCTATGAATTTTCCTCTTAGCACCACTTTCATTGTGTCCTATAAGTTTGGATGCCACAGTCCCTCTTGGGAAGTAGAAGAAAGCAACCACAGGGGGAAGGGGGGAGGAACCTGGTAGGGAAAGGGGATGGTGTGGGACATGGGAACATGATCTGGTATTGGGTTGGGAAAAATGACTGAAGTCCTGAAGGCTAGTGGAAAGAATGGACACAGGCAACCTAGGAAGGTGGGAGGTTGGAGGACTCTTCAGAATGTACCAGATACCTGGGAGATGAGAAAAATCTCAGGACTTAAAGGGAAGGACCATATATGAAATGCAGGACAGTAGGGAGAGAACATTTATGGAATCTACCTCCAGTTGAAAGACAGGGCATCAAGTGAGGGATGGGGTTGTCATCCCACAGTCAAAATTCTGACCCATAATTGTTCCTTTCTGAAAGAACTGCAAGGATGAAAATTGAGAGGAGCCTGAGGAAAAGAAGGTCCAGTGACAGGCCCAAAGTGGGATCCAGCTCAAGGGGAGGTCCCAAGACTTGACACTATTACTGAGGCTATGGAGCACTCACAAAAAGGGACCTAGCATGACTGCCCTCTGAAAAACCCAACAAGCAGCTGAGTCAGATGCAGATATTTGCACACAACCAGTGGACAGAAACTGCTGACCCTTTTGGCTGAATTAGGAGGAAGCTGAAAGAAATTGAAGAGGAGGGAGATCCTTTAGGAGGAGCAGCAGTCTCAATTAACCTCGACCCCCAAATCTCTCAGACACTGTACTAGCCAGGCAGCATACACCAGGTGATATGAGGCCCCCAACACATATACAGTAGAGGACTGCTAGATTTGGGTTTAATCAGAGATGATGCAACTAACCCTCAAGAGACTGGAGGCCCCAGGGTGTTTAGGGGTCTGGTGGGGGGGAGGAGTGGAGACATCCTCTTGGATACGGGGGCGGGGGATGTAGGATTAAGGAGGTATGGGATGTGGAGCAGTCGGAGGTTGGACTGGGCGGGAAATAAAAGAAATAAAGAAAGAATTAAAAAAGAAAAAGAAACTAACTGAAACTATTGTTCACTGTGTCCAATTCCTGTTTTGGAACTTTTGAATGAAATTAAACAAGTAAAGTGTTAATCGCTGTGAAAATAATTGCGTTTTTATATTACTAAAACAAATGCAGAGTTATTGTACAAAAAGTAATGGTTAATCAATTTTGAGTACATATACAACATTGATTTTATTGATACAGACTAAATGTACATTCTAGGAAAATACAATTACCGTTCTTAAAATCTTCAAGCATGTCTATTATATATAAGAATATTTCTTATAATTGTTTTCAGGAAAAGTAATTTACATCATTAAATATAATAAACTCGGGAGATGTATAGATTTCATCGTTAACTGTAATTTTAAGATAATTTCAGCTAAAATTTTTGTACATTTTTATTTGTTTATTTGGTTTTGTTTTGAAGTTAATGTGAGAACCTTCCAAGTTAATTGTTCTGTTAAATGCGGACATACTTTCCAGGCCTTTAGTGATACAATGTTGAGCAGATTTGATTCCTTTAGTAAATTTGCCATCACTTTTTATCATCATGTGTTAATAAAATGTGTTCCTTTGTCAGGAAAAAAAAAAGGCAGCTTTGGGGAATGCTTTACATTGTTCTTGGAATTTTTCATCAAATTTGAAATTACATAAAGATAATATATTGTACTGGTAATACTATTTATTTATAAAATGACTCTAAGCCTATAAAGAAGACATTATTAAAATTAAATGTTAATAAAAATTAGGAAGTAGAATTACTTACTCAATATCTTGTTAACCACACTTTAGTTCTAATGTAAAGTAAATGTCAGATTTCATAACTATAATCAAAGACATACTTGTTAAATGTATATACATGTTTCTATGAATTACCACACATCTGGCAAATCAAGAAAAATATATGAAATACAACTCTTTCAGGAATTTTTAATAAACAATTCATCTCTGCAATGTTAACAAAACATGCCTATTAAACATAAAACCTACTTTGTGTTTTTTACCTTTAAAATTATTATGCCTTCAAACATCAGCCAAGCAATTGTTGATAATCACAATACCATTATATTCATGATTGTATTTTGTCACAGTAAAATCGGAGTTTAAGATTTGCGTGACCCATTATTATTATTCCAATTCGGTTGCTGAGAAAAAGGAATTATCTAATAGAAACTTAAAATATCTTTTTTCAGATACATTAAGAATCTCTTCCCCATATTTAGAACAAATCAGCACTTATCACCTTGAAGATTATATGAAATAATAAGCAATTTTTATATTATTTGAATAATTGCCTTATTATGCAGTGTTTTGTCATGCTTTTTTCATAGATAACAATTTTAAAATATTTAGGTCACCAGACAGGCAACAAAATGACCACTAAACAACCTGAATGATGTGTTCATTCGAATGAGGTACAGTTAGCAAGAAAACTTGGTCTTTTTAGTTTGTGTTTTCAATTTCCTGAAAAGAAAATGTGATTATGTCTGATATACAAAAACACCTGAGTTCTGTATACAGATTTATTTCAAGATTAATTGTATATGTGAAGTTATTTAGATACTACTATTGCCTTGTGCATTCTACCAAAACTTATAATAAATGGTCATGTAACAATTTACTTTTAATAATATATACTGCCCCATTCTTATGAAAATTTAAGACTATTATTGGTCAAGGGGATTTTACAATCCCAAATCCTTGCTATTAGTTCATTCTGTTTTGAAACCATGTATTGTAAACAAATATGAGGTGTTTATTTAAAGAATATTTCCAATATGAACTCTGACAAGTAGTTTGTATTATCCTAAGAACTCATGTACAGTTACAAAGTGGATTTCTGTGGTAGGCAATATTAGAACTAGACTATGTTATTTGCTCTTCTCCTAAGAACTTGAGAGAGTTCAGACCACAGTTAAGAATGTGGGGGAAGGTTACCAGTTCCGAGCAAGGAAATGTGAGCCAAAGTGATAGAATTTCTTTCCTGAATTGTCCCCAAGATAACATACACATTTATCAATTTATCCTTGGTTTTAATTACAGGAGGCAGAAGACTAAAGGCAAGGTATCCAAATCTTCACAAAGCCAACAAATGGAAGGAGTTTTCTTTCATAATTCATACGTTGAAGAAGAGAGATCTAGGAGAATTCTCACTCATTGAATAAAACTAACCTTCAACAACATTAATCCACAGAAATTAGGTCCTTTTCATTATAAGAGCTCATCTATTTGACTAACATAATATTTTACTAAATAATAAGTTATCTAAACATGAGTAATTATTGATTACTTATCTAGAAGTAGGTTTGGTTTTCTAAGTTTTGTATAAAAAAAATCCAAAACAAGATATAAAATCATTTTCAGTCTATAGTAATATAAGATGTTTAATTGTAGTGCCCCAATTTTATATTAAGGAAAACATGAATATTTAAGTTCAAAAGGCTAAATAATATTTCTAGATATAAAATAACAATTTAAGTATATAAGAATTGCTATAAGAGTTGACAACTCCTTAATTAATTGACTCTCACGAGAATGATCTAAGATGTCTTTTCTGAATGACAGACATAGTATGAGCAAGGTAATTTATAGAGAGAAGAGTCTGTTTGGATCATAGTACCAGAAAGATGAGTTCACCATGGTGCCACAGCACACAATTAAGCAGCAACCATGATAACAGGAGAAGGAACTTGAGAGTTCACATCTCACACACAAGATAAAAACATATGGAGAGGAAACTAGATCTCAGACAGTCGAGACAAAACTTGATCTCAGACACTTGAAGCCCAACTTCAGTGACATCACCCACCATGACTGCACATTTTAAACATCTCCAACCAGCACAGTCAACTGGAAAATAAGTGTTCTAATGTCTGATATGACAGTGTACTCACTGAAACTCTCTCATCCTCCTCCTTAGCCCACTTGCTCTTCCAACCCTCATAATGGAAAATGCATTTAGCCCAACTTCAAGAGGGTATGAGGCAGAAGTGAGTGGGTGGGGGAGCACCCCTTTAGGGGCAAAGGAGAAAGGGAAAGGATGAGGGGGTTGTGGTGGGGAGACCAGGAAGGGGGCAACTTTTGAAATGTAAATAAATAAAATAATAATAAAGACCCAATATAATATTGTAACTGAAATTTCCTGAAAAAAATCAAAAAGCTAATGACGGAACAGAATATGTATTTCTGCTCTATAAACTAAAATACTCTCCTAATAAGGAAATTAGGAGCATAATTAATTAAGCATAATTAAAATTAAGTGGTATGTCATATCTTTTTTTTTATTAGGTATTTTCTTTCCTTTTTTGTTTTTTGTTTTTTGTTTTTTGTTTTTTCGAGACAGGGTTTCTCTGTGTATCCCTGGCTGACCTGGAACCACTTTGTAGACCAGGCTGGCCTCGAACTCAGAAATCCGCCTGCCTCTGCCTCCCATGAGCTGGAACTAAAGGTGTGCCACCAGTGCCCGGCTTAGATATTTTCTTTATTTATATTTCAAATGTTATCCCCTTTCCTGGTTTTCCCTCCGAAAATCCCCTATCCCATCCTCCCTTCTCCTGCTTACTAACTCATCCACTCCCTTTCTCTGTTCTGGCTTTCCCCTACACTGGAGCATAGAGCCTTCACAGGACCAAGGGCCTCTCCTCCCATTGATGTCCAATAAGGCCATCCTCTGCTACATATGCAGCTGGAGCCATGGGTCCCTCCACATGTACTACCCTTTAGTTGGTGATTTAGTCCCTGGGAGCTCTGGGCGTACTGGTTGGTTCAAACTGTTGTTTCTCTTATGGGGCTGCAAACTCCTTCAGCTCCTTGGATCCTTTCTCTAGCTTCTCCATTGGGGACCTTGTGCTCAGTCCAATCGTTGTCTGAGAGCATCCACCTTTGTATTTGTCAGGCACTGGCAGAGCCTCTCAGGAGACAGCTATATCAGACTCCTGTCAGCAAGCACTTCTTGGCATCAGGAATAGTGTCTGGGTTTGGTGTCTGTATATGGTATGAATCCGCAGGTGAGGCAGTTTCTGGATGACCTTTTCTTAAGTCTCTGCTCCACACTGGTATGTCATATCTTATTACTGCAGTTCCAGTGTGAAAGGGTTCATATAGTTCAGAACTCTTGAACATTGCCAAACGAATACATGCATCTATTTCTTTGAGTGTCTCTACTGCCTGTATATAGTTCTTTCTTGCACAAATCCCATGTCTCTAGCACCTCCAATATGTGTTTGCCACTAAAGTCCAGAATTTTCTTTTACAGCATCAAACAAAAGCTTTTTTGGAAATTCCTACCTCCTCAGAGGTAAGAATGAAATACAGGGAATAATCTCCTATCACATGCTGCCTGGCCACAGCGTTTTTAAACATGAAGAATCCATGACACCTTCACTTTTCTACCTGCCATGCCTCTTAACCCAACACCATGTGGATAATACTGCCAAGTTCTATTATCATCTTGGGATGGATGTTGAAGTTCTTAAACGACACTGGGTGCAATTTGTTTTTGTTTGTTGGTTGGTAGGTTTGGAGTTGCTTTATAGGAGCAAAAAACCTCCAAGGATTTTTCTTTTTTCCGTGAGTTGGAAACTTAACTTGTGAAGTCCTTCCTGCTGGTGGAACTTTTCCACTATTCAAATGTAGAAAAGGAGACACCTTCTATTACCTCCAATCTCCTGATCTATGCAGGACAAACCTTTCAGGCAACACTAAATTTTATTGTGCTCTTTATAACCTTTTAAATGATTATTTATTTGTTTATTTATTTATTTTTGGTTGGATTTTTTTTTATTTACATTTAAAATGTTTTCCTCTTTCCAGGTCTCCCCTTGGAAACCTTCTATCCCATCTTCCTTCACCCTGCCTCTATGAGGGTGCTCCCCTACCCACCCACTCCCATCCTCCCTTACTGGAATTCCCCTACAATGGGGCATCGAACACCCTCAGGCCCAAGGGCCTCTCCTCCCACTGATGCCAACAAGGCCACCCTCTGCCATGTATGTGGCCAGTGCCATGGATTGCTCCATGTGTAAATTGTATATTTTGTATTTCATTCTGCCCACATGTTCTATTTCATTGTTGACCATTATAAGATATGAGAGTCCTTAACAGTAACAACTTCACAGATTCAGTATTATATCCCTTCGAACACAAAACTAGTCATTTATTTATTTATTTATTTATTTATTTATTTTTAAATTTTCCCAAGGTAAGTTATCAGGAGGTGGACAGAAAAAGATCATATTCTTTCCAAAATAGCATAGGAAATGCCTACAGCATAATTCAGGGGCTAATGTTGGTCCATTCTGCAAACTCTTGGTCTAGGCTCCATTTTCTGCCCTATTTTCAACTCGATTGCCTTTGAGGGTCATATTGCAATGGCACATTAAACTTCTTAAACATTTAACCGTGTTTCCAGGTCAATATTTCAGATACAGGCACATTTCCTCAAAACAAAACAAGACAAAAACAGACAAATAAACATGCTAACTTTTTTTTTCCTACTGTTAGGTTGTACAAACATCTGTATTAACAATTCTTTAGTTGCCATGGCAAAGCATCGGGATCAAGGCAGCTTATAGAAGGAAGAGTTTATTTGGGCTTATCTGTCAAGCAAAAGGAGAGTCTACCACGGTGAGGAGGTATAGCATGGAGTAGTGGATATGGCAGCAGAAACAGGGAGCTATGAGCTCATATCTCAAACACAAGCACAAATCAGAGACTAGGAGTTGGGGAGATGGGAAGAACTTCAAGTATTTAAACATGCAGCACTTATCCTCAGTAATAGACTTCTTCCAATAAAGATCACTTCCAGTTATCTCTTAAACCTCTGCAAACACTGCCAGCAAGTGGGGAAGGAGTGTTTAAATATCTGAAACTATGGGGGACAGTTCTCATTCAAGTTACCATAGCTTCTTACAGGGATGCTTTACTTATCACTCTACTATCTTTCTTATGTAGCCCAGTCTCACTGAGCCAGGAATGACATGGTCTTTAGTGATCTGAGCATTCCTGAGTCAGTTACCAATCAAGAAAATGTCTCACAGGTCATAGTGATGGAAGCTCTTCCTCGGTTCAGATTCCCCCTTCCCATTGTGCGAACTCGATAAACAACTACAACCAGCACTGTCTTATAGAGAACATATTGCCTAAGAATCCTTCCTCAGCCTATCACCTAGGGGATTATTGATCTTTCATAACTCGGGAATGGTTTCTGTAAAGTTATGTGAACATAGTCTCCCTTGTCTCCTTAACCCAAACCCATTCTATCTTCCCATGGCACTGCCATAGTGCATACTGCTCTCATGGATCTTAGCCTTGTTCCTCTAAGTTACTTCTGGCTTGTCCCCTCTAAACGATGGCAAACTTTATATTCTATACATACTGAATGAAGAGCTTATTTCCTCCTAATCGAAGGAAACAGGAACCTAACTTCATTCTTCTGCATGTGCTTTAAAAGAATACTGAAGCAAGCCCAAGCTAGCAGAAATGTCCAATGACATGAGCAGCAATGATACATCTTAGCTTTTATCCCCCGTGCTCAATGCCGTGAGGTCATGGTTTATAATCTAATACAGGGGACAAAATGAGAGCAATTAGAAAGCTGGCCTCAGCTGCCAGTTCCAACAATCAATGATCCCAGTCACCTCACTCAAGATGCTGCTTCAGCCTGGCTAGGGAAGAATGGTGATCTCACTAGACCTTTAAGGATTCACCGAAAACAGTACTGTCTACTGAATCAATAAATCAATAGGGATGAGTACATCATTTAGCCGGTTCCAAGCACAAATCTTTCTCCTATTAATGTTTTAAGAATTGAATGTGAAGTTTATGAATACAGGTTATATGTCAAACGCAGCTTTAAGAGAAGGGCTTCTAGAGATTTTCTTCTTTGAGATTTGTAGAAAATCAGTAAGAGACACTCCTTTCTCAGTTATTCTATTAGGGAAGGGGAAGAGATATAGATGGGGAAACAGTGTAGAAAAGGGAGAGAGAAAGAAAAAAAAAGTATCTTGAATAAACCTTCAAAATGTCTTTGAGATTAAATGAAAAGAATTGTGTCTTTCAATTAAGAATGAAATCACTTTGATACATAGAAGTTATTGAAGTTATTAATTCACGTTCAGTTTTACTTTAAGGCTAACATTAGTTTTCTATTGCTAGTCTTTCTATATTTACAATATTTATTATATTTTACCCTACTATTATCCAGTTATTTGAACATTAAATTCACTGTTTTTTAAAAATATTTTCAGTATTTGTTATGGAAGGGATTTGGCTTCTTGGATAAAAAACTCCAAAGTATAAGAGGGTAATATATTTGATTAAAATGCAAAAAATAAATAAATAAAAAAGATGCTATTCTTGTTTTATTTCTAGGTTAAAAATAAACAAAAGAAATAACTTGTTTTATACTTATTTTTCAAAAATTCCAGAAATTATGTGTCAGGAGCCATAATGGAACAAGCTAATAAATAGCAGGAGATTATCCTGATGTGGCCTGCCTCAGATTATTATGTAATCTGCGACAGGTGAGCCCTCATTAAGCAAGGCTTTGAGGAACTAATTTTAGGAAAGATTACTGCTATTAATATGCTTTTCCTGTTATTTTAAAACATATATAAGAATCACTAAGTAGAAGTACACCCCCTTTGAAATAGATCTCTGCAGATCCATGAAGATGTACTGTCTTGTAGTGATGCTATATAGACAAATAGATGATTTAAGCTTAATGATGATCCCATAAGAATGCCTAAAATTATATCTGTGATTACTAAGTTCTTTTATAATGGGACTGCTTTTAAGTGCTTTTCTGGTAGTCAAACCTGCAATGAGAACTCTGCGAGTCTCCTAAGTGACACCAGTTAATTGCTCCTACTCAGAGCACGTTCCAAAAGGTTGTAAAACAATTAACCAAAGGTTATTAAAATACAACTAACAATTTATTATAGATTCTAGGACAGAAGACAAAATATCGACTGGGTTTATCTACAAAACTTCACTAATAACTTAGTTATTGTTTTAAACCTTCAGTGAACCTGTGTAGCTCAGATGATGGATGTTTAGCCAGATGATTATGCCTAATGGATATGCATGTAAACATTCACCGTTGTAAACTTCTATTTCAATTTATGATTTGATTTTTTGTGTGAACTTGCGATTAACTTTGTAACATGTGATCATGTATTCTGAATGATGTTTAAGAGCAGAGGACAAAGAGAAGTGTCAGAACTGAGGGACTAGAATGAGAGGAACAGAGGTAAAAAGAACTGAGCTGAGAGTGGAACTGGACTGAGGAGAAGATTTAGACAGAACATTTTTTAATCTAATCTAAAAAATGCAGAGTGGAGTAACTTTGAAATTATAGCTAACATAAGATACTAAGACAGCAATGTGTAGAATGCAGAGGGAAAGAAGAAAAAAAGAAGATGTCACAGAGAACAGAAGGAGCAGACAGGCTTCTCCTTACCATGGGACAGAACAGGTCCCATGGTAAGGACAAGGCAGGCTTCATCTTATTAAAAGGAACAAAGCTTTTATCTTACAAATATGGGTTTAATTCATTTAGACTTAAAAAGGTAGAAGTTTTTTCTTT
The DNA here is from genome assembly GCF_978045245.1 of Mus caroli. NCBI lineage: Eukaryota > Metazoa > Chordata > Mammalia > Rodentia > Muridae > Mus > Mus caroli. The sequence goes on from NW_028227272.1 coordinate 78,118,379, forward strand.
CTCTCTGTAATAAAGATTGGAGCTCATTTTTCATCCAGAATGAGTGAGTTCTTTCTGCACCAGTGCTTGGTCTTTTGCTCCATATGCATATGTAAGTATAGATGTGTGTGTGAGTATGTAATTGTGAGAATGTATACGTGTGTGTGTGTGTGTGTGTGTGTGTGTGTGCATGTGAGTGTGTGTGTAAGTATGTAATTGTGAGATTGCATGCAAGCTGGGCCCAACTGGGTTTGAATGAAAATGAATAAATGAGCATGAATGAAGCTGAATATGAATTTATGTAAAAGTTTTTTCCTTCTGCGAGTGCTATTCTCTTCTCCTGGTTCAATCGAAGTTTATTGATCTAAACTTCCTCCTAGACTGACAAGCAAGAGGCAGCTGGACAATAGGAAAAGGCTCTAGAAATTATTCCTTTACTTAATCTCCAGCTGTTTTAGGATGAGATGCTAAGTGCCAGAGACTGCAGTTTTCTGGCCTCAGAGGATCATAGAAGGCAGGTCAGCTACAATAGCATAGTAACTTAGACTTACATAAGTAAACTGCTTTATTAGACAGCAGCCTTATTTCTTGTAAGACTAAGTCTTACCCTAGAAATTTGTAAGACAAAGTCTTACCCTCCTTCTATGCTCTTCCCACTCTGCTGCCTCAAGAAGAACTGGCAAGAAAGAAGAATGACCACACACTAGGGCTGGCCCCAGCAATTGTGACTTTAACCTCCAATGGAATTGATTTGTGATCCTCTCTATCTCACTTTCTTTTACCTATCATCCTTGTTCTGATTTTTAAAATGTGACTTAGTTGAGAAATATCTTCAACTATCCTCATTTTTTCATTCAATTATTGATTTTTCAATGTCTTTTGTATACATACATACATACATACACATACAGAAGTCCCATAGGGCTCTGAAGGATTCGCTACTTATGTGTACATACATGTGTATATGTATACATATAAATATATAAAAATAATATATTATCCATAATTTACAAATAATCAATATGTAAAATACATTATATATTATTAATAATACACACACACACACACACATATATATATATGTATTAATAAAGGAGTCTTGCCAGAAATACTGTGAAATAAACACACACAAAATTCTCTCTCTCTCTCTCTCTCTCTCTCTCCCTTTCTTTCTCTCTCTCTCTGTGTAATAATCCCATACTGATTCCTCAGGGGAAACTAAATTTTCTAGTGTAGACCTGAAGAGTTATCACAAACACTTGATTTTTACTAGTTAGTGAGGTATCTTGGTAAAACAAAACAAGTTAGGTTGAAAGAAGAAAGTCAGTTGGCATCCTAATTTCAGCACTTTTTGAGTAAGTATATTCTTCTTTTATATAATGACAAGTTAGCTATTGCCTCTTAACTGTACATGTAAATAATAGAACTCAAGATGAATACATAAGGAAAACCAGAAAAAATCACCAATTATTCCACAGGTTAGATATACATGGGAAGTCAAAAACATACTTATTATTTAGAAGAGCAAGGGAATCTTCAGTATAAAATTTACACTGAAATCATCTCAGTCCTTTATAGAATGAAAATTGATTGTCATCATCATTTGAAGATAAATACTCCATATCTAATGGTAAAACAGTTTCCCTCTGTTTAGTTATAACACACACTAAAGAGGAAGGAGTTCCAATGCTTCTAAGTTACATGAATTCTACTGCAAGGCATTACTCTATATGCCTGAGAAAAAGGCTCTGGGGTAACATTAAAGACATTGGCTGAACAATAAACACCTCTCTCTGGAGAAGATCACATGATTTCAGTTGCTCCATACTAAAGATAATGTTTTAACAATTCTTACTAAAAGAGTGGCAATAAATATAGAGAATTATCAATTATCCAAAAAATTATAAATTGAAATAAGCATATAAGCTATGAAATAATATCATAAATGAAATCTATGCATACATTAAGGAGATGTTGTAATATTAAGATGTAACTTTGCCTAATATCTTCATTAAATTAACTATTGAAGTCCCTGTTTATTTTCTAATGAAAGTCACTATGAAGCAATATCATTACTCATTTATTTCACTAAAATCATTTTCTTTCAATTGGATAAAGTATAAAGAAACCTCTTGAAAAGATTATAATGAATTTATATTGGCAAATTTCATATTCCATAAATAATTTAGCAACAAATTAAGATGAAAAGCAATAAAAATCAGAGTGTATATATTATTTAGTTTGTGTATATCATGTCTCTCCATCTCCCCTCTCTTTCCCTACAAACACATGAGTGCACTTACACACATGTGTACACACACACACACACACACACAGATTTCTTTTCTTCTCATCTTTCTTATTCATCCTTTCTGGCTATCATGAAGTAAACAGCTGTGACCCACAACATTCTCCCCATGTAAGTGTTTATTCTTGCTTTGTGCTGCAAACCAATAAAGTTGGCTCACCAGAAATCAATGAAGCAATGAACCAAGTCAAACCTTAAAATGTTTCAGTAAATGTTTTGCAGTATCATCAGCCTTATCATCAGTCTATAAACAAAATACTATTAAAAAATTAAAAAAAAAAGAAATGACAAATAACAAATTGAAACAGTAATGGATATATCTACTGTTCCACACAGTGTATGCTTCTGTAATTGTAAAAGGAAAGTTGGTTAAAAGCCACTGACAGATGCAAGACGATCTCAGTGTATTTACATTTCGCAAGTGCACAGACACAAACATGAATGACAAGCAGAACCCTGCATCTGAGACATCTTGATTTTGAAATACTATTTCATGAAATACAAACCATTTCATATTTCAGTATCAATTCTATCAAACTCAGGAACTTGATTTGATAATGTCAGGTGTAAAATATCATTTTTTACTCTTTTTAGAATGACTGTTATTACTGTTGGTGTATATTCACAAGCCACTGTGAACATGATAACTGATGTACACAACTCAAAAAGGGTAGTTTTGCTTTTTTCCATACAATTGAGTCCATAGCTGTACAGCTTCACTTCCTTGTATTGAACATCCAAAGTGAGAGGATATGACATGGTGATGGAGAAAAACATTTGTATCACAGAAGATAAAATTCAGAAAGCAGAGCAGAAACTAGGGGAGATATAACATTCAAATGACAGACTTTATTGATCTATTACTGCCCTGTGGTTCCTAATTTTTAAAGAATACGCATCCTCCCCAAATAGTGCCACTGGATAAGGAAAAGTAGTCAAACCAATTCAAATTACAACGACGAACTCAAGGTCATCGCCTAATGGAAAGTGCATTTAGTCCATTTTAAGTGCATTTTAGTCCTCATAGTCTGAATATGAAAGTTGTTCAAAAGGGCAGAGTTAAAACTCCTTTGAGACTCAAAGAAATCCTTAGCTGGGAGGCTGTATAAAATCAGAAGGAAAGTTGCATACGACCATTACAGAATTGCACAGGATATTTCCATTGCAAAGGGAAAGAAAGTGAACTTAGCAAGGTGAACTGGAGAGAAAGAGAGAGACAGAGAGAGAGAGAGAGAGAGAGAGAGAGAGAGAGAGAGAGAGAGAGAGAGAGAGAGAGAGAGAGAGAGAGAAGTCTTTAGTTCTATAGCTAATGTTGGTTTTAGGGAGTATGGTTGCATCATCTACTCTCTGACAGATCATCCCTAGCCTTGTGTCCATGACATTGGCAGCAGCAGCATAAGTGTCTTCTGTTTGGACTGTTTCCACTAATTGATATCAGGTTGACTCCAGTTTCTGGCATTTCCAAAAGCCTGAGATTTGATAGCTACTTAGGCATCTCCAATATATTTTGGGATAGCATTGAAAATGTAAACGAGGAAAATACCTAATAAAAAATACATTTAAAAAAAGGAAAAATACTAAGCCATTTTTACATTGTTCACTCATCTTATTTATTTTCCTTCCGTTTATTAGTTTTCTCTCCCCTGTGAAATCATCTTTTGTGAAATTGGTGAGATTAATCTATGGTTTCTGTATTACTCAGCATTCTCTAGAGGAACGGAAAGAATAAATAAGATGATACATAAAGGGTGAGCTGGGGATAAATGGATTGGTTACCAATGACGTGGCTCCCATGATGTCAGTGGTTGAAAAGCCTTGACTTAGCATACCTTGTGGTGTGGTTCTAGTCTTATCCAGGAAACTCAGTAATGCAGCTACAGTCTAACTGAGAGTCTGACACTAGATATAAATATCAGCTCAGAAACTATATACTGCGATATATACTTACATACAAAAGGTATACACACAGATATAGACACATACACCTAAACATTTACATATCATTTTTAAATTTTTAATCTTTTTTTCTTATTTAGCCTTTTCTTGTCTGTTGGCTTTCAACAGAGTGAAAGAAGACTTTCCATATTCAATAGGATAGTGTACTTTTATGAGATTGCAGATTTACATGGAAATCTCTTCCAAATAATGAATACTCACACAGACACTCAACAAAAATATGCTTAACCAAACACCAGCACCCTGTGGACAAGCCATGTAGAAAAGACTAACCATCATACTTTACACATATAATGAGGCTTGCGTTTTCCTGGAAGAACACTAAATTACAAAACTCAAGTCATCCTGGCAGATAGTTAATTTAATGGCATTTGTGCACTCAGGTACTTGGTATTCGTTCAGTGGGAAAAATGAGAAACTGTATAATATATAGCTAAATTAAGCATGATATTGTCTATCTCTACATAACATTGGAGTTCTTTAAGAATTCCACAGTATAAATATCCTGAATTCTCTTAAAAATAGGTTATGATAATTATAATTACTTTATTACATCTTTCTAAAAACATACCTAACTTAGTGTTAAATTCCACATGACATATCACTAAATACTTAGCACCTATTCTGATCCCTGACATTGTTATGATATCTACATATTTGCCTAGATGAAGAAATGGCTTTCAAGAGACTCATATATTGTTACAAATTTTCTCTAATGAAATACACATAACAGCTCATCATATTTTGATGAGTTGGCAGTTTGGCCAAGGCATGGGCTCATTCATTGCTTTGAATATTATCTTCTCCTGTGTCAAATTTTAGAGAACTTCTTGGGGAAAGGATAGTAAATAATTTGGTCTTGATCAGTGTACTTTTCTTTCCCACTTAGGAGTCACTTAATTCTAAACATCAAGCAATTTTATGTGTATGTGTTTGTGTGTGTGTGTGTGTATGTGCATGAGTATGCATGTGCATCGTGTGTGTGTGTGGTGTACATACATGTGTGTGCATGTGCATCGAGTGTGTTTGTGTGTGTGTGTGTGTGTCTAATACATCATCCAAACTCTGGTAACAGCCGTTTAGTATGCATTATATTTCAGTCTTATGACTGACTCAAACCTATTTAACGATCCATGGGAAAGTTACATGGCTTAGTGGTAAATCAACGTTTCCAGACAAGGAAATAAATTCTAGGGTTGAGAAGCTTTGTCAGCTCCTACACAACTTGTATTGTAATAGGGCGTCGGAGTGCCTTGTCAGCAATAAGTCTGACTTAGCCCACTCAATTGTGACTTCTTCCTCTGCTAAGCTAGATGAAGGAAACAATCATACCAGGTAAGATAATATTTGCAACTAGAAATTAAATCACCAGCTATTGCATAGGAGCCTGGAATGGAGAAATACCACTCATGAAACAGAGGGGTCTGTAGGAAATAAAGAGGAGGTCAGAGGAGGCTGCAGGTCAGGAGGCCCTCTGATATTAGTTTGAAGAGTGGTGGCAGGCATCTTGCTGCTGCCAGAATGTGAAATAATGTGCACTTCAGAAGACTCGGCAGCACCTAGTGCTTGAAGACTGATTTCTTCTCTTCACTGGAAGAACTTCACCCAGAACAAATATCTTCAGAAAGTGATTTTTACGTGTTACACGCCAGGAGTGAATCACAGCTCTAGATATATGAAAAAGGGAGAAATAAATCTCCATAATAAAACTCCTTCCAACATGAAAGGCTAATTGTATAACTATTAAATCATTTACATTCCACTTTAAGTTAAAAACACTACTTAAGCTGTTAGTTTTAGGATTCTATTTCACACACAGGAGGATTCCCTATGAATAAGCATCAATGGGCATACTTAAAATATGTTAAAGGATGGTGACTAAATTGATCGATACTTTTCCTAATTTTACATTAATGGATATAGATGAATTTTAAATATTTTTTACCATTTGATAGCAGATGACAGTTTTGTTTTATTAAGCACCATCATTTAGACTTTCAGGAGTCTGTGAGTTTTAGCTGTAGTTAAAATTAACAGTTGTTTCAGCTGCCTTAAAATGTACTACAGGACTCTTCTCCATACCTACGGCTTTTATATGGTTTTGCTTAATTTTGCTCCATTCTGTTTTATTTCTCTACCTGTCTAACTTATGAAGCACCATGGAAAAAGTCTCTGTGCATTTCCTCCTTCTCTGTGATGAAAGCATGGATTGATGACAGGGTAGAAAAACAGCATATGAACCAAAATGGATTTGGAGAAATTTGAAGTTTTGTTCAAATTTGCCAATGAAAGAGATCAGCACACAAGTGAAGCAATTTCTTAAAGATCTTTAGGTGTTGGTAATGTTGTTATAAAATACGCTTATTGAAACATCTCACAATTGGACGGTTGTTTCTTTCAATTGTGTTCTGCGTGGATTTTATGTGGGCAGACATAGGTTACAAAACTCCATCCTCAAAGGAGCGAAGGATATGCTATGCTTCACCTTTATAAATGATGAATTCCTTAGCAGACAAAGTTATATTTAGAAAGTTCCCATTGGAATCAAGGTTAGAAACCTATGAACTGATGGTCTTCTTGAAAATTTTGAATGCATGAGAAGAATCATTTCAGAACCCCCGTTTTAACTATTTATTTTATTTTATGAAAGCTGTACTTGTCATATGTATGCAGACATGTTTGTGTGGAGGTAAGACACCTATATGGAAGTGTGCACAGAGACCAGAAAGGAGGCCGTGGAACTAGATCCCTGTAGGTTCAGGGTCTCTTCAGCAGCAGGAAGTGCTCTTATCTGCTGATTCATACTTTAGCCCCAAAGTTCTGATTCTATAGATCATTTGCTGACTCATGAAACACTGGATTTGTAGAAGCACCTGAAGTGTGATATAGATGATAAATGATGTCTATCAATATAGACATTAATAAATGTAGCTAACATACAGATATTTCTAGAAATGTATGTGGAAACTGGAAACCAATAATCTAAATTTAAAAATAATATAGGTTATAATATATTTAGTCATTCAGTCTTGCTTTTTAAATTTTCAACCAATATTGCTACAATTGCGCCTGGCCTTCCTGTCCATTGTCCCAGGTCTTTCCAATTCTTTTATATTTATTTTTATTAGATATTTTATTTATTTACATTTCGAATGTTATCCCCTTTCCTGGTTTCCCTTCTGAAAAACCTCTATCCTCTCCCCCTACCCCTACTCACCAACCCACCCACTCCTGCTTCCTGGTCCTGGCAGTCCCCTATAATGGGGCATAGAACCTTCAAGTTTTATATCATGGTTATTATCCTTAATATCATTTAGCTAATATCACACAGGAAACACTAAAATTTCTCATAGCAATTTATCACAGCATTATAAAGAAAAATAAAGTGCACCACAGATTCTATACTCTCCTATTATCTCCCATAATTTTTCCTTTCTAATTCCATGGACTACTTTTAAATCACAGTGAATGCAGTTACTGCTGTCCGTGTGTGCTTAAGTACCGAGCCATCCCCAAGAACATAGAGAGCCTATCATGGGACCCTGAGTTTTCTTTGCATAGCACCTTCAAGTGTAGCTTCATATGCCCCTCCTCTGTTTCTGCTGAAATTCTGGCTGGCTTGATCTTGTGCAGGTCTTGTGTATGTGTGCGTGTCGGGGGGGGAGGGTATACACATTGCATTGACAACTTTACATTCAATCAGTAAAACACATCAAACAATTATTTGTACTCATGCTGTGAGAATATCTATGTGGGGTAATATGAGAACTAATAAAATATTCGTATGTTTTCACGTATATTTAGAAGTGTGTTTATACTGTGTCCTGGATTTCCAGACAGTGAAGCATGCCTCATTTTATTATAGTTTAGAAGTTGTAACTCTGGCAAGCTCTTTCTGATTCTTTTCTTTAACTTGGTTATGACAAGAGATATTCAGACATGTCATGAAGTTGCAAGCTATGTGCAGAATGCTTTCTTTGTTCATGGTGTGGACAAAACCATCTGTTCACTTCAGAGCACCAGTGATGACTTGGGGAGATTGCAAGCTTGTCAGCACCTGGAAGACGGGGCTCTGCATAAATCATTATCTTGTCTTGAGTCTCGTAAGCACTGAACCCTTTTAGTCTGCATTTCTGGCTGTGCTTGGCACACACTGGGGGGAAGAGTAACAGAGTCAAGGAGAGTTGCTTATTAAATTACTCATCTCACATTTACACAACAGCTGCTAAACCAAACTGGCGAAAATATCTTCGTAGCTATCCACAACATATGTTTGCATACAGATGCTCACTCTGAGCAATTCAAAGGCTTTGGAGGTTGATAAATGTTCAGCTTTTAGACACAAAACAGTGGCTAAATGGATATATCAATATGCTTAGCGTGTCTTGCTACTCTTTGCTGAAAATAAGTGATGGGAAACTTCTATGAGATTCTTTATTAGTAATGGCATGTAGGGAAGCTAATCAATAATATATATTTTAAGTGGTGCATCCTCTTTATTTTTACTAGTTTTGTTAATAAAAACATTTTAAACATTTTGCAGATCAAAACATACGGTGGGGCATTATGTTCTGCATGACTGTGTGTTTGATTGTGTTCCTGCATACACAGGTATACAGGTGCATGACGGAGGCATAATTGTGTGATTCAAGCACTGTATACCTCATCCATTTTGAAACAGAGCTTATGTCTAACTGGGAGCTTACTGAAGATGATAGACTTGTTAGCCAAGGATCCTCAGGCACGTGCTTAACTCTACCTCCCCTGCATTAGGTTTGTATGTGCACACCACCAATTCCATGCTGTTATTATGTTGGTTCTTGGAATCAGTCTTAGGTCATATTACTAGGAATGCATGTACTTTAATGACCATAAAATTTCTCCAAGCCACGGCTATATGTTCTATATCCAGCAAGACATGCTGGTATATGAATCCTTAACACAATTTGGTTATTAATATGCTTAATACAATTAATTTGGTTAATGATATGGTTATTAATTTTTAGAGTGGTAGAGAGATGAAACGTCTTATAATCAATTACAAAACACTACTCAGATGAGTGACTGATTTGGGGAAGGGGGCTTTACTCTAACTCAATCCGTTAGGGGATTTCAGTTACAACATGAGGAGTATTAAATAAAATGAAATAAGTTGTGCTTTTCTTTGAACTTTTGTTTTTCTATTGGTTTATTGATATCATAAAAAAATGATCAGATTCAGAAGAAAGGCGGTTTGAGTTTGCATTTCATGTCTTAGTGAATCTATAATAAAGACTAACTGCAGTTGATGTATGTCCCTATTTTTAGTACTTATATATTAAAAAATGTTTAGAAATACACAATTCACCAGTTTGACAGAAAGTGTCTGTCCTCAAGTATACAGCTATGTATAGAGAAGGACCACACTTCTTCATTTTGTCACTGTATTCCTACTGTCAGAGGCTTTTAGTCCTATAAGTTAGGGAATGGTACTGCAATATATCAGGATATATCTTTCTCTCTTTAAATACACCATACTCCATTCATTTCTGTATCTTAAAATTAGTAATTTCCTATTATAAATATGAGCAGATTCTCATACATGTAGATGACATCAACTTATAAACACATATATTTGCACATAAAATCTTTTAGAAAAGATAATACTTGCAGGATCAGTACTTGTATTCTCATAGAATCTAGTTATTAATAGGCAAATAGTGGCATTGTTTAGTGGCATTTTGCACGTTTCATCTATATGCTACACATCATTAATTTTTATTGAATACTTGGTATTTTTGATGATTAGTAAGTAGAAATTATTTCTAAAATTTTAAATTAATATGGGTTCCTTTTGGTAAGAGATCGAATTAAACACACTTTTCTACTTATTTTTGCTTTTTAAAAATTTTAATCTGTTTTTTTCAATCCAGATTTTATCCCCCAAGTTGGTCCACCCTCTGACTGTCCCACATCCCACACCTCCTCTGCCCATATCCACAAGGATATCCTCATCTTCCATTCCCCACCTCACCATACCTCCCCACTCCATGCAGCCTCCAGTCTCTTGAGAATTAGGTGCATCTTCTCTGACTGAACCCAGACCTGGAAGTTCACTACTATATATGTAGTGACCAATTGGGGGCCTCATATCAGCTGGTGTATGCTGCCTGGTTGGTAGCCCAGTGTCTGAGAGATTTTGGTGGTCTAGATTAATTGAGTCTGCTCATCCTCCTATAGGGTCTCCCTCTTCCTCAGCTTCTTCCAGCTTTTCCCTAATTCAACCGTAGGGGTCAGCATCTTCTGTCCATTGGTTGGGTGTAAATATCTGTATATGACTCTTTCAGGTGCTTATTGGGCCTTTCAGATTTTCCTGGCATCTGGTGCCTTTGGTAAACTTTTTCATTCCAACTGCTTATACTTAACTTATAAAAATTTCAATAAAAATTATGTGACCTTCAATAAAGCATATTTTAATTTTTCCTCCAATAATTTAACTTTTATTTGTCTTAAATGTTTTATAGTGTGAACACCAGTACAATTTGAAAAGTGATAATAGCAATATGTAATGTCAAGTTTCCAAGGATTTTTTTATAATATTTTTAATTACTTCTGTATTATTCTCCAACAATTGAGCACTCTAAAATTTCAAGCCATTAAATTCAAATATTGATTAAGGCAAATTATAATTTTTTTCCATAATTTTTCTGTGAGGATATAACCCTAAACTATCAAATCATGAAAAAGCCCTATATCATGTATAACATATGGTGATCCAAAGTAGTTAAATAATTATCATTTTACTCTCTCTTCTATCTGTATTTTATACACTATAATACATGTTCCTCCATATTTGTTGCCTACTAACAGTGCAAACACTGTTGACTGTGTTTATTTTTAAATGACCTATTTTCAAGGCTAGCCCATTTGGGTATTTATTTATTCTGTCCATTTCGTTCATGTTTACATATTAAAAAACTAATGTGGCAATCATATAAAGTGATACTTTTTCTCACACCTATGCATTTTACTTTGAATATTTTGTGCTATGTAAAGGATTTATAATTTTTAAAATTTGCCTACTGTTGGTTGTAGAGACATTGAGCATTTTACTGACTCATCTGTGGATTGAAAGCTGCATTTGTGAACATTGTACCCCTTGCATGAAAACTTTCTTTCTGAAGTTGAATCATTTAGTTTTGAAATTTTGTAAAATTATTACCTTTGGGTACAATTTTGCCTCTAGAACACTTCACATTTCACAGTGACATTATGATTTAATTAACAATTTAAATCAGAAAACATGTGATCGACGAGTAACTCTAAGTCATCTTATATTTTTTTAAGTCTTGCAAGAGAAATATTTGTTGTTCCAAACAGTGACCTTCCTACTGTAAACCAGAACTATATTTCTAAGAAGGAGGAAAAACAACAGCGAGAAAAACAGTTGACTATGAAATCTAGGAATAGCTAGCATCCTATTGGCTTCTACAAGTTTAAAATTATGTAAGTAAAGAGGATACATCAAATAAAAGCAGGAAGAGCATCTTTGACACAAAAAGAACAGTCAATCTATACATCTACCAAAAGATTAATAAATAAAATACATAATACATAATGTATAAAATATACAGAATACATAAAAAAGGACAAAGGCAGAAAAACACAAATGACCTCATTTTCAAAAATGGACTACTAATTTAAACAGAAATTTCTCCAAAGAAGAAATAAAAATAGATAAAAAAATATCCCAAACAGTGTTCGTTATTCATAGAAATCTTGGAATGTAAATTTAAACTACTTTGAAATTTCATTGACCCAAACTCATTATGACTAAGATGAAGAAAACAACTGACAACATTTGGCAAGAATTTGGGAAAGATGAGCCCTCATTCATTGTTGCAGAGAAAACAAACTAGTGCAGTCACTCAGGAAATCAGTATTTATTGAGAATCCACAAATATCTAAAAGCAGATCTACCATATTACCTATCTGTAACACTGTTTGAAATATGTCCAAAGGAGTTAACGATTTCATTCCACAGAAATTTGCTCAACCATGTTCATAGCCCTCCTCTTCACAATACCCCAAACAAAAGGCAATGTAAGTATCTTTCAGATGAAGAATGCATAGTGAAAACGTGAAACATATACCCTAATGAAAGTCTCTTCAGCTGTAAAGAAAAATAAAATTTTGGATTTTGCAAATGAATGAATAATATTAGAAAAGATTAAACTGAGCTCGGTTACTCAGACCAAAGAAAGAAAACCCCTACATGTTTTCTCTTATTTGTGGTGCCTAACTCTAAATCTTTGAATGCAAGTATATAACCGAGAGTAACTACAAAATCAACACAGCCTAAAGGACTAAATTGTAAGAAAGCGGAAATGGAGAAAACATGGGAAAAAGTGCTTAAAAGGCAAGGGAGGAAGGAGAGTAACACAAAGGGAGAGAGAGAGAACGAGGGATGAATCACGCAAATGTCTTAAATGGTCATAGGGTATCATATTATATTATGTTTACCCATTATTGATAGATAGATAGATACATAGATAGATAGATAGATAGATAGATAGCTTAGATAGATAGATAGATAGATAGATACATACATACATACATACATACATACATACATACATACATACATAGATTTGTGCTTCTATGGGTAATAGTTATCTTCCAAGAACCTTAGTCTATATACACACACTTCAGTACTAGATATGAAAAACATCCTCAGAAGTTGTTAGTCAAGAGATTCCAAAAGACTCATAAAAAAATGTAAGCTTTTGCCTTTCCATGTACTTCCATCTTCGGACAAGGAAGGTGATCCTGCTTTTTCAACTATTAAATCTGTAAGCTTATCAGAAAGGAATAGTGCTGAAATGTGGAGGCAGGATGATGCTTTACATTTTGTGACAGAAACTTGGGTGTTCTGGAGGATGTAAGTTAAGTTATTTATTTATTTATGTATTTATTCATTTATTTATTTATTGGTTTTTCGAGACAAGGTTTCTCTGTATAGTCCTGGCTGTCCTGTGTCCTGGAACTCACTTTGAAGACCAGGCTGGCCTCGAACTCAGAAATCGGCCTGCCTCTGCCTCCCAAGTGCTGGGATTAAAGGCATACTCCACCACGTCCAGCTGAGGATGTAAGTTATTAAAAGAAACGTTTAGGAATATGCCAACACCTTCTTTCCTAACAGTTTTGGAAAACAAATAGCAAATAATTATTATTGATATGCTTATAACAATAATAACAGAATTTTAAATTATTTGTATTACTTATTTATGTATTTATTTTTTAGTGAAAACAGATTCTTCTGGTGTACAATGCATCCTGAACAACGTCCCCCTCCATTGATTCCTCCCACCTCCCCCTTACCTCCCCTTTTGTCCATATCCACTCCCCCTCCATTTCTCATCAGAAAAAAACAAAAACAAAAAACAAAAAAACAAAAACAAACAAACAAAAAAACAGGCCTCCAAGAGGTAATAACCAACCATAAGAAAGCAGGATACAATAATATGAGGCAAAAGCCCTCAGATCCATAATGTACAACACAACCCAATAGGAGAAGAAGTCAGAGATACAGCAGCTGTATTTGCTAGGAGTCACACCAAACCACCAGGCTTACAGCCACAACATCTATGCAGGCCCTGGGCTTACAGCTTCAGTCTCGTGGAGGCCATATGAGCCCTGCTTACTTGATTCAGTGGGCCGTATTCTCCTGGTTTCCTCCATCCTCTCTGATTCCTACAGCCTTTCCTCTTTTTCTGTAGAATTTTCCCAGTTCCTAGAGGAGAGACCCAGCAGAGTCCTCTGTTTTAGACCCACTCTCCGAATAACATCTAACAAGGAATCTCTGTCCCTGCTCCTATCTGCTGCCAGAGGATACCTCTCTGATCATGACCACACATGCACTTATCTGTAAGTATAGCAGTATAGAAGAATATCATTAGAAATAATTTTATTTAATTTGGGGCAGTTATGTTTTGACTATCCAATCTCTAGTTCATGGCTACACAGGCTGTGTAGAGGCATGGAGACACTTGACAGTAGTCTTGAGGTAACCAGACATTGGTTGGCCACCATTTCTCTAGCACACATTGCAGACAGGTCAGATTGTAGGTCAAGGATTTGTAGATGTCTTTATGTTAAGGTTTCTCTTTCCATAGCCTATGGAGTACCTTCCATGCAAAAACAAACAAAACAAAACAAAAACAAAAACAAAAAACAAAAAAACCCACAAAACAAAAATAAAACAACCAACAAATTATTTTTAAATGTTTGACTTATAACTTGAGAACGAAAAAAAAAAAACTGTCTTGCTATGCAAATGAAATAGAAATGCTAACAAAATTTAAAGACTGGGTCTTTTTTTTTTCTTTATCCAAAGATAACCATTTTTTTAAACTTATTGGATATCCAATTTTATAAAAGCAATGACATTCAAATGCCAGTCTTCAAATCAACAATTTCCTGCAGTTATCTGAACTTACTTTGATTATTAAATGTCTATTTCCATTTTTTATCTGTGTCACCCATTGTCTTTCTATGTATTTGTGTCTCTGTCCCTCTTTGCTTGTCTGTTTGCCTTCTTGTTTTCCTCTGTGTATATATATATATATATATATGTGTGTGTGTGTGTGTGTGTGTGTGTGTCTAATGCTATCACTCTCTGTATGCCTCTCTGTCTCTTTGTCTCTCTGTATCTCTGCCTCTGTCTGTCTCTCTGTCTCTCTTTCACACACACTCTTTCTCTCTTTCTCTCTCCCTCTCTCTGAATATGTGTGAGTTCCTCTCCCCACTTAACATTTTCCTTCCTGTTTGTCTCTAGTCTTCTCTGATACTAGTGGTCTCTTGTCTGTTAAATCTCTTTATGTTCTCCTGTTTCAGGACGCAATAAAACTCATGTTCGATGTATATAGATTCTAACATGACCAAGGAGTGATTACCATGTCTAGCTTTACCTTTATCTTTTTGACTTATAGTTTATTGACTTAGATATTATTATTGCTCTTATAATTTATATTTGTGGCATTCTATAGAAATAGCAATGAGCAGGCATAATGTACTGCTAACACAGGTTTAAAAAAAACTTGAAAAACTACTTTGTGGTAACTATTTATATTCAAAGGGAGCCTTTAGAATTATTCGAAGAAGAATACCATATTTATAATTTGTTTAAAAAGATGGGGATTTAAGCCTTTTAGTAACAATCTATTTCTGAGCTTGTTATAAAAGTACTTTCAAATCAAAGATTGGTTTGTTGTTAGAATATGATTTGCTCACTTTTTAAAAGATAGGAACAATTATCTAAGAAGAATTCAAAGGTTTATTTTACTTTTACTGTGTTCTGATAGTGTATAGAGATATCAAAAAATCAAGAATTAACAGAAGCTAATAGAAATAGTTTGAAAATAGTACCGAATGTTAAACTTTAGTCTAATACAAAGTTTAGAATTGAGTAAAGATGGTCAGATATGCAGGACTACAAAAAATAAATTTCTTCTGAAATAATTGGTTTGTAGTTCACAGTTTATCTAGCTGATGATTGTAGCATTTAGGTTGTTTTCCTTAGTGATGAGAATAGATGCTATCAGAGCTAGACTTATAACTCAGATCTCTTAACATATTGCCTTTTCCTTCCCATCCCCATTATTAGACGAACAGTGGAGGCTAAAACACTGTTTGTTGCTTGTTGTTTGGGCTAAAACCTAAGAACTCAAGGTCAGGGCATACAGAATAACATTGTTACATATTAATACTTTCACAAGGATTAGACAAAACAATAGTAGGTTTTATGAGAAATTTTTATGTGAAATAGCAATACCTTGGTCTTCTGAAGAGTTTGGAGAATTGTGTTACCCCTCACCATCATGCGTCTTATCTTTTAAGGAATGAGTACTGTCCTTTGCCAGTATCAAACGATCATCCTAATCATTATTTCTCTAAGGATGAGTTTGTCAGTAATATAATTATACGCCATTTTCTAATGATCTGTGAGAAGCAAACAAAAGTTCCATTTGATTTTCCTCATGATAACCTCTTTCTCACACTGGCACTTCTTGATTCTTTGGCTCTAAGAGTCTAAGGGTCTAGTCCTGAACCTCAGATTTTCATTGAATTTCTTTTGAAGTATTTTTTATTGAAAATAAGCATATGATTTATTATGAATAAAGTATGCTGCTTAGGAATCTTTTAAGAAAAATATGTGTGGTGATTTGTGCCTTATATTTAGAGGCAGCCATTTAAAGTAGGTCTATGGAGACTTGTAAATGCACAAAATTTAATATTGACCTATAAAACTAATATTTGCTGCTTTCAAACCATGGTTTTCTTTTGACTCATTAAAATACATGTTTTTCTCCCATAATAATGAATATACATTTTTTAAGTA